>NC_083882.1:79566703-79901021 GCF_032452875.1 Bos javanicus | reverse complement strand
TAGATTTTGGGCTTATTTTAGAAGCTATTAATACAAAGGCAATTTATTTAGACATACTTTATATCCCACAATACTTATAGACCAGGAACTTGCAAAAGGAGAAAGGGAAAACGATGAAGGGAAAAATATACCCAACTGACTGTAGATTTCCAGAGAATAACGAGGTAAGAAAGCCTTCTTAAGAGAGCAATATACAGAAATAGAGGAAAATAATAGAATGGGAAAGACTTCAGATCTCTTCAAGAAAATTGGAGATACTAATGGAATATTTCATGCAAGATGGACTCAGTAAAGAACAGAAACGTCAAGGACCTAACAGCAGTAGAAGAGATCAAGAAGAGGTGGCAAGAATACACAGAACATTGTACAAAAAAGTTCTTAATGAGCCAGATAACCACAACAGTGTGCTCATTCACCTAGAGCTAAACATCCTGGAGGATGAGGTCAAGTGGAGCTTAGGTAGCATTATTACAAACAAAGCTAGTGGAGGTGATGGAATTCCAGTTGAGCTAACTTAAACCCTAAAAACTGATGCTGTTAAAGTGCTGCACTCAATATGCCTGCAAATTTGGAAAACTTGGCAGTGGCCACAAGGCCAGAAAAGGTCAGTTTTCATTCCAATACCAAAGAAAGGCAATGCCAAAAATGTTCAAGCTACCAAACAATTGCTTTCATTTCACATGCTGCCAAGGTAATGCTCAAAGTCCTTCAAGTTAGGCTTCAGCAGTTCATGAACCGAAAACTTCCAGATGTACAAGCTGGATATAGAAAAGGCAGAGGAACCAGAGGTCAACTTATCAAACATCTGTTGAATTATAGAAAACGAAGAGATTAAAAAAAAAAATCTACTTTTGCTTCATTTACTTTTCTTAAGTCTTTGTTAGGATTGCAACAAACTGTGGAAAGTTCTCAAAAAAAAGTGAAGTTGCTCAGTTGTGTCTGACTCTTTATATCCTATGGACTGTACCCTGCAAGACTCCTCTGTCCATGGAATTTTCTAGGTCAGAATACTGGAAAAGGGTTGCTATTTCCTTCTCCAAGGGATCTTCCTGACCAAGGGATCAAACCCAGGTCTCCTACACTGCAAGCAGACTCTTTACCATCTGAGCCATCAGGAAACTTCTTAAAGAGACGGGAATACCATATTGTCTTACCTGCTGCATGAGAAATCTGCAGCCAAGAAATGTTTAGAAATGGACATGGAACACTGGACTGGTTCAAATATGAGAAAGGAATATTAAGGTTGTATATTGTCACCCTGCATATTTAACTTATATGTAGAGTACATCATGCTAAATACAGGGCTGGATAATTCACAAGCTGGAGTCAAGATGGCAGGGAGTAATATCAACAACCTCAGATATGCAGATGATACCATTCTGATGAAACAAACCAGCAGGAACTAAGAGTTGAAAGAAGAGAGTGAGAAAGCAGGCTTAAAATGCAACATTCAAAAAACTAAGTTGATGGCATCTGGTCCCATCAGTTCAGTGGCTCAGTCATGTCTGACTCTGTGACACCATGGACTGCAGAACACTAGGCCTCCCTGTCCATCATAAACTCTGGGAGTTTACACAAACTCATATCCACTGAGTCAGTGATGCCATTCAACCATCTTGTCCTCTGTTGACCCCTTCTCCTCCAACCTTCAATCTTTCCCAGCATCAGGGTCTTTTCAAATGAGTCAGTTCTTAGCATCAGGTGGCCAAAGTATTGGGGTTTCAGCTTCAGCATCAGTCCTTCCAATGAATATTCTGGACTGACTTCCTCTAGGATGGACTGGCTGGATCTCCTTGCAGTCCGAGGGACTCTCAAGAGTCTTCAACACCACAGTTCAAAATCATCAATTCTTTGGCGCTCAGCTTTCTTTATAATCCAACTCTCACATCCATACATGACCACTGGAAAAACCATAGCCTTGACTAGATGGACCTTTGTTGACAAAGTAATGTCTCTTCTTTTTAATATGCTGTCTAGGTTGGTCATAACTTTTCTTCCAAGGAGTAAGTGTCTTTTAATTTCATGGCTGCAATCACCATCTGCAGTGATTTTGGAGCCCATAAAAAAAAAAAGTCAGCCACTGTTTCCACTGTTTCCCCATCTATTTCCCATGAAGTGATGGGACCAGATGCCATGATCTTAGTTTTCTGAATATTGAGTTTTAAGCCAACTTTTTCACTCCTCTTTCACTTTCATCAAGAGGCTCTTTAGTTCTTCTTCACTTTCTGCCATAAGGGGGGTGTAATCTGCATATCTGAAATTATTGATATTTCTCCCAGCAATCTTGATTCCAGCTTGTGTTTCATCCAGTCCAGCATATCTCATGATGTTCTCTGCATATAAGTTAAATAAGCAGGGTGACAATATACAGACTTGGAGTATTCCTTTCTTGATTTGGAGCCAGTTTGTTTTTCCATGTCCAGTTCTAACTGTTGCTTCATGACCTGCATACAGATTTCTCAGGAGGCAGGTCAGGTGATCTGGTATTCCCATCTCATTATGAAATTTCCACAGTTTGATGTTATCCACACAGTCGAAGACTTTGGCATGTTCAATAAAGCAGAAGTAGATATTTTTTCTGGAGATCTCTTGCTTTTTTTCCTCACTAAGAAGAAATCAGCAATATAGATAGCTCCAGGAAACTGAACTCAAGTGATTAAATTCATTCTAATGAGGATCTCAGACCATCCAGAACTCCAGATTCCTCTATTCTGGGTGTTTCTGGTCATCTATGTAATGAACATGACAGAGAATCTGGGAATCATCATCCTCACCAGCTTGGACTCTCAGCTTCAAATTCCTGTGTACTTTTTCCTCTGGCATTTGGCTATCATCAATTTGGGCAATTCTTCTGTCATTGCCCCTAAAATGTCGGTTAACTTCTTGGTTACAAAGAAAACCATATCTTACTATGCATGTGCAGCCCAGCTGTGTGGATTCATAGCTTTTGCTGTGGCTGAGATTTTCGTGCTGGCTGCCATGGCCTATGACCACTGTGTGGCTATTTGCAGCCCCCTGCTCTACCAGGCGGTGGTTTCTCCACGGATCTGCCTTCTCCTGGTGGCCCTTATACATGTCTGCAGTCTGACAACAGCACTGACGATTTTTCCTGTGTGTTTACCGTGTCATATTGTTCATCCAACGTGATCAACCGTTTTTATTGTGATTATGTCCCTTTGTTGCTACTGCTGCTGCTGTCGCTTCAGTCATGTCCAACTCTGTACCACCCCATAGGTGGCAGCCCACCAGGTTCCCCTGTCCCTGGGATTCTCCAGGCAAGAATGCTGGAGTGGGTTGACATTTCCTTCTCCAATGCGTGAAAGTGAAACAGGAAAGTGCAGTTGCTCAGTCGTGTCCGACTCTTCGCGACCCCACGGACTGCAGCCTACCAGGCTCCTTCGTTCATGGGAGTTTCCAGGCAAGAGTACTGGAGTGGGTTGCCATTGCCTTCTCTAGGGAATCTTCCTGACCCAGGGATCGAACCCACATTTCTAGTGTCTCCTGTATTGGCAGGCTAATTCTTTACCATAGCACCATGTGGGAAACCATAATTCTATGTACTTCTATTCTATTATTTATAAATTTAACAGATGCATAACTGTATCTGTTTTCTCTGTTTATGGATAGTTTTTTCCTATATTAGTGTTTATTTTTCTTTAAAACTAAAATTTTAAAGCATAAAATTTATTTTTGTGATATTGAATTATGTTTAAGAATCTCTTCAATGCCGAATGATACACACACACGCATACACACACACACTATTCAACAACACGTTTGCATAGTTTGGATATGCAACTATAACTAATATCAGCGAACATGGTTTAGTTTTGATATTTAGTAGAAGAAACTGTATGAATAGCAGCAAAGAGAGTATCCCAAACAGGAGAAATAAGAGCAGATATATTGCGTAGGAATAAATATAATAACAGCTTCTCTGATGGCTCAAGCAGTGAATAAGAACCTGCCTGCAATGCAGGAGACCCAGGTTCAATTCCTGGGTCAGGAAGACCCCCTGAAGTAGGAAATGGCAACTCATTTCAGTATTCTTGCCTAGAGAGTTCTATGGACAGAGGAGCCTGGCAGGCTATAGTCCATGGGGTCGCAAAGAGATGGAGATGACTGAGCTACTAGCACTTTCAAATACAGGTAATATAGGTAAGGGAATTCTGCACAAGAACTGTTGAATAATTTAAACTTAATCCCAATTCAGAAAAGTATCATTAGGTTGGACTCTAAATCTCAGAAAATTGTCTTTGATTTAAAAATAAGGATGCTCCTTTAAGAAGAGAGAGTTTTTGCAAAATTGTGATTAAAAGTTAATAAATAAAAATGAGTGAAAGCAAGAAAGGAAAACACTACATCTTAAAGTTATCTCTGAAGGACACATGTCCTCACAATGAAAATGAGGTCTATTGGAAACAAGGCTTAAACATGCATGTAGGAGGGACCCTTCTGTAATGAGGTTCTTGGGCCTGAGCATGAGGAGTTGGGGTTTCTCCAGGGGCATATCAGAGTTGAAAGGGTCCAAGGAACGAGAGCTAAAATCTGAGTCAGCACCAGACCTGTAATCAAATCCATAAAGGTGGATTGGGGCTCAGCTGTGGAAAGAACTGAATACACAGGCCAGTTATACAGTACTCTCTGAATTGTGTTTGTCTTTTTTTAATGTGTGATTGTGATAGATGTCAATGCCTGGACTTTATTTTCTGTGAGAAATTAAAGATTTGTTTAGCACTCAAGCTCTGAATTAAATAACAAAAATGGAAGAAATACATCCTTACAAATCAGCACGGTAGTTAACACCAGGAATTTGAACATGTTATCTGTGGTCCCCAAACCACAGACTGGGATTAGATAGCTGCCAGTGAATAAATCTAAGGATAGATCAGGATGCTTTGAAATGAATTCAGATACCAATGACTCCATGATATGGGATCATATGAACTGCGGGTTTGCTATTGATTAGTTGGCATTTCATCAAGCTAGTCAGATATAATGTTAATTACAGTTGTGAATATTGGGGACTATACTTTCAAGTTATATCAAGATGAAAGAAGAAAAGAATATATAATATGCTAAAGAAAAGTTACATACACATATGTCTGTGTGTGTTTGTGTTATATCAATTAGCATGCTTTTACATACAAACGTGTATAGGTGTGTGTGCATGTGTGTTTGAGTGTGTGTGTGTACACCTCTATCAATGGGATAATATTAAGGCACAAATGGATGTTACAATTTTTCTGCATATAAAAATAACATAGGTAGAAGGTTAGCTATGATGTTTATATTAAAATATCCAGGAAGAAGAGAAATATATTAATAAGATAAAACAAAACAATTTCATCATATCTTCTTGGTATTATGGTACATAACATCACTCTTGATATTTTAGATTAATTTTTACTGTGATAATAGACTTTATTGGTAAAGTATTTTTTTACAAACACTCTTCATTGCCTCTTTTACATCTTTGTTCCTTAAACTATAGATGATGGGATTCAGCATTGGAATCACAATGCTATAAATTATAGACACAATCATATCATGATCTGTGGCATAGCTGGAACTTGGTCTCACATACATGAAGAGAACAGTACCGTGACAAATGGATACTCCAGTTAAGTGAGAACCACATGTAGAAAACACTTTCCTTCTCCCTACAGCAGATGGCATCCTCAGAACAGTCAGCAGAATGAAACCATAGGAGATGAGGACAATCAAGACAGTGACTATTTCAATAGAGCCTGCAAAGTAGAAGAGCAGAAGCTGGTTTGTGTGAGTGTCAGAGCAAGAAATAGCGAGGAGGGGAGGGATGTCACAGAAGACATGCCTGATTTCATTGGATCCATAGAAGGATAACCTGAAAGTAGCCACTGTGTGTACAGAAGCATGCAAGATGCCACCAACACAGGAAACAATGATGAGTGGCACATAGACTCTGGGAGCCATGCTGACTGAATATAGGAGGGGGTCATAGATGGCCACGTAGCGATCATATGCCATTGCAGCGAGAAGAAAGAGCATTCTGTGGTCCCAAAAGTAACAGCAAGGAACATCTGTGTTGGACATTCAAGGAAGGAAATGCCTTTGTTCTTTGACATAAAGTCTGCTAACATTTTGGGGGTAATTACTGAGGAATAGCAGGCATCCATAGATGAAAGCACACTCAGAAAATAGTACATGGGGCTGTGGAGCCGGCAATCCCCAGTGACCAACACAACCAGTCCTAAATTTCCAATCAGCATGAAGAGGTAAACTGTTAGAAGCAAGAAGAAGAAGATGATTTGCAGTTCAAGACTGTCTGTGAAGCCTTTCAGTAAAAAGGATGTTACTTCGGTGACATTCTTCATCTTCATACCTCATGGAACAAACTTGAAGAAGATTTTCAAAAAATTGCAATTCATTTCCTACCAAAAGAATGAATAACATTGTGATTCAATGGAATGTGATTTGTGTCCTCATATTTGTTTTTTGCCAGAGTATAATTTCCCAGTTGTTCAGAACATGGTGACAAGACTGTGGGTCAAGGGTACATGCCACTCAATGAAGACTCAAATGGGAAAATATGTGTATTCATTCACTCATGGGCTGAATTCATGCCGTCTAAATCCATTAGATAAACCAGTTAATTTACCACTGAATTCTATTAGTTGTTTCCATATTAAATTAGCTTAAAACACCAAATCATTGGTTAAAATAAATTTCCTTCTCTCATGCAATAACATGATCTAGTGTATCAGTGTGTAGATACCTGGAATAGGATATCAGCATTCTAATTACTTTCAATAACTGTGTAAAATTGTTATAATTTGTTTATCTATAGAATGAAATCATTAATATTGATTTAAGAAAGTGGAGTAAATCAAACTTGATTTACAAATATTGTAACATAAAATACACTAATAAAACTGAATATTCAAAAAGATGTTAATTAGATATGCTAAATTAGTCTGGACCTACAGAGTAGCAGCCTCTCAGGCTGTAATATTTTATAAGCTATTCCCTAGCTCATAAATTCTTTCTAACAATTTTAGCCCTTCTTATGCTATGCTAAGTCACTTCAGTTGTGTCCAACTCTGTGCGACCCCATAGACGGCAGCCCACCAGGCTCCGCTGTCCCTGGGATTCTCCAGGCAAGAACACTGGAGTGGGTTGCCATTTCCTTCTCCAATGCATGAAAATGAAAAGTGAAAGTGAAGTCGCTCAGTCGTAGCCGACTCTTAGCGACCCCATGGACTGCAGCCCACCAGGCTCCTCCATCCATGGGATTTTCCAGGCAAGCCCTTCTTAAGTGTATCCAAAAGAATAATGAAGATTTTTTTTAAGATGTTGGGCCATAATTAAATTATTATATGATAACATATTTCATTCAAATGTATTTCTCCATTATTTTGCATTGAATTGTGTTTTTTATTTTACTAAATAGTCACTCATATTTATTACTTTTAGATATCTAAAGTCTTTGCTTTTCAACTGTCTCAAGACCTGTGGTGAAAATGTAAAGAATTTTTCTGAAAAAAACAAAAGAAAACTTTTTTTCCAAATTATTATAGTTGTTTAGATATTGTTTACTGTGGATCTAGTGAATTATCAACTAGACAAGCTGAGTCACAGTTAAATTCACTTGTAAAAAATTGTAACTAATCTATGACAACAGTAATTAACTAACACAAATTTAAACTTTATTTTCTTTGATGTATTTATTCATCTATATGAGAGACAACAACTATTAATGAAAGGATTACACAACATATCTTGATATTGTTAGGTCCAAACTCCTAAAGTACTCAGCAAATGCCTGAAACTTTCTCTTAACCTGCGGATTGGCAAAAGCAGGTTTTGATATACTCTGAATGTAATTAACTCAAACTGCTTATATCTACTTACTCAACTGCTGATCAAAGCACAGGAGAGTCCTCAAGGGGAATACACTCCAATTATGATCTGGTTCAAAATAGCAACATGATGATTCACTCAATTAAAAAAAAAAAAAGTAGTCTTGGAGTAATTCATGACCTAGTAATATTTGTTGAATAAATAAAGTCATTCAGCCTCTGATTTATAGTAATTATAATATTTGTATTTCCCTAATAACTAGTGGTTTTATGTACTTTTTCATACTAACCTGTTGTCCATTTGTGTGTCTTCCTTGGAGAAGATTCTGTTCAAGTGGTTTGAACGTTTTCTCCCACTCTGAAGGAGGCCTCCTTACTTTGTGGATTGTGTTCTTTGCTGTATATACTTTTAGTGTGATGTATTCACACTTATCTAATTTTTCTTTTGTGCCTGTGCTTGTGATGTATTATCTATTAAATTATCACTAATCTAATGTCATGAGGCTTTTCCTTTATATTTCTTCTGAGAATTTTATAGTGTCATGTATTATGTTTAAGTCTTTAAGTTTACTTTTGTTCATGGTTTAAGAGGAGGGTTGAGTTTTGTTATTTTGCATGTGGATATCCAGTTTTGCCAACACAGCTTGTTGAAGTGATTATCCTTTTCCCACTGTCTTTTGTCGACACCCTTGTTGAAGATCAATTGACTAAATACATGTGAATTGATTTGTGGGCTCTTTATTCTGCTCCATTGGTCTATATGTCTGTTTTTATACCAATACTGTATGGTTCAAGTACTGTAGCTTTGTAATACATTCTTGAAACCAAGATGCGTGATGACACCAGCTTTGTACTTTTGCACAAGATATCTTTGGATATTTGAAATCTTCTTTGGCATCACATAAATTTATAATTTTTTCCTATTTAAAAAAACAATGTTATTTGATAAGCATTGCATTATATTTTTTATTGCCTTGGGTAGTACAGAAATTTTATCAAATGCAAATCAAAAGTGCAATTGCTTATCACCTCACACCTGTTAGGTTATTATTAAAGAAGAAAAAATCTACAAACATGACAATCACAGAACACAAGGAATAAAATGATCAGTGGTTGCCAGAGGTTTAGGAGCAGGAGGATAAAGAGACAGAGCACAGAGGACTTTTAGGGCATTGAAAACAATTCTATATAAGAATATGATGATGGATTCATGTCATTGTATGTATTTTTGAAACTCATAGGACAAAGAGCCCCAGTAGTGAAGTCTAATGTAAATAATGTACTTTGATTATGATATGTCAATGTGGGCTTATCAAATGTAAAAAATATACCACTTTGATGAAGAATATTAATAAGGGGCATGCATGTAAAATATCTGTACCTCCCTATTAATTTTGCTGTGAACCTATTACTTCTCTTTATAAAGTAATTAAAAAATTGAATGGAAATTATACATCAGGCAGAAGAAAATTCTCATTAATAAGCCAGAATATCCTCCAAAATATTTTCTGAAATAAAGCATAGAAACAGCAATAAACAAGCTAAAATAAAGAAAGCAGTGACAGACAAATAGATGATAATTTGACAAAATAATATCACAAAATTCCTGTATTAACCCCACAATAAGTATCTCTGAAATGTTAGGACACTTTAAAGCATTGGCCTATTATTGGAATCAACACTTTTTCTCCAAGCACAAGAGTGACATGAAAAGGAAGGTATTAACGTGAGCTGTGACACTGAAACCTAGCAGTTTACTTTGTGAGAATTAAATGTTTATACGTATTTTAATAAGTTGTAGAAGACTCTTGAGAGTCCCTTAAACAGTAAGGAGATTAAACCAGTCAATTCTAAGGGAAAGCAGCCCTGAATATTCATTGGAAGGACTGATTCTGAAGCTGAAGCTCCAATACTTTGGCCACCTGATTTAGTTTTAATAGGGCTACCTCCTTAAATACAGAGTGTAAGCTAAAAATTTTTCCCTAAAATGGGATTACATTACAAGTTATTGTGGTTTATTTTACAGTTTATTTTTTGTTACATTCTTTATCATGTTTTCATATTTTAAAATCCACAGATATGAAAAAATGTAGCTCTTTCAATATTGAAATGTTATTGTGGAAAGTATACAACTATATACTAGCTTTTCTACAAGGTGTTTGAAGTGCCTTTTTACATTCATAATTGTAAAAATGGAAGTAAGTAAGCACACATAGCAAGATTTTTGCTTTTATGTTGTACATCGTCTGGTTCTTGTGGTAAATACACCAGGGTTTATCTTGACACAAGAATGGAGGCTTTACATTTGTTTCTATTTCCAATATATACGTTAAAATTCAACATGGGAGCCAGAATCCTGTGCTTTTCTCCATTCAAGAGCTAGAGGCAACACCTCCGAACAATGTAGGGGTAAAATTCAAATCAAAAAAGGGTGGAATCAATGGGTGCAATAGTTAATCAATGGTTTTCAAGAATACTCCCTGGCTATCTACAGATTTGCACCTTGTGTGATATTTTTGCATACAAGCTTGACTAATAAACATTCAGTTTTTCTTTACTTCCCTGGGGGACCTGACCTGTACTGAGAATTTTGATTCTCCTGTTTAGGGACTAGGGCCATGACACAGATTTCAGTGTGAAGGTCTTCAGAGATTTCAAGCACTTGTATAAACCAGTTAGCACACTTCACACAAAGGCCTCCAGAGCAGGTCTGGGCAGATCACTCTGCTCAGGTAAGTAAAATCAAATACCTTATTTATTTCAAATTTCAGAAGAGGAGAGCAAGGATACTGGAAACTTCATCAGTTCAAATTAAACTCAGCACTGACGATATCTGGTCCATTCTCTTGCCAAGTCACTCATGTCTCTGCCCACTGATTGCTAAGTAGAAGTGCTGATGATACATGCAAATACAATGATTTTTAAAACCCTACTGATAGATTATGGAGAAGGAAATGGCAGCCTCCTCCAATATTCTTGTCTGGAGAACCCCATGGACAGAGAAGCCTTGCAGTCTACAGTCCCTGGGATCAGAGAGTTGGACATGACTGAACAGCTAACTCCTATTGATATATTAAACTCTGAGCTTTTGCATAGAATAATGAGTAGTCCTTGAAGTATATTTTATTTTGAACTATAAGGGAATGTTTTCTGCCATGGAACTGGTGAAATCGGTGGATATTTTAGAGGACACATTACACTAGATAAGAAACTTAAGTGTCTTTGAAATACAAGATTCTCTCCTTATACAGTTCTCTCCTACATAAAAATGCTCTCCTTTTAAAAAGCTGATTACACACATTCAGATTGTGTGTAATCTGAATTACACACAATTATTAACAACAATAATTGTTGTTAATACTTTTTTTCTTGTTAAATTAAGAATCAGATCAGATCAGATCAGTTGCTCAGTCGTGTCCAACTCTTTGCAACCCCATGAATCGCAGCACGCCAGGCCTCCCTGTCCATCACCAACTCCCAGAGTTCACTCAGACTCGACTTATTACATATATTTTACCTCTGAGTGAAACATACACTGAGTTGCTGTATGTGTAGCAAACAAATACTTTTTTTAAAAAAATAGAAATTTATTTAATTGGAGGTTAATTACTTTACAATATTGTATTGGTTTTGCCACACTTTAATTAGAGTGAGGGTTGCCACTATGTTTTCCATCAAGAGCTTACTCATGCATCTATTTTAGGTACAGTGTTAGAAGGCAAGAAATAAGCACAGTTGTTGCAATGCCGTTGGATCAGCTCATCGAACATAGAGTATATGTATGGGATAGATATCCTCAGGCACTTGCCAAGTGGTGCAGTGGTAATGAATCTGCCTGCCAACACAGCAGATGCAGGACAGATATTAATAAGAGAAACAATCAACAACAATAAAAACACCACAGATTTAAGAGAGAATCAGGTTGAGGGAGAGTACACTTGGTTTTTGTTGTTGCTAAATATATAGTTAGATACCATGTGTCCCAGTGTTTTGTATATGCAAAATTATAATTCACTTGCTATTTCTATCTCAAATATGAAAACTCTCAGTAAGATAGAATGAGTTACTGGAACTGAAATAAGAAACCACATTTAAAAAAGTCATTCAAAACATGTTAGTATCAGTAACTTCTGGTACAAATTATTTTGCTTTCATTGTCACAAGGCTCTGTGCTAAATAACATACATATGTACACTATCTCATTTAATCCATACCACACAAGACTATAAATATTTGGAAAAATCATATGGCTATTAGTAAAGTGCTTCCCTGGTAGCTCAGATGGTAAAGAATCCACCTGCAATGCGGGAGACCTGGGTTCAGGTTGATGTATGGAATAGATATCCTTAGGCACTTCCCAAGTGGCACAGTGGTAATGAATCTGCCTGCCAACACAGTGGAGAAGGGAAAGGCTACTCACTCCAGTATTCATGCCTGGAGAATTACTTGGAGAGATGATCCTGGCAGGCTACAGTCTATGGGGTCTCAAAGAGTTGGTCATGACTGAGTGACTTTTACTTTTTCATTAGTAAGTGTACTAACTACTAACCACCAACTAAACAAACAAAAAAGCACACCCAAAGCATCATAGAAACATAGTACTGATAAATATCCTATAAAGGCTCTTGGTCTTCCCTGGTGGCTCACTGGTAAAGAGTCTGCCTGCAGTGCAGGATACTCAGGATATACAGGTTCTGTTCCCTGGGTTGGGAAGATCCCCTGGAGGAGGAATTGGCAACCTACTCCAGTATTCACACCAGGGAAGTCCCATTGACAGAGAAGCGTGGTGGGTTGCAGTCCATAGAGTCACAAAGATCTGGACACGTCTGAGCAACTGAACACACATGCACGCACGCACACACACACATACACACACAAGAGGCTGTTTGAGTAACTGAATCTCACTGAGCCTAAATTATCTCATCAGACATATAAATAATTAATTATATGCACATTCCGGGACACTCCTGCAGAACAAAGAAATCATTATTCAAAGTGCCTCTGTATCTGCTGGGCGTGGACTACAGTACTATTAAATAATGTTAGACTCTATGATTTCCGTATAGAAGCAAACAAACTGATCAACCTCTAACAAATCAAAACTATATATTATGTATTTTAAAAAATTAAAATTGGCTTTAAGTTATTTAAAGGAAAAACATACAGCTTTTCTTTAAACAGGAAAAGAAAGAAAGGGTTGCCAGAACAAAATAAAATGTTTGAGCTGCTAAAAGACAGAGATTAGATGACAGTAATTTATTTTACAAAAGAAAGGAAAGGTGATTTTCAAAAAGCAGATTCAGAATGTCTGAATGATACTAAGAATGAACAGTAGCAAAGTGTAAATTTGCTTGTGGGCAGCTGAATCCGAGGAGTATTGTAATGATTGTTAAGGAAAAAACAGGCTAATGAATAAGTTTTCCACAGAAATACTAAAATAACCAGTATGATGACAATGTACGAGAGGGCAAGAAGACCTGTAGCAGCGAAGAGAAAAACAAGTAGATGTCACTCGAGCTCATCAACTTCTTATAGGTACCTCTCTTTTATCTCAAGAAACACAAGCACATAGAGAGGCATGTATGTGTGTATAAATAAACACCTACACATATATAGACACCGTATATTTCACCATGTGCTAAGTCACTTCAGTCATGTCCGACTCTTTGTGACACTATGGACTGTAAACTGCCAGGCTCCTCTGTCCACGGATTCTCCAGGCGAGGTTACTGGAGTGCCATTTCCTTCTCCAACATACATATACATGCAGCATATTTGCATGAGACATTAATATAATTTACATATGCATATAAATATAAATACATCTCATCATGCAATTTATGTATGTTTATCCAATAAACACCATATCCTATAGTACATAAGTACATCATTTGCTTGGTCAAACAGTTCTAAGATCCTGAAATAGAACTCTGGAGAGTTTGCATTGCTGAGTTTGATGAAAAGATGAAGAGAAAAGACCATTCAGAAAGTTCTGAAACTTTTAAGTGTTTGTCAACAGAAGTGAACTGATTTTAAGTGAAATACTTAACAATATGGCATGTAACAAAAATAGGGACCACTTTACAGTCTATTAATCACTTCCATTTTCCCTACTAAGGTGAAATCAGCAAAATATATGGCTCCAGGGAATCGCACTCAAGTGACTGAATTCATTCTAATGGGAATCTCAGATCTTGCAGAACTCCAGATTCCTCTTTTCTGTGTGTTCCTGGTCATCTATGGACAGGTCATAACAGGGAACCTGGGAATCGTCATCCTCAACAGCGTGGACTCTCAACTTCAAACCCCCATGTACTTTTTCCTCAAGCACTTGGCTATCATCAATTTGGGCAATTCTTCTGTCATTGCTCCCAAAATGTTGGTTAACTTCCTGGTTACAAAGAAAACCATATCTTACTATGCATGTGCAGCCCAACTAGGTGGATTCATAGCTTTTGTTGTGGCTGAGATTTTCGTGCTGGCTGCCATGGCCTATGACCGCTATGTGGCTATTTATAGCCCCCTGCTCTACCGGGTGGTGGTTTCTCCACGGATCTGCCTTCTCCTGGCGGCCCTTATTTACATCTACAGTCTGACCACAGCACTGATGGTCTCTTCCTGTGTGTTTTCCGTGTCATACTGTTCGTACAATACGATCAACCATTTTTACTGTGATAATGTCCCTTTGTTAGCATTGTCCTGTTCTGATACCTACATTCCAGAAACAGCAGTGTTTACCTTTTCAGGGACCAATTTGTTTTTCTCTATGATTATTGTTCTAACATCGTACTTCAACATCATCCTTGCCATTTTGAGGATACGTTCTTCAGAAGGGCGACAAAAAGCGTTTTCCACCTGTGCTTCTTGCATGATAGCTGTCACTGTGTTCTATGGGACTCTTCTCTTCATGTATTTGCAGCCAAGGACCAACCACTCATTAGATACTGATAAGATGGCCTCGGTCTTCTATACCCTGGTGATCCCAATGCTGAATCCCCCTCATTTACAGCCTGAGGAACAAGGACGTGAAGGATGCATTGAAGAGATTCCTGGATAGCCCATGTCAGTCATTCAGATTAATGCAAATTTAAAACTACAGCTATCTTCATTTTAGAATTAAATCCTGCTAAGTGAATAGGTAGAAAATTGTTAAAATCCCATTAATATCAATAAAGAAAGCTTAATCCTTTTCATTCCAACTTCAAGTACCCAATTTTCCCTATTTTAAAAGCCATTAATTGTTCAAAGAAAACATACTAATATAAGGAACACACAATAATTTTAAAATAAATACAATCTAAAATAAAATATATGTTAGAAAAATATTTTTATAATTTTTTAACAAGAAAGAAAAATCCTGATAGTTAAGGTGGATTTATGTTGGAATAGATTCTTGGATAGTTGTTAAGAGTCAGATCATCTTCCTCGCCACAGACATGTTGACATTTTGTTTGATTACTGAAAGTTTTATTTTTTTTTGCAGCATTTTACCTATTAAGTTATCAACCTTTCTGAGCTCATTGATATCTTGCATCTAACCAAATTTATATCACAAGAAATAAAGCTTTCAGGAATAATGAAACCTAATAAAAAGTATACTTAAAAAAAAATGTGTTGAAACACATAGGCAAGCACATCAACAAAGCACTAGTTTTCAAGGAAGTAAGATAGAAAAAGGAATTTGTCTGCCAGCTCTCATTTTTATTAGTCAAAGCTTACTCAGTGGGACTTTGTCACCTGTAATTTCAAATTATGCTTACTTGAGTGCTCAAGTGGTTCCAAAACATTCATGTCCAAACTATTAGAGCAAAACTTTGTTGGTGGTTAGGGGAGACAGGAAACACAGGACATAGTCACGAAGCAAGGTCTGAGAATGCCTGTGAAAGTTCAGTTCAGTCAGTTCAGTCACTCAGTTGTGTCCGACTCTTTGTGACCCCATGAATCGCAGTGTGCCAGGCCTCCCTGTCCATCACTAACTTCCGGAGTTTACTCAAACTCATGTCCGTCGAGTCAGTGATGCCATCCAGCCATCTCATCCTCTGTCGTCCCCTTCTCCTCCTGCCCCCAGTCCCTCCCAGCATCAGGGTTTTTCCAATGAGTCAACTCTTCGCATTAGGCGGCCAAAGTACTGGAGTTTCAGCTTTAGCATCAGTCCTTCCAAAGAAATCCCAGGGCTGATCTCCTTTAGAATGGACTTGTTGGATCTCTTTGCAGTCCAAGGGACTCTCAAGAGTCTTCTCCAGCACCACAGTTCAAAAGCATCAATTCTTTGGCTCTCAGCTTTCTTCACAGTACAAATCTCGCATCCATACATGACCACTGGAAAACCATAGCCTTGACTAGATGGACCTTTGTTGACAAAGTAATGTCTCTGCTTTTGAATATGCTGTTTAGGTTGGTCATAACTTTCCTTCCAAGGAGTAAGTGTCTTTTAATTTCATGGCTGCAGTCACCATCTGCAGTGATTTTGGAGCCCAAAAAGTAAAGTCTGACGCTGTTTCCACTGTTTCCCCATCTATTTCCCATGAAGTGATGGGACCAGATGCCATAATCTTAGTTTTCTGAATGTGAAAAGTTAGGAATGAGGAAAGAGCAACTACAGGGTCTCTCATTGTGTAGCTGCAACAAAACTAATTGTTAAGAGCTTCATAAATTTGCATGCAGATATCCAGTATCTCGGTACTGTAAATTCATTTTTACTGTTCATAATAAAACTACAATCATATATCATTGCCTCCTTTCAGCTAGCAAAGTTTAACTGACATGACATCATGAAAAGCTGTTAGAGGTGTTGTTGTTTAGTAGTAAAGTCATATCTGACTTTATTGTGATCCCACAGACTGTAGTCTCCCAGTCTCTTCTGCCCATGGGATTTTTCCAGGCAAAAATACTGGAGTGCATTGCCATTTTCCTTCTCCAGGGGATATTTCCAATCCAGGAACTGAACCCAAGTCTCCTGCATTGGTTGGTGGATTCTTTACCTCTGAGCCACAGGGACACAGTTCAGTTCAGTTCAGTTCAGTCACTCAGTCTTGTCCAACTCTTTGTGACCCCATGGACTGCAGCACACCAGGCCTCCCTGTCCATCACCAACTCTCAGAGTTTACCATTACCAGGGCTACAGGTGTTAGCAAATAAATAATCCCCAAATTTTATCAATATATAAACTGATAGAATCACTATGAAACATCTATGATGTATCTATTAGATGTAAAAGTCTTTATACACTATGACCTAATAATTTTCAAGTATTATCCAAGTACATAGACTAGAAACATTATTGCGTATGGGTAACATGAGGAATAAAAATATGATCTGCATCATTATCCATAATAAAGAATACTCAAAAGTAACTACAATGTCTATGTAGATCAAATATGTGAATCAAATCCGTAACAATCAAGATAGTTAATCTCAAACTTTTAAGGTTGAGCAAGAAAAAAGCTTACATATAGATACATATATGTAACACCGATCACAAATTACATCTCTATAGACATATACAATTACACATGTATATAACCAATCACAAAAATATATAAATATCTTAAATTCACTCATATCAATTTTAAAACCACGTAACTAACAATTATACATATGTACATATGTAATATGTGTATGGGGCTTCCTGGTTGACTCAGACAGTAAAGCCTCTTCCTGCAATGCGGGAGACCTGGGTTCAATCCCTAGGTCAGAAAGATCCCCTGCAGAAGGGAATGGAAGCCCACTCCAGTACATTTGCTTGGAAAATCCCATGGATGGAGGAGCCTGGTAGGTTACAGTCCAGGGTGTTGCAAAGAGTCAGACCCGACTGAGCAACTTCACTTTTCACGTATGTATACAGTGCTTCCCTGGTGGCTTAGTGGTAAAGAATCCTCCTCAATACAATGGGTTTGATCCCTGAATTAGGAGGATCTACTGGAGATGAAAATGGCAACCCACGCCAGTATTACTGACTGGGAAATCCCATGGACAGAGGAGCCTGGTAGGCTACAGTCCATGGGGTTGCAAAAGAGTTGGACATGTTGTATTAGTCAATTCTAATTTTCTCTAGATGAGGTGGCTGAATGGGATTGAGAGAGGTTGGACAGATGGAAATTAGGCTTACATGTAAGTATGTGTTACTTTAAAATAATGAACCCAGTAAGACAAAACTATGGTTTAATGTGAGTGATCAAATTATAGTGTCCATAAAGTCATTATTCTGCTTATTTATATGTGTGTGCTTCTTATAAATAGTTTGAAAGTGAAATTTTGTGATTCTGTGATAGAAAATACCTCATATCAATAAATAGTAGGCTAAAATGAGAGATCAAGTTGTCAAATAAAGCATCAATGAAAGTGAAAAGTTCTAAAACAAGGAGTTAACTAAACAAGAGCAATAACATGTATGAGAGCTACTCTAAGAACTTCAATTAAAAAATTGATATTCGTTGTCTTCAAAACCATTCCCATTTTGACTTTATGTTGAAATTCTCTGATTTTTTTTTTATTATTTTTTAATTGACCCAGAGTGATATTATTATTATTTTTAATGTAAGTTTATATAATTGGAGGCTAATTACATTACAATATTGTATTGGTTTGGCCATACATCAACATGAATCCGCCATGGGTGTACACGTGTTCCCCATCCTGACCCCGTCCTACCTCCCTCCCCATATGATCCCTCTGGGTCATCCCAGTGCACCAGCCCCAAGCTTCCTGTATCATGCATCGAACCTGGACTGGTGATTCGTTTCACATATGATATTATACATGTTTCAATGCCATTCTCCCAAATCATCCCACCCTCGCCCTCTCCCACAGAGTCCAAAAGACTTTTCTATACATCAGTGTCTCTTTTGCTCTCTTGCATACGGGGTTATCATTACTATCTTTCCAAATTCCATATATATGTGTTAGTATACTGTATTGGTGTTTTTCTTTCTGGCTTACTTCACTCTGTATAATAGGCTCCAGTTTCATCCACCTCATTAGAACTGATTCAAATGTATTCTTTTTAATAGCTGAGTAATACTCCATTGTGCATATGTACCACAGCTTTCTTATCCATTCATCTGCTGATGGACATCTAGGTTGCTTCCATGTTCTGGCTATTATAAACAGTGCTGTGATGAACATTGGGGTACACGTGTCTCTTTCAATTCTGGTTTCTTCAGTGTGTGCCCAGCAGTGGAATTGCTGGGTCATAAGGTAGTTCTATTTGCAATTGTTAAAGGAATCTCCACACTGTTCTCCATAGTGGCTGTACTAGTTTGCATTCCCACCAACAATGTAAGAGGGTTCCCTTTTCTCCACATCCTCTCCAGCATTTATTGCTTGTAGACTTTTGGGTAGCAGCCATTCTGACTGGCATGAAATGGTACCTTATAGTGGTTTTGATTTGCATTTCTCTGATAATGAGTGACGTTGAGCATCTTTTCATGTCTTTGCTAGCCATCTGTATGTCTTCTGTGGAGAAATGTCTCCATTGGCCCAGTTCTTTGGCCCAGTTTTTGAATGGGTCGTTTACTTTTATGGAATTGAGCTGCAGGAGTTGCTTGTATATTTTTGAGATCAATTCTTTGTCAGTTGCTTCATTTGCTATTAGTTTCTCCCATTCTGAAGGCTGTCTTTTCACCTTGCTTATAGTTTCCTTTGTTGTGCAGAAGCTTTTAATTTTAATTAGGTCCCATTTGTTTATTTTAAATTTATTTCCAATATTGTGGGAGGTGGGTCATAGAGGATCCTGCTGTGATTTATGTCAGAGAGTGTTTTGCCTACGTTCTCCTCTAGGAGTTTTATAGTTTCTGATCCTACGTTTAGATCTTTAATCCATTTTGAGTTTATTTTTGTGTACGTTGTTAGAAAGTGTTCTAGTTTCATTCTTTTACAAGTGGATGACCACTTTCCCCAGCACCACTTGTTAAAGAGATGGTCTTTTCTCCATTGTATATTCTTGCCTCCTTTGTCAAAGATAAGGTGTCCATAGGTGCATGGGTTTAACTCTGGGCTTTCTATTTTGTTCCATTGATCTATATTTCTGTCTTTGTGCCAGTGCCATACTGTCTTGATAACTGTGGCTTTGTAGTAGAGCCTGAAGTCAGGCAGGTTGATTCCTCCAGTTCCATTCTTCTTTCTCAAGATTGCTTTGGCTATTCGAGGTTTTTTGTATTTCCATACAAATTGTGAAATTATTCGTTCTAGTTCTGTGAAAAATACCGTTATTAGCTTGATAAGGATTGCATTGAATCTATAAATTGCTTTGGGTAGTATACTCATTTTCACTATATTGATTCTTCCAATCCATGAATATGGTATATTTCTCCATCTATTAATGTCCCGTTTGATTTATTTCACCAGTGTTTTATAGTTTTCTATATATAGGTCTTTTGTTTCTTTAGGTAGATATATTCCTAAGTATTTTATTCTTGTTTTTGCAATGGTGAATGGACTTGTTTCCTTAATTTCTCTTTCTATTTTCTCATTATTAATGTATGGGAATGCAAGGGGTTTCTGTGTATTGATTTTATATCCTGCAACTTTACTATATTCATTGATTAGCTCTAGTAATTTTCTGGTGGTGTCTTTAGGGTTTTCTATGTAGAGGATCATGTCATCTGCAAACAGTGAGAGTTTTACTTCTCTTTTCCAATCTGGATTCCTTTTATTTATTTTTCTGCTCTGATTGCCATGGCCAAAACTTTCAAAACTATGTTGAATACTAGTGGTGAAAGTGGGCACCCTTGTCTTGTTCCTGACTTTAGGGGAAATGCTTTCAATTTTTCACCATTGAGGATAATGTTTGCTGAGGGTTTGTCATACATAGTTTTTATTATTGGAGAATGTAATGGCACCCCACTCCAGTACTCTTGCCTGGAAAATCCCATGGATGGAGGAGCCTGGTAGGCTGCAGTCCATGGGGTCACTGAGTCAGACACGACTGAGCGACTTCACTTTGACTTTTCACTTTCATGCATTGGAGAAGGAACTGGCAACTCCCTCTAGTATTCTTGCCTAGAAAATCCCAGGGATGGGGGAACCTGGTGTGCTGCCGTCTATGGGGTTACACAGAGTGGGACATGACTGAAGCGACTTAGCAGCAGTGGCAGTTTTTATTATGTTGAGGTATGTTACTTCTATTTCTGCTTTCTGGGGAGTTTTTTTAATCATAAATGGATGTTGAATTTTGTCAAAGGTTTTCTATGCATCTACTAAGATAATCATATGGCTTTTATTTTTCAATTTGTTAATGTGTTGTAGTATATTGATTGATTTGTAGGTATTGAAGAGTCCTTGCATCCCTGGGATAAAGCCCACATGGTCATGGTGTATGATCTTTTTAACGTGTTGTTAGATTCTGATTGCTAGAATTTTGTTAAGGATTTTTACATCTATGTTCATCAGTGATATTGGCCTGTAGTTTTCTTTTTTTGTGGCATCTTTGTCAGATTTTGGTATTAGGGTGATGGTGGCCTCATAGAATGAGTTTGGAAGTTTACCTTCCTCTGCAATTTTCTGGAAGAGTTTGAGTAGGATAGGTGTTAGCTCTTCTCTAAATTTTTGGTAGAATTCAGCTGTGAAGCCGTCTGGATCTGGGCTTTTGTTTGCTGGAAGATTTCTGATTATAGTTTCAATTTCCGTGCTTGTGATGGGTCTGTTAAGATTTTCTATTTCTTCCTGGTTCAGTTTTGGAAAGTTGTACTTTTCTAAGAATTTGTCCATTTCTTCCATGTTGTCCATTTTATTGGCATATAATCGTTGATAGTAGTCTCTTATGATCCTTTGTATTTCTGTGTTGTTCATTGTGATCTCTCCATTTTCATTTCTAATTTTATTGTTTTGGTTTTTCTTCCTTTGTTTCTTGATTAGTCTGGCTAATGGTTTGTCAATTTTATTTATCCTGTCAAAGAATCAGCTTTTGGCTTTGTTGATTTTTGCTATGGTCTCTTGTGTTTCTTTTGCATTTATTTCTGCCCTAATTTTTAAGATTTCTTTCTTTCTACTAACCCTGGGGTTCTTCATTTCTTCCTTTTCTAGTTGCTTTAGGTGTAGAGTTAGGTTATTTGTGTTTTTTCTTGCTTCTTGAGGTATGCCTGTATTGCTATGAACCTTCCCCTTAGCACTGCTTTTACAGTGTCCCACAGGTTTTGGGTTGTTGTGTTTTCATTTTCATTCATTTCTATGCATATTTGATTTCTTTTTTGATTTCTTATGTGATTTGTTGGTTATTCAGCAGCGTGTTGTTCAGCCTCCACATGTTGGAATTTTTAATAGTTTTTCTCCTGTAATTGAGATCTAATTTTACTACATTGTGGTCAGAAAAGATGCTTGGAATGATTTCAATTTTTCTGAATTTACCAAAGCTAGATTCATGGCCCAGGATGTGATCTATCCTGGAGAAGGTTCCGTGTGAACTTGAGAAAAAGTTGAAATTCATTGTTTTGGGATGAAATGTACTATAGATATCAATTAGGTCCAAATGGTCTATTGTATCATTTAAAGTTTGTGTTTCCTTGTTAATTTTCTGTTTAGTTGATCTATCCATAGGTGTGAGTGGGGTATTAAAGTCTCCCACTATTGTGTTATTGTTAATTTCCCCTTTCATACTTGTTAGCATTTGTCTTACATATTGTGGTGCTCCTATGTTGGGTACATATATATTTATAATTGTTATCTCTTCTTCTTGGATTGATTCTTTGATCATTATATAGTGTCCTTCTTTGTCTCCTTTCTAAGCTTTGTTTTACTCTCTATTTTATCTGATATTAGTATTGCTACTCCTGCTTTCTTTTGGTATCTACTTGTGTGGAATATCTTTTTCCAGCCCACACTTTCAGTCCATATGTGTCCCATGTTTTGAGGTGGGTCTCTTGTAGACTACATATATTTGGGTCTTGTTTTCGTATCCATTCAGCCAGTCTTTGTCTTTTGGTTGGGGCATTCAACCCATTTACGTTTAAGGTAATTATTGATAAGTATGATAATGTTTCCATTTACTTGATTGTTTTGGGTTCGAATTTATACTCCCTTTTTGTGTCTCCTGTCTAGAGAATATCCTTTAGCATTTGTTGAAGAGCTGGTTTGGTGGTGCTGAATTCTCTCGGCTTTTGCTCGTTTGTAAAGTTGTTGATTTCTCCTTCATATTTGAATGATATCCTTGCTGTGTACAGTAATCTGGGCTGTAGATTATTTTCTTTCATCACTTTAAGTATGTCCTGCCATTCCTTCCTGGCCTGAAGAGTTTCTATTGAAAGATCAGCTGTTATCCTTATGGGAATCTCCTTGCATTTTATTTGTTGTTTTCCCCTTGCTAATTTTAATATTTTCTCTTTGTGTTTGATCTTTGTTAATTTGATTAATATGTGTCTTGGGGTGTTTCTCCTTCGGTTTATCTTGTTTGGGACTCTCTGGGTTTCTTGGACTTGGGTGATTATTTCCTTCCCCATTTTAGGGAAGTTTTCAACTATTATCTCCTCAAGTATTTTCTCATGGTCTTTCTTTTTGTCTTCTTCTTCTGGGACTCCTATGATTCGAATTTGGGGCATTTAACATTGTCCCAGAGGTCTCTGAGATGGTCCTCATTTCTTTTAATTCGTTTTTCATTTTTCATCTCTGTTTCATTTATTTCTACCATTCTATCTTCTACCTCACTTATCCTATCTTCTGCCTCCATTATTCTACTATTTGTTCCTTCCAGAGTGTTTTTGATCTCATTTATTGCATTATTAATTATATATTGACTCTTTTTTATTTCTTCTAGGTCTTTATTAAACCTTTCTTGCATCTTCTCAGTCCTTGTCTCCAGGCTATTTATCTATGATTCCATTTTGTTTTCAAGATTTTGGATCATTTTCACTATTATTATTTGGAATTCTTTATCAGATAGTTTCCCTATCTCTTCCTCTTTTGTTTGGTTTGGTGGGCATTTATCCTGTTCATTTACCTGCTTGGTAATCCTCTGTCTCTTCATCTTGTTTATATTGCTGTGTTTGGGGTGGCCTTTCTGTATTCTGGCAGTTTGTGGAGTTCTCTTTATTGTAAAGTTTCCTCACTGTGGGTTGTATGGGTGGCTTGTCAAGGTTTCCTCGTAAGGGAAGCTTGTGTCGGTGTTCTGATGGGTGGGGCTGGATTTCTTCTCTCTTGAGTGCAATGAAGTGTCCAGTAATGGGTTATGAGATGTCAGTGGGTTTGGAGTGACTTTGGGAAGCCTGTATATTGAAGCTCAGGGCTATGTTCCTGTGTTGCTGGAGAATTTGTGTGATATGTCTTGCTCTGGAACTTGTTGGCCTTTGGGTGGTGCTTGGTTTCAGTGTATATATGGAGGCATTTGATGAGCTCCTATCAATTAATGTTCCCTGGAGTCCAGAGTTCTCTGGTGTTCTCAGGATTTGGACTTAAGCCTCCTGTTTCTGGTTTTCAGTCTTATTTTTACAGTAGCCTCAAGACTTCTCCATCTATAGAGCACCATTGATAAAACATCTGGGTTAAAGATGAAAAGTTTCTCCACAGTGAAGGACACTCAGAGAGGTTCACAGAGTTACATGGAGATGAGAAGAGGGAGGAGGGAGATAGGGGTGACCAGGATGAGATGAGGTGGAATCAAAAGAGAAGAAAGCAAGCTACCCAGTAATCACTTCCTTATGTGTGCTCCAAAGTCTGGACCCCTCAGAGATGTTCATGGAATTATACAGAGAAGAGAAAAGGAAGGAAGGAGACAGAGGTGGCCAGGAGGATAAATGGGGGAATCAAAAGGAGAGAGCTCCAGTCAGTAATCAGTTCCCTAAGTGTTCTCCGCTGTCTGGAACACACAAAGAGATTCACAGAGTTGGGTAGAGTAAAAAAGAGGGAGGGAGGAGATAGAGGAGACTTGGTGGAGAAAAAGTAGAGTCCAAAGAGGGAGAGAGCAATCAAGCCAGTAATCTCACTCCCAAGTAAAAATGGGTACTGAAGATTGGGTTCTTAAAGGTACAAAATTGATACTAAATAGCAAAAAGCAAAGATTAAAAATCTAGAGTAGAGGTTGGATTTTCAAAAATTCAATATTAAAGAAAAAAAGTCACAAAAATTATAAAATATATTATGTATGAAGTTTGCTTTAAAAATAGGGTCTCTCTCTTTTTTTTTTTTTTTTTACAAAGTAATAGTAGGCTATAAAAATGAAAATTAAAGGAGTAATAGAGGACTTAAAAATTAAAAAAAAAAAAGAAAAGAATGATCATAAAAATAGTAAAAATATATCTAGGACTTTCTCTGGTGTTCTTGTGGGCAGTGTGGGGTCAGTTGATTTTTTGATAGCTCCTTGGTCCGGCTTATATTTCTCAAGATCTATAGGCCCCTTCCTATGTAGTCGGTACTAACTACAGGGTTTTAATCTATTGCACCTGTCACTTCCAAGGCGGTTGCCTTGGTTTTAGCTTCTTCTGTTTGCTGGTCTTTTCAGTGTCTGATTTCCGCCCTGACACAAGGGGTGCTGGTGGACACTTTTTTAGGCTCACTTGTTCAGCCGTGCTGTGGGGAGGGAGGGACACTGAAAACAAATAACACTGGCATGTGCTCGCAGTGTCTCAGCCACACTGGGCCTGCCCCCACTCAAGATGCATGTGCCCTCCCTGCCCACACAGCTCAGGCTCTGGGTTCCTCCGTGGGGAACCGTCCAAGCTGGCCCTGGGCTGCATGCATCTCCGAGGTCTAAGCTGTTCAGGTTCAGGTACTCGGGTAGTCCTCAGAGGCGCAGACTTGTTTGGGCCTGCGTTTTGTGCCCTTCCCAGGTCTGAGAAGCTCACGTGACCAGGTGTTGGCGAGTTCTGTCGCTGTGACTTATTGCCTCCCCCATCCCTGCTGCTTGGTTTTCTGGGTGTACAACCGGCGCACCTTCTCAGGCAAAGGTTGGCCATCCAGAATGCCAAGAAGTCTTGGTTAGCTATGAAGCCTTCTTGCAGTTTGGTAGATAATGCCTCTCTGGAGCCGCAATTGCCCACTTCTGGCTCTGGCTGCCTGTCACCGGACGGGGATGGTCTGCCGCCTGCTAGTTCTGTTCAGTCCTTTGTTGTGTGAATGGGCCTGAGGGTGTTTTAGGTTAGGGCTTTTTGCATAGCTCTAATCAGACCTTTGTTCTGTGCGTGGGCCTGGCGGTGTCTTAGGTTAGGGCTTTTCACGTGGTAGCTGTCCCACAGTCTGGTTTGCTAGCCCAAGTTAGTTCCCTCAGGTTGCCCTTGGGGCATTCAGGCCCGGTCCTTACTCTAAGCAATGCAGCCCGCGCCTCCCTGCCCAGCCCCCACTTGCTAGTGGTGGATGCAGGCGTCTGCGCTGCTTCTCTGCTGGGGGAGTTACCGTTGGGCACTCTGTGCCCAATCTGTGGGTAATCTGTGGGTTTTAATTATTTATTTATTTTTCCTCCCTGTTATGTTGCCCTCTGTGGTTCCAAGGCTCGCCACAGACTTGGCAGTGAGACTGTTTCCTGGTGTTTGGAAACTTCTCTCTTTTTAAGACTCCCTTCCCTGGATGGAGCTCCATCCCTACCTCTTTTGCCTCTCTTTTTATCTTTTATATTTTTTCCTACCTCCTTTCAAAGACAATGGGCTGCTTTTCTGGGTGCCTGATGTCCTCTGCTGGCATTCAGAAGTTGTTTTGTGGAATTTACTCAGCATTCAAATGTTCTTTTGATGAATTTGTGGGGGAGAAAGTGGTCTCCCTGTCCTAGTCCTCTACCATCTTAGGACCGCCCCTGTGATTTTATTTTAATATGCAGCAAATACAGCAAGGTTTATTCTTGACACAAAATTGGAGGCTTTGCAGTTGGTTCTACTTCCAACATTCACATTAAGTTGAACATTGGGATCAGAATTCTGTGCTTTCTAGCCACTGGATTTTCTCCAACCCAGGGCCAGAGGCAACACTCTCAGAAAATGTCAGAAGACATAGAGGTACAAGATGAAATCACCATATGCAATAGTTATTGAATGTGATTATCCAAGCATGCCCCCAAGCTGTCTCCACATTTTCACTCTGGGGGGAAGTTTTGCATAGAGACTTGACTAATGAATATTCAGTTTGTCATTCTTTCCCTGTGGAATCTGGCCTGAGCCAGGGGATTCTGGTTCTCCTGTTCAGGAACTGGGCCGTGAACAGAGATTTCATTGTGAAGGTCTTCAGGGACTTCAGAATCTTTTATAATTCAGTCACCTGTGGCTCAACAGTAAAAAAATTCTCCTGCCAGGGAGGAGACACAGAAGATGCAGGTTCCCTGGATTGGGAAGATCCCCCGGAGGAAGGCATTGCAACCCACTCGATTTTTCTTGCCTGGAAAATGCCACTGACAGAGCAGCCTGGCAGGTACAGTCTCCAAAGAGTCACAAAGAATGAGACATGACTGAAGCTACTGAGCACAGCACATAAACCAGTTAGTACACTTCATACCAAGGCCTCAGGAGCAGGTCTCAGCAGATCTCTCTTTTCGGGTAGGTAAATTTCAAAATCTTGTTTATTACAAATTCTGAAAGAGACAAGCAAGGATATTGAAAACTTAATCAATTCAAATCAGAACTGGCACTTGTCCAGTGGTTAAGATTCTGCACCCTAATGCTGAAGACATGGGTTCAATTACTGACTGGGGGAGTAATATCTATCCTGCATGCCTTTCAGAGCATGGCCAAGGGGGAAAAAAAAAAGACAAAAAGTAGTGAACTGCAACCATAATTGAAGTTATATCCACTTTGTTCTCTTTTCAAGTCATTCACTTTTCTACCTGCTGATTGATTGCAAAGTGGAAGTGCTGGTGATACAGCATAAACAGTATTTTCTAGCATTTCCACCAATAGACTGACCTTTTGCACAGAATAACAAAGTGTGACTAAGGAATTCTATTTTACCTTAATTTATAAACAAATGTTTTCTGCAGAACTGATGGATGTTTTAGAGGACACACTACACTACATAGGAAACTCTGTGTCTATTCAAGATTCTACATCTCCAAGTAAGATCTATTCTTACTTAATGCCAATAAAAACAAGTTTTTCTTCCCTTCCTGTTTTTTGTGTTGCCCAGTGTGATAAACCTTCAGATGGAAAGACTTTTGGTGTCAGCAGTCATTCTCTATTGCTGGTGGACACTGAGAGCGCATGTTAAGATGCAGTGTTTGTCTCTAACACAACCCATTTAGGATAAATTCCATAGTCAGAGACCAATGGAACATACTCTTGAAATCACATCAGTATCTATTTAAAAAATAACTTGCAATATTATTTTTCATTCACATTTTGAGATAAATGATTAACATTTGTATTTTTTTAAATTTTGTTCACTGAGAATCTGTGTTTTTAGAAAATCTACAAAATAGTTTATTTTGAAAATAAATTTGAGAAAACTATTTTCCAAGAATTAAAATAGTTACCATCAGTAGCAAATTCTAAGTCAAACAAGATTATAAATACATAGGTGAAAACTGGGGCTCTTTTATAGAAACTTTATTTCAGTGACGACTACTTACCTAATGAAAAAGCTTTGCATTCTTTATATCTTATGATAAGTGGTAACCAGTAATAGACCATGATGCATATCATGGCCTCCATTTTAAAAACTAACTGCACAAATTGAGACTAGACAATATTTCCTGTTATTGACACTCTTTTTATCCTTCTTAAATTAAGAATGAGTTTATTGAATATATTATCTCATAGTGAAGCTTGCACTGACTTGCTTTATGTATAGCAAACGAATATTTTGCTTTGAGTGTTGCCACTATGTTTCTCATCAAAAGCTTACTTATGCATTTATTTTAAATGCAGTGGTAGAAGGCAAGAAATAAGGCATAGATGGTGCAACATCAGATCAACTCATTAGACCCATATTTGATGTATGGAGCAGAGTATCTTTACTTAATAGAAACGAAAAAGGCAGATGTAAGAGAGTCAGGTTGTAGGAGAGCATATCTGGATTTGTTTAACTGTACAGCTAGATACCATCTGTCCCTGTGTTTTGAATATACAAAATTATAATTCACTTAATATTTTCATCTCAACTATAAAATTTCCAGTAAGGGAAAATGAGTTACTGGGACTGAAATAATTAATCACATTTTAAAAAGTTATTCAAGGGACTTTCCTGGTGGTTTCAGTGGTTAAAAATCTGCTTGTCAATGCTGGGAACATGGGTTCAGTTCCTGGTCTGGGAAGATCCTAGATGCCGTGCTGCAACTAAGCCCTTGAACCACAACTACTTAGCCTGTGTGCTAGAGCCTGCAAGCTCCAACCACTGAGCCCTTATGCTGCAAGTATTGAGGCCACATGACTAGTTATGTTAGGTTCATTATTTCCACTTTGTGAGAACTAAGTTTACGTGTACAATACCTCATTTAATTTATAAAACATGAAGACACAATTACCTGGTAAAAATCACACAACTAATAATTGGTGGACTAACAAATAACCAAAAGATTAATAGACCAAATAAGTAAACAAAAATACATAAAAAATTATAAAACCATGTTATTAACTGATATCCTATACAGACACTGAGTAACTTAATTTCACTGAGCCTGAATTGTCTCATCAGATCAAAAAAAAAAAAAAATTTTTTTTACCCATCTTCCAGGATGCTCATGCAGAATAATTAAATGATTATTTCAAAATACTTCACATACTTCTGGGCACAGCATATAGGAAGAAAGAAAGAAAACAGAGTGAAGTCACTCAGTCATATCCAACTCTTTGTGATCCCATGGGCCATATTCTGCCAGGCTTCTCTATCCATGGGATTTTCCAGGCAAAGATACTGGAGTGGATTGCCATTTCCTTCTCCAGAGGGAATTGAACATGGGTCTCCTGCAGTGCAGGCAGACTCTTTACTGTCTGAGAGACCAGGGAAGTGTATACTACATACTAAGTAATGTTAAGCTTTGTACTAATTTATCTGTATAAATAAACGAATCGAATTTTTTTTTAAATAAAAATGGACTTTAAACCATTTAAGGAAAAGGGGTATATGTTGGAAAGGAAAAAAAAAAAAAAAAGGCTGTCAGAATAAAACAATAAGGAAGAGTGAGCAATTAGAAGTCAGAATCATAAGAAAGGACTGGTTTGTTTTATTTGGCAGAAGAAAGGAAATGACATAAAGGAAAGAAGATTCAGAGGAATTTCTCTCTGATGCTAAGGAACAATATTGAAATATAAGACTGCCTGTGGGCAGCTGAAGCAGAAATGGTAATGATTATTAAAGATAAAACTGCGTTACTGAAAGTGTTCCCCATAGAAAAATGGAAATTCCCAGAAATTATGGCAAAGCCTGGTCTGAGGTGATGACCTGTAGCCGCTAAGGTAAAATAACTTGATATTTCTCTAGCTCATCAACATCTTATAGGTACCTTTTGTTAATCACTGGAAATACCTACACAGAGGCAAGTGTATGTGTATTAATATGTATTAATTAAATATTCATTAAATATGTGTAATATGATTAATATATTAATATTAATATGAATACATGTAATGACATAATACAATAATGTGCATTTATTCAATATAAACCATATCCTGCAGTGAATAATACGTTCATATTTTGGTCAAATAGTTATAAGATCCTGAAATGGGTCTCTGCAGAGTTAGTATACCTGAATTTTGTGAAAAGATAGAGAGGAAAACAAGGAAGATCTGAGACTTTTGACTGTTTTTGAACAGAAGTAAACTGATTTTAAATGAAACCTTTAACAATCTGACATCTAACAGGAAAAAACATGATTTTATCCTCTGTTATTCTCTTTCCATTTTCCCCATTAAAAGAGGAAATCAGCAAAATATATGGTTCCAGGGAATCACACTCATGTGACTGAATTCATTCTAATGGGAGTCTCAGATCATCCAGAACTCCAGATTCCCTTTTTTTGTGTATTCCTGATCATCTATGGACTGACCCTGGCAGGGAACCTGGGAATCGTCATCCTCACCAGCGTGGACTCTCAGCTTCAAACCCCCATGTACTTTTTCCTCAAGCACTTGGCTATCATCAATTTGGGCAATTCTTCTGTCATTGCCCCCAAAATGTTGGTTAACTTCTTGGTTACAAAGAAAACCATATCTTATTATGGATGTGCAATTCAACTAGGTGGATTCTTAGTTTTTATTGTGGCTGAGATTTTCGTGCTGGCTGCCATGGCCTATGACCGCTATGTGGCTATTTGCAGCCCCCTGCTCTACCAGGTGGTGGTTTCTCCACGGATCTGCCTTCTCCTGGCGGCCCTTATTTACATCTACAGTCTGACCACAGCACTGACGGTCTCTTCCTGTGTGTTTTCCATGTCATACTGTTCGTCCAATGCGATCAACCATTTTTACTGTGATAATGTCCCTTTGTTAGCATTGTCCTGTTCTGATACCTACATTCCAGAAACAGCAGTGTTTACCTTTTCAGGGACCAATTTGTTTTTCTCTATGATTATTGTTCTAATATCATAATTCAACATCATCCTTGCCATTTTGAGGATACGTTCTTCAGAAGGGCGACAAAAAGCATTTTCGACCTGTGCTTCTCACATGATGGCTGTCACTGTGTTCTATGGGACTCTTCTCTTCATGTATTTGCAGCCAAGGACCAACCACTCATTAGATACTGATAAGATGGCCTCGGTCTTCTATACCCTGGTGATTCCAATGCTGAACCCCTTCATTTACAGCCTAAGGAACAAGGACGTGAAGGATGCATTGAAGAGATTCCTGGATAACCCATGTCAGTCATTCAAATCAGTGTAAATTTAAAACTGCAACTATCTCCAGTTAAAGGTTTTATTTGTTTCTGAAAATTTTGCTAAGTGATTAAGCAATAAATAAAATTCCACTAATTTTAAGGAAAAATCTTAATCCTTTTAATCTCATCTTTAAGTACTAAATTTTCCATACAAAATGTATTAAGTGACTGAAAAAATATATTAATATAAATAATACAAAATTATTTGAAAATACTTTAAAAATACAATATAAGTATATACAAGGTTTTCAGAATTTCTAAATATGGAAGATAAAAATGAATGACTGTAGGAATTTTTTTTGAATGTTTACTATGACTTAGGTTATCTTCTTTATCACAAATATCTTTTCTTCAACTACTAAAAGTTTCATTATTTTTTGTAGTATTTATCCATCAGCTTTTCAACCAATTATTAATTTGCATTTAAAATAAATTTGAAAAAAATAAGTTTGTACAGGAAAATTAATGTTGAATACAGAATGCTTAGATATACATGAAAATAGGACATTTGGCAAAACTGACTAAAAATACATAGGAAACTTTATTCTATTTTTTCATCCTTTATGTTTCATACATAAAGCAAAATATCAATGTTCATTCAAATATGAAGTATATAATTTTTTTCCTAACATAGACTCATATTAAAAAGTTTTTGTTATAAAATCATAACAGCAAATACTTCTTTTAGTGAGAGTCAAGTTCATGAGTTAATTTTCAACTTTACTCACAAATAAGTAGATTATTTGAAGACAGAAAAGTTGTATATAATGTATATATCTGGTCATCAGGGTCAAAGCCAGTAATAACTTGGTACCATTATCCTTTAGAATTTTATATTTTATTATTTATAATTATATAAACATCCATAGGGAATGTTTGTTTTCTTTTGTTACAGTTTTATTTAGCTTCATCAACCTAGGTACTTGCAATCAGAGAAATTTACTTTATAGCAGAAAACAATTCTCTCTGAGTCTGGTTAGGTCAACAGAAATAGAGCAACAGGACTAAACTCACACTTGTATTTCTACCAATTATCTGCAACCTATTTAATTAACTTAAGTTAGGAATTTAAGTTAAGGAAATCAGTCCTGAGTATTCATTGGAAGAACTGATGCTGAAGCTGAAGCTCCAATACTTTGGCCACCTGATGCAGAGTTGACTCATTGAAAAGGGATGTTGGGAAAGATTGAAGGCAGGAAGAGAAGGGGACAGCAGAGGATGAGACGGTTGGATGACATCACTGATTCAATGGACATGAGTTTGAGCAAGGTCCAGGAGCTGGTGACAGACAGGCCTGGCGTGCTACAGTGCATGGGGTCACAGGGTGTTGGACGTGACTGAGCAACTGAACTGAAATGAAGTTAAGAATTAAAACTGCAGTGTTTCCTACTTCTTAATTTGGTTGACATATATGTATTTTCTAAAATAATTATGTTGTCACTTGTATTAGCTTCCGAACAGTGCTATAACAAATCATCACCGATTTGGAAGCTTGAAACAATGTGAACTTCTTGTCCCACAATTTTGGAGATCAGAAGTTCACAATGAGTCATCCAGACTTAAAATCAAGGTATCAGAAGATTGTATTCCTTTCAGGACCCAAATAGGGTTCAATCTGTCTCCTTGCCTCTCCCACCTCCTGCAGGTTCCATATACCTTGCCTGGCGTTCACCTTCCATCCAACAAAGCCATCATTCTAACCTCTGCTTTCACTGACACATCTCCTCTGCTTCCTACTTTTGCATCTTTCTCTCCCTGTGACTACTTTTGACTCACTCACATGAGGCCCTTTACTTAATCACATTGGCAAATCTCTTTTTTGCTTTAACATTTCCATTGGAGGATAATTGCTTTACAATACTGTGTTGGTTCCTGCCGTATGTCACAGAATCGACCACAGGTAAACATATGGCCCCTCACTCCTGAACCTTCCTTCCATCTCCCAAGGTTTGAGAATACCTTTGGAAGTTAGGAAAGACTTGAAACAGCAACCAGAAGGACCTCTCATCCTGTAGCTGCAATAGAGACAGTAAGTATAAAAACTTGAGCCCAGCTCTGTAATATAAGGATGCCCTAGGCCAAAAGCACTGCAAGTGTGTTAATCTTGGAGGTGGAGGTCATAAATAAATCCTTTAAAGATCATGAAAATAAGAAAAGCCATTCAAACGTCCCAAATTCAGAATAGCAAATGCCATTTTACAAATTTAAATCCAAAAACCTACTAAAAGGCCCTGCCATTTTCTCAGTAATGTCTTTTGTTTTGAAGGACTGTGATCAGGTATCTCCATTATTTTACATATGTCTCAAAACACTCAGGTTTAAAAGATGTTTCTAGTTCAATAATCAAAAAGATAATAGAAACTGGTCCCACTTATGTTTTTTCTTTTCTTTTTAATTTAAAAGCAAACTTGAGTTTTAAGGTTTTCAGTGAAGATTTGCTTGTCTCTTGGTCAGAAGAGGTTACTAATAATTGAAAAAAGAATACTTTATGAGCTATTATGGGTAAGTTTAGTTTGAGCAGCTATTGTTCCCACCCTGGAAGTCCATAAACATTGACTCCATTTGTCTACATTGTCATACCTGCATCTCTACTTTCCAAAGGGCTGTTTCCACAAGCCATTTCTATGGAAATGAAAAGTCCATTCAAAGATATTATTCAAAATATAAGTAGGCTGAACTGAAGATTGGATATATAGGTAGAAGTGGTCAAAATGAAAACAAAAACGGTTTGATGATCAGTCAATTTCTGCTACAGGATGTATGTGGCAGATTTTGTGTCACTTCAATGATTATTTCTTCAGCATTATTCAAAATTGTCAGTCTTATCACTATCATGGACATTTGAATATTAAAACTATTTTAAAATATGTGTTATCTGTATCAGTTGGAATGGATAATGCTTAGTATATCATTCTATTCCAAATCATTTGGATGATTATTTTAAAAAAATAATGTATTAAGAAAGCAATTTTGGCTCTAAGAATTTGAATCTGGTTTAATTATTTTTTACAGTCCCTTATCATGTGAACAAATTGTACATATTCATATGTTGGATGCTCAAAGTACAAAATTTTGTGTAGTGATGATATAATGTATATTGATAAATCTTGGCATAGATTCATATTAATTTAAATAAATTAATTTTGCTTGTATTTCTCTTATCAGGGACTCACTCCAGGAAATATTGAGTTGGTCAAAAAGTTTCCTCAGTTTTTAAATGCAAATACAATAAATATTTTTAATTTTGTCCAAGAACATCATTGAACAATGTATTCACCATTTCATTACTACCTTCTGCCACTTTTTAGGTAGCTTCATATTTCCATCTTCCCAACAACTTTTGTCTTTTTTTTGAGCAAAGACCTGTTCCAGGTGCCTTTTATAGTCTTTCAGGGAATTGAAAATGTTTTCCATTATGAGAATCTTATAAAGGGCAGAATAAATGGAAACCTGAAGGTACAATATCTGGTGAATACAGTGGTTGAATCAGAATTTCCCAGCCAAGCTGTAACACTTTTTGCCTGGTCATCAAAGAAATATGGGGCTTTACATTATCCTGATGGAAGATTAAATGTTTTCTGTAACTAATTCTGGATGGTTCTCATCGGGTGTTGCTTTTAGATAATATAATTGAGAGCAGTACTTGTTGGAATTAATCATCTAGTTTTCCAGAAAGAACTCATAATAGAGGACTCCCTGCTAATCCCACCATATACACAACATCTTTGAATGAAGAACAGCCTTTGGTGTGGTTGATGGTGGTTCATTTCACTTGCACTGTGATTTCTTCCATTCCTCAATAGTGTACAGTATACATTTTTCATCACCCACCACAAATTTTTTTAAAAAAACAAAATGTTTTTATTATGTTTAAGTAGAGAATAGCTTGTGGAAATATGATCATGAAGGTTTTTTTCACTTAACTTATGTGGAACCCAAACATCAAAGTGATTAATATAACCGGGCTGGTGCAAAGGATGTTCAGTGCTTGATCTGGATATTTTGAGTATGTCAGCTATCTCCCACGTGGTATAATGTTGATTGTTCTCAATGTCTTGAGTTGATCGCTATCAACTTCACCTGGTCCACCCAATGGTGGAGCGTTGTCTAGCAAGAAATCTCTAGCACAAAACTTGGCAAATCATTTTTAACACATTTGATCAGTCACAGCACCTTCTCCATACACTGCACAAATCTTTTTTGGGGGTTTCAGTTGTGCTTTTATTTTTCTTTAAATAATAAAGCATAATATGCTAAAACGTTGCTTTTTGCTTTCATCTTCAATATTAAAATGGCTACACAAACATTCACCAGTTTTGATAATTTTTAAATGCATGTTGATATGACAGCTGTTTTGATACAATCTATCAAATGATATTAAAGATAAATAAATGCTATTAGAGTCATTTTATGGGAAAAAAGCAAACAAACTTTTTGACTAACACAATATATCACAGAAAAGTTCATTCATGGATCTGTGGGGACCACACACATAAAGTCATTAACTGTGGTGACACAGATAAAATTCCAGAGTTGGTAACTAGCTGAATCCCAGTACTATGGAAGCAAACATTTCAAATTAAAGGAGACCCAGATTATAGTAATTTTACAAAACAGAATAGAGAGAAATAATGGTGTTTGTACTAAAATGGTCCCTGGAGAAGGAAATGGCAACCCACTCCAGTACTATTGCCTGGAAAATCCCATGGATGGAGGAGCCTGGTAGACTACAGTCCATGCGGTCGCAAAGAATTGGACATGACTGAGTGACTTTACTCACTCACTCACTCATTCACTAAAACAAGGCTTCTCTGGTGGCTCAGATGGTAAAGAATCTGCCTGCAATGCAGGAGACCCGGGTTCGGTCCCTGGGTTATGAAAATCTCCTGGAGAAGGGAATGGATGCCCACTCTAGTAATCTTGCCTAGAAAATTCCACAGACAGAGGAGCCTGGTGGGCTACAGTCTGTGAAGTTGCAAAGAGTTGGACACGACTGATCAACTAACACACACTCACACCACCCCCTCCACACACACACAAACAGTAAAATTAATGTGCTTCAAAAATGTAGAGTTGAATGAGACTCTTTAAGCATCAAAGCAAGTTAAATGATAACACGCTGCTGCTGCTGCTGCTGCTGCTAAGTCGCTTCAGTTATGTCCGACTCTGTGTGACCCCATAGATGGCAGCCCACCAGGCTCCCCCGTCCCTGGGACTCTCCAGGAAAGAACACTGGAGTGGAGTGCCATTTCCTTCTCCAGTTCATGAAAGTGAAAAATCAAAGTGAAGTCAATCAGTCGGGTCCGACTCTTCGCGACCCCATGGACTGCAGCCCACAAGTCCATGCAATTTTCCAGGCAGGAGTACTGTAGTGGGGTGCCATTGCCTTCTCTGAATGATAACATGAGTGCACATTAAAATGTATACTATATTTACATTATATGGCTGTATTTCTTTTTAAGAGCATACAGCAGCTTTCATAGAGAAGGTGCCTGTATGAGGAAGAACTGGGGTGGGGATGGGAAATGAGGATTGAAGAGGATTATAAGATATAGAATTAGGCTGTGAGTAACTCAATTTAGTCCCCTGAGAATGAAAAATGAGTTACATACATATTCATAATTTGTATTTCTTCTGAGTCTTTAGAACCAAAGAAGAGGTGGCAAGAATACACAGAAGAACTGTACAAAAAAGATCTTCATAGCCAAGATAATCATGATGGTATGATCACTCACCTAGAGCCAGACATCCTGGAATGTGAAGTCAAGTGGGCCTTAGAAAGTATCACTACGAACAAAGCTAGTGGAGGTGATGGAATTCCGGTTGAGCTATTCCAAATCCTGAAAGATGATGCTGTGAATGTGCTGCACTTAATATGCCAGCAAATTTGGAAAACTCAGCAGTGGCCACAGGACTGGAAAAGGTCAGTTTTCATTCTAATCCAAAAGAAAGGCAATGCCAAAGATGCTCAAACTACCGCACAATTGCACTCATCTCACATGCTAGTAAAGTAATGCTTAAAGTTCTCCAAGCCAGGCTTCAGTAATACATGAACCATGAACTTCCAGATGTTCAAGCTGGTTTTAGAAAAGGCAGAGGAACCAGAGATCAAATTGCCAACATACACTGGATCATGGAAAAAACAAGAGAGTTCCAGAAAAACATCTATTTCTGCTTTATTGACTATGCCAAAGCCTTTGACTGTGTGGATCACAATAAATTGTGGAAAATTCTGAAAGAGATGGGGATACCAGACCACTTGACCTGCCTCTTGAGAAACCTATATGCAGGTCAGGAAGCAACAGTTAGAACTGGACATGGAACAACAGACTGGTTCCAAATAAGAAAAGGAGTATGTCAAGGCTGTATATTGTCACCCAGCTTATTTAACTTATATGCAGAGTACATCATGAGAAATGCTGGGCTGGAAGAAGCACAAGCTGGAATCAAGATTACCAGGAGAAATATCAATAACCTCAGATATGCAGATGACACCACCCTTATGGCAGGAAGTGAAGAGGAGCTAAATAGCCTCTTGATGAAAGTGAAAGTGGAGAGTGAAAAAGTTGGCTTAAAGCTCAACATTCAGAAAACTAAGATCATGGCATCTGGTCCCAACACTTCATGGGAAATAGATGGGGAAATAGTGTCAGGCTTTATTTTTTTGGGCTCCAAAATCACTACAGATGGTGACTGCAGCCATGAAATTAAAAGACACTTACTCCTTGGAAGAAAAGTTATGACCAACCTAGATAGCATATTGAAAAGCAGAGACATTACTTTGCCAACAAAGATCCATCTAGTCAAGGCTATGGTTTTTCCAGTGGTCACGTATGGATGTGAGAGTTGGACTATGAAGAAAGCTGAGCGCCGAAGAATTGATGCTTTTGAAGTGTGATGTTGGAGAAGACTCTTGAGAGTCCCATGGACTGCAAGGAGATCCAACCAGTCCATTCTAAAGCAGATCAGCCCTGGGTGTTCTTTGGAAGGAATGATCCTAAAGCTGAAACTCCAGTATTTTGGCCACTTCACGTGAAGAGTTGACTCATTGGAAAAGACTCTGATGCTGGGAGGGATTGGAGGCAGGAGGAAAAGGGGACGACAAAGGCTGGATGGCATCACCGACTCTATTGATGTGAGTTTGAGTGAACTCCGGGAGATGGTGATGGACAGGGAGGCCTGGCGTGCTATGATTCATGGGGTCACAAAGAGTCAAACATGACTGAGCGAGTGAACTGAACTGAACTGATGACATGTTTAAAGAGTTTTGTCTTTATCCTCAGACATAAAACTTGAGCAGAAGCCGTGGTGGAAAATACTGAATATTGAAGTAATTTATGGGTGATCAAAGGATTTATCCAACAAATGATAAACTGAAATCCAGATATTTGAGTGAGTGAAATAAAATTAATAATAAAAAGGATTTGAATTGCATCTAAAAGAGTGTTTTCTCAATAGGGAAATCAAAAATAATTAACCAAGACTACAGTGGCTTCATTTCATGTTCTTAGATGCTTTGGGAATAATCAAGAAATTGCACTCAGATTTCTAGGGGACTGTCTCAAAGGGGAGGAACATTCATAAATTCTTCTGACTTCAGTCAGACTACTAACCACACGGCAGAACAAGAAGGCATTCCTTGTTTTTGGTGAGTGTATGGCTGATTACCAGATTAGCTCCAGTGACAATTCTTGATTTCTGTCTTCAGTTTAAAATTATAGATTAATTTAGTCACTGATGCCAGTCGCAATACATTAGTCCATGAATATTAATACTCTCTTGTCATAACCGATTTATGGAGAAATGATATATTTTACTACTCTGTTATTGTATTCTTTGCAAATAGTAAACAACCTTTTCTTCCATTTGTTTTTAACTCTATACTGGGATTCTAAAACCATAAACATTCTGAAGGGAGTGTAGGTATTTCTTGAAACCTCCACGTAAAATGCTGTTAATGCAAAGATACTGATTGCAGGCCAGAGTTTTTGATACTAAAGGACCGTCTATGCCTCAGGTGGTAACAGTTTCTGACAGAGCTTTCAGTTATACAATAACACGATATTATCATTATCATGGCTCCATAGAGTTTTATTTGTGCTATACATATATTTGTTGCCTCTTTCTGTTAGTATCACATAAGAGATGGTGTTGGTCAGAGTGTAAATTTCAAAAGAAGGCTCTGAGGTAAGGAGCTGGACTTTTAATGTTTACTTGGTAGAGGATTTTAGGAAGCAAAAATGAGGGATAAGTGTTATGGTCTTCTTGACAGAAGGGGACAGGAGTCGATGAAAAGAAGGCGAAGAAAAGAAGGACGTGGGGGACCCAAGTCTCTAGTGGAACAAGGGTGCTTTAATCACGGCGGCGTGAGTTTATATACTGCTATACAAGGAAGCTTTAGGCAGAAAAATAAAGTTGAGCAAAAACACCGAAACCAAATGCATAATCACAGTAACTAGGGGAATAACAATCGTCTCAGGGCCAGACAACAACCCATGTATTGGAAATAGGAACGTGACTAAGTAGTTTTACAGAAAAGTAAAAGGTTACTGAAAGGAATCCACGTATGCGTTCCATCTCGTGGCCTCAGTCCTGAGAGATGCGTGCAGCTCTGCTCATTCCTGTTTTCCAGGAAATAATAAGGAACAGAAGGCCCTTGAGAAACAGAAAACAACATATAGGATTCCTTAAAATTAAACTTTCCTTGACAGATAAAGAACGTGAGACTCCCCTGATTAGGGAGACAGCTAACAAAGTATGCAATAAAGAAAAATTACTGCTGCATGCAACTAAATTTCAATTACTTAAGATAGTTTAGCTTCCTGCATAAAAGAGGGCTAGAAAAGCTTGAGTTTTTATCCATTGAGTCCTGTCACTTATTAGTTTAATATTTCTCTTAACACATTAGATCTCAGGCCCTTACAAACTGCTGTGGGTGGGGTCCAAGCAAGATCCTTTTGCCCTCAGGAAATGAAGTCAAACACTAGAGATGGAAAGCAACCAGCAAGTCAGAAAACAATCTATCTTGGCTTGTAGGTCAAGTCAGAAAGAAAAAGACAGTGTCAGTCAAGCAATCATGTCTGACTCTTTGCGACCCCATGGATTATAACTCATGGATTATAACCGGCTCCTCTCTCCATGGAATTCTCCAGGTATGAATACTGGAGTGCACTGCCATTCCCTTCTCCAGGGCATCTCCCCATCCAGGATCGACCCAGGGTCTCCCGCATTGCAGGCAGATTCTTTACGGTCTGAGCCAACAGAGAAGCCCAGGTCAATTCAGAGGTGACCTTAAACACAACGCATGGAAGACAGCTGTGTCTGCTACAGTGATATTTGCAGTAGTAAGTTGATGGAAAAGGCAAAATAATACAGAATAAACTTTTAAAAACATTTTCTGAGAAGCTGCCATTGGTTCCTCTTTCACTCCTTCTCTGGGTCATTCTTCATTAATATTATGCTGAGGAATCACATCGACATCTTTAGAATTTGCCTTCAAAGTCACAGTTCCTTCACCGGCCCCCAACACACCCATAGGCAGAAGGACCTTGGGATCCCAAAAAGGCCAACCTCTTCTGCCCTTTGTCTCTAGAGGCATTCAGGAAAAACCAGCTCCTATACAGAGATGAAGCTGTTAATTTATTCTTTCCTGTTTGCAGGTATTCTCTCCTCACACAGATGTCAGTAAATTCTGTTAACATGAGTGTGTGGGCTACACTGACTAGGCCCTTTCAAACCCATGCAACAGGAAGGAGACTTTTGCTCTTCTCTGGTTTCCAAAATAGACTTTTTGACTCTGGGTACTATGTCCTCCACACCAAAATGATTGGATGTCTTTGACCCTATCACCTTTGTATCAAATTTAATTTTGTATAGATAATGAGGCTGAAGGCTTGGAAGCATTACACATATAGTGGAGCAAAACTGAGTCTAAAATCAATACCAATAAGAGTCAAGAAATATCAATCCTTGGAAGCTTTCTTAATCTAGTGCATGCATTATAGTTTCAGTGTTTGTGAATTTGCCACACCTTAAACACTTCATAATCTAGCCTAGGGTATTGCCTTTTCACTCTCATTAATCTAAATGCCTCAAGAGCAGCTTTCTTCTTGATCTCTTGTGTTTTGTGTTACAAACTGCACACATCAGAATTGAATACTGCTGCTGCTGCTAAGTCACTTCAGTCGTGTCTGACTCTGTGCGACCCCATAGACGGCAGCCCACCAGGCTCCCCCGTCCCTGGGATTCTCCAGGCAAGAACACTGGAGTGGGTTGCCATTTCTTTCTCCAATGTATGAAAGTGAAAAGTGAAAGTGAAGTCTCTCTGTCATGCCCGACTGTTAGCGACCCCATGGACTGCAGCCTGCCCGGCTCCTCCGTCCATGGCATTTTCCAGGCAAGAGTACTGGAGTGGGTTGTCATTGCCTTCTCCTCAGAATTGAATAGGAGGAAATATTTTTTGAAGGATGGGAAGGAGAGGGCAGAAGGCCTCCCTACATCTCTCCACAGCTCCCAGATATATAGCACAAGTAAAACAAAAACTGTGTTAGTCAGCTCATAGAATTTCTGCATGTTTGAGAATCTAGCATCATGGGATATCATTATAACGAAGTGGTGCAGTTTTAAATAATCTTCATGGATTATAAAAAGCCACATAATAGCAGTCTAGCAATCTGCACAGAATCCCACATTTGGTGAGGATAATACTGGGCATCTTAAGTTAGAAAATTTTGGTGTTTGCTAAGGAGGATTTGCCAAGAGCACTATTTATCAAATTCCAAAATGTAACTGGAAAAGATTTAGACTGATTTTATGCCCTTCACTAATGCTACATAATTGCAGAGTTAGTGCTCCCTGATTGAGAAAATATAGTGTATTTTACAAAATAAGGAAAGGGAAGATAAGGACTTTTGGCCTTATTAGCTGTATTGAATGAGAAAGTATTGTTGTCCTTTTATACTTTTAAATTAATGTGTGTAAATATTTCTGCCAACGTTAACTCACTTAAAGACTGCTGACCCTGACCTACTTTAAGACCCATTCAAGATTCTTCTTTTTTTATCCTCCTTAGTTTTTTGTCTGCGCTTTGAAAGAGAATATTCTCAATCTGACCAACCCATGTATCTCAGTTGAGACTGTTTGCAAAGTTTTAGAATACATAGCTAAGACTGGGTGGTTGAGTTTGCATAAGATAATAATTAATGGGTTTTATGTACATTCATTCCCCAAGTCCTGGTGAAACTCTGAAGTTTGTGCTTCTATCAGAGAAAAGTCAGTCTTATTGCTCAATTTTCCTGCCTTTTTTTTTTTTTTTTTTTTACAGTTGGTGCTTTGATGCTTGGGTAGGGCTGATGTGGGGAGAATCAGATGAAAGTATATAATGATAATAATAAGATGAGAGCTTGTTGTTACATAGAGAAGTGAATATTCCTCTGATTATACCTGAGGAGCCCTCTAACCACAAATAAACCATCCTGCTCTTTAATCCATCCCATGAAGACCCAGATACATAAGGTTGAGTGTCAGTTTCACAGTTAGGAAGCCAAACTCCTCCAAGCCATAAATATGCCCATGAATTGAAAGCCTGTCTTGTTCTCAATACCATAGTACTTTATCTCAAACTGCTTTAATAAGGTAATTTTAAAAAAAAATCAACTCAGTTGAGTTTCAGAACTCCAAGGATTTGTAAAGTACAAGATAATTTGGATGAAAAGGTTTGCCACAATACACAAGCTTCTGTGAAAAATTCTTTTCCTTGAGTATAACTCTTGTAGCTAAAGGCCCTAGATTTTGCCCTCTTTCTTGTTTGGTTCCTGCTAATGAATTTGTTTTTTACCTTTTTTGTAAATAATTTGTTAATATTGTGAATAGATTTTTAGAAAGAATGAATTGTATGAAGCAGATTTAATCTTCCAAATCAAGCAAATTTATATTCTGATTTTCTTGAAATTTATATTTGCTTAGTGACATCCAGAAGTTCTAGCTTTTAACTTGCTGTTGCTCAGTCCCTAAGTCACGTTCTAGTCTTTGCAACCCCAAGGACTGTAGCAGGGCTCCTCTGTCCTTCACTGTCTCCCATAGTTTGCTCAGATTCACCTACATTGAGTAGGTGATGCCATCTAACCATCTTATCTTTTGCTCCCCCTTCTCTTTTGGCCTTCAGTCCTTCCCAGCATCAGGGTCTTTCCTGATGAGTTGGCTCTTTGCATCAGGTGGCCAAAATATTGGAGCTTCAGTTTCAGCACCATGAGTTTAAAATTTTTCTTTTAATATCAAGTTCTTGACCAGTCTGTGACTGATTTTTATATGGATGAGCTAAAGATTCAGTTTCACCATTTTCTATGGAGATAATCAATTTAGTACAATTTTTTGCAAAACGGATATTGGGATGAAAATAATGTTTGAATATATAGAGTTACACTGCTGCTGCTGCTATGTCACATCAGTCGTGTCTGACTCTGTGCGACCCCACAGACGGCAGGCCACCAGATTCCGCCATCCCTGGGATTCTCCAGGCAAGAACACTGGAGTGGGTTGCCATTTCCTTCTCCAGTGCATGAAAGTGAAAAGTGAAAGTGAAGTCGCTCAGTTGTATCTGACTCTTTGCGACCCCATGGACTGCAGCCTACCAGGCTCCTCTGTCCATGGGATTCTCCAGGTGAAAGTACTGGAGTGGGGTGCCATAAAGAGAAGTAAATCAAAGTCTATTAAATAAGTTAGTAATAGTTTTCTTCAGAGACTGGGACTGAAGTTCCAAGGGAAAGAAAGTAAGTACTGTTACTTTGTATTATGATTGTTTCTAAAATTTGATACTTTTTAAAAACCAATTATATGTATTTCAACTGAAAAATGATGACCCAGAGGGATGGTATGGGGAGGGAGGAGGGAGGGGGGTTCAGGATAGGGAACACATGTACACCCGTGGCAGATTCAAGTTGATGTATGGCAAAATCAATACAATATTGTAAAGCAATTAATCTCCAATTAAAATAAATAAATTTACATTAAAAAAAAATCAGGTTTCCCACTGTGGCCAAATGTTTAAAATGATAGTTTGTTAACAGAGCCATAAAGGAACTGTGTGTATTTTGTAATGAGAATCATTGACACAAAAAGTAAAATGGCTATTTTATATGTTACGTTATGATGGTGGTGGTGGTGGTTTAGTTGTGTTTGACTCTTTGCAACTACATAGACTATAGTCTGCCAGGCTCCTCGGTCCATGGGATTTCCTAGGCAAGGAGAGTGGAATGGGTTGCTATTTCCTTCTCCAGGGGATCTTCTAGGATCAAACCACCTCTCTTGCATTGCAGGCAGATTCTGTATCACTGATCCACCAGTGAAGTCCATCTTACCTTATAATGGTTTCTAAATTTGGTTCCAGGTTCAGTGATGGAGGTGAGTCTTGTTTTAAATCACTCCATCAAAAATAATTAGATTCATCTTACACATAACGGCTTTGCATACTAAACTTTTATCAGATGGTATCTTCTGAACCCCAACATCTATTCTTATGGCTCTTCCCACAGTTATTTCCCTTGATGGCCTGGATGGACAAACAAAATCAAACAGTGCCTGGTGAATTCATCCTCATGAGAATCACAGACCGGCCTGAGCTGCAGGCTCCCTTCTTTGTGCTGTTCCTCACCATCTATGCAGTGTCGGCAGTGGGAAACTTGGGCATGATCGTTCTCACCAAGGTGGACTCCAAGCTACAGACACCCATGTACTTCTTTCTCAGAAACCTGGCTTTCATCGATCTTGGCTATTCCACATCTGTGGGACCCAAAATGCTGGTAGCTTTTGTAACTGATCAAAACACAATCTCCTATCATTGGTGTGCTATGCAGCTGACTTTCTTCATCTTGTTCATCATCAGTGAACTTTTCATCCTGTCGGCAATGGCCTATGACCGTTACGTGGCCATCTGCAACCCTCTGCTCTACACAATAGTTATGTCACCGAGGGTATGCTGGGTGCTGGTCGCAGTCCCCTATGTTTACAGTGCCTCCGTTTCTCTAATAACTACCATCCAGATATTTATTTCATCCTTCTGTGGCTATAACATCATCAGTCATTTCTACTGTGACAGTCTCCCCTTGCTAACTTTGCTGTGCTCAAGCACATGGGAAATCGAGCTCTTCATACTGATCTGTTCCGTGTTTAATTTGGTTTCATCTTTTCTGATAGTCCTTGTATCTTACATACTGATCCTTAAGGCCATCCTAAAAATGAACACTGCACAGGGCAGGCAGAAGGCTTTCTCCACCTGTGGGTCTCATCTGACAGTGGTGGCTGTACTATATGCCACTCTAGCCTTTATGTATATGCAGCCCAAGTCCAGCCACTCTTTTGATACTGACAAAATGGCCTCTGTATTTTTCACTTTGGTCATACCCATGCTGAACCCTATGATCTACAGCTTGAGGAACAAAGAAGTAAAAGGTGCTCTGCATAGAATGTGGAAAAATCTCTGCAAAATTCCTATATAAAAGTAAATATAGGACTCTCTCTCCCACATGCGATCTCTCTCTCTCTCTCCCCGCCCCCCCCCCTCCCGTGCGTGCGCGCTCTCTCTCTCTCTCTTTCTCTCTCTCTCTTTCTCCCTCCCCAAGCACTCCTCCACTCTCTTCTCTTCGAGTCTTGGATTCTCCTGCCATCTTATAAATAAAATAGAGCTGTAATACTGATTTGCCTAAGAGCTGTAGCACAGTTTGTCCAAGACCCAAGAGCTGTGACACGCTGAGGGCTTTAATGTCCATCGCTCCAAATCTTTGTTGTGACGAGACAAAGAACCGAGGAACATACACTCGTGTGACATCTATGGTGCCATGACTCGGGTTTAACCTGGCTGAAACAATCTCTACGTGGAAGAGGCCAAGCACAACAGGAGCCCAACTCAGCGAAGCTCCCGTGCTAGAAGCAGAAAGCGAAGAAACCCAGCTCAGGGGAAGGCCCATCGTGCTGGAAACTGGGACAGCGAAAAACGAACTCAGCAGAAAGCTCATGCGGCCCAGTCTCAGATTCCAGAAGACCTCCGGTTAAGGTAAGAGATCCTCACTCCTATGGCTGGAGGACCTTTACAATCTCTCGTTTCTTGTTTCCTCAAACTTCCCACTAAGAGGCGGGTGGCAGGGGCACAATTGAGGGACTCTGGAGAGGCTACTCCTCAGCATGTCCCAAAGGTGCTATCTGCTGAGCCCCAATAGCTGTTACACAAGTCGGTGGGGGCTCTTCTGTCCTTTCTCTTCTCTGTGCCAAAGATTAGACCAATTAAACTGTGAGCACCGGTCAGATATTTAGCGAATTTTTCGGCGGGCTATGAAGGGGATTCTTTGGCATGTTTTTCCCACTGCTTTTTTCTCCTGTCCTTCAGCTCTCTCCCGGGACTCAAGCCCGACCAAAACTAATGAAACTCAGGCTCTGATGTCTCATTGCAAAAATTCATTGAGAGACAAAGCGATAAGAGGTAGATTTGTTAGGATCCAGAGAGAAGCCACCCTTCAGGGTGTGAACCATTGCCGAGGGCAAGGGCTGCAGCCATGGAATTAGGCCTGGCTAGGTTTTGTGAGGGGATGGAATTCATATGCTAATGAGTGAGAGGAACATCCCAACCATTGGGGAACCACCCACTTCTCCCTCTTCTGACCTTGTGCCTTGGAGCTGTCCTGCCACCTCTGGGTGTGTCTGTTGGCTTATAGACTGGGGATTAAGGTTTACTTGAATTTGACTTGTCATCTTGGACCCAATTGATTTTAATTGGTTTACATTATACCCTTGTGCTCTGCCCCCTTCCCTCCTGTTTCATGCTCTTTTCCTGAGCCCCATCCAGACCCACAAGGTTTCTACAATCTTCTGGAGAGACAACCAGAAAATAGCTGGCCTTGGGAGGGAAATACTCTATAATATCCAATCCCTAATCCTACCCAATACTGGTCACACTGGAGATCTTGGGGACGCCCAAACTCCAGTCTGAGGGGTCCCAGGAGGTCATCACGCCTTGACCTATCTAGGGATCGGTCTTCAAAAGGTTGTTACGCCTCAACCTGTTCGGGGATCCTCTAGTCCCAGGGGTCCCAGAAGGTCGTCACGCCTCGACCTGCCCAGGGACCCAATCCTCAGGAGGCCATCACTCCTCGACCTGCCCGGGGATTCGATCTCTAGGAGGCTGTCATGCCTCAGCCTGCCTGGGGATCTGCACCCTGACTCAGGGACGCCTGGCTCTCAGGTTGCAACAGTTCTGGGTAGGATGAACTTACATCATATCTATTCCCGTCTAGAGTGGGCAAAACAAACCTCTTAATTCTACCCAGCATTGGTAACACTGGAGATCTTGGGGACGCCCAAACTCCAGTCCGGGGGGTCCCAGGAGGTCATCACGCCTTGACCTGCCTAGGGATCGGTCTTCGAAAGGTTGTCACGCCTCAACCTGTTTGGGGATCCTCTAGTTCCAGGGGTCCCAGGAGGTCGTCACGCCTCGACCTGCCCAGGGCCCCAATCCTCGGGAGGCCATCACGCCTTGACCTACCCGGGGATTCGACCTCTAGGAGGCTGTTACGCCTCAGCCTGCCTGGGGATCTGCACCCTGACCCGGGGACGCCTGGCTCTCATGTTGCAACAGTTCTGGGTAAGATGAACTTATCTATTCCCGTCCATGGTGGGCAAACTAGCAATGAGTTACAAATCTCTTAATTCTACCCAGCACTGGTCACACTGGAGATCTTGGGGACGCCCAAACTCCAGTCTGGGGGGTCCCAGGAGGTCATCACGCCTTGACCTGCCTAGGGATCGGTCTTCAAAAGATTGTCACGCCTCAACCTGTTTGGGGATCCTCTAGTCCCAGGGGTCCCAGGAGGTCGTCACGCCTCGACCTGCCCAGGGACCCAATCCTCGGGAGGCCTTCACGCCTCGACCTGCCCGGGGATTCGATCTCTAGGAGGCTGTCATGCCTCATCCTGCCTGGGGATCTGCACCCTGACCTGGGGACACCTGGCTCTCAGGTTGCAACTGTTCTGGGTAGGATAAGCTTCAGAAAGACTCACCCCTAAGGAAGTCTACCTATGGAAACAGAAAGAAGCCTATTACTTGTGGGACTGTGCCTGGGTCTCAGCAATAACTTGGGAGCCCAATGAGAACCCCATTGCCTTTCTGGAGAGGCTAAAAAAGGCACTCCAAAAGTTTACCAACCTGGACTTAAGACTCTTATGAGGGACGGGTGATTTTAAAGGACAAATTCCTGTCCCAATGTGCATCAGATATCAGAATTAAGTTATAGCAGCTACAACAGCAGGATCCTGCTGCCTCTTTAGATGAGATGGTCCAGACAGCCACCAATACCTTTTATAACAGAGAACAGGAGGAGGAGGCCAAGGCCCAGGAGAAGGAGAGAAAGAAAGAGACAAGGCATGCCTAGATGCTGGCTGCCCTCCAGAGAAACCCTATGGCAAACCCCGAGTCCTTGAAGGACAAGGCACAAGACATATGCCTGATCCGTAGACAGGCGGGGCATTAGGCCAAAGAGTGTCCAAACCGTGACAAGTCTCCTAGAATGGCTTGCCACAAATGCCATCAACTGGGACATTGGGTGGCACTCTGCCCTCGGGACCCAAGAGCCTCAAGGTCAAGTGCCAAGCCTACCCTCAAGAGGTTCAAGAGGATTGAAGCAGCCTGCTCCAGCCAGCCCACCTGTCACAGATAACCATCATGGGGCTGGAGCCAAGGGTACAACTGGATGTGGCAAGTAGGTCCGAGAATTTCTTGGTTGACACAGGGGCTACCTACTCTGTCTTGACCTACTCCGAAGCCTTCTCCTCCCAAACCTGTACCATTTTGGGTGCTACAGGAAAAGCAACTACTAAAAGATTCACCCGAGCACTTCTTTGTTGCTGGGATGGACAAACATTTTCCCACCAGTTTCTGGTGGTCCCTGAGTGTCCTACTCCCTTATTGGGAAGAGATATACTCACTAAACTGGGGACCACCCTTGTGATGGGAAGTTTTTCAGCCCCTAGAGCTCTACAGCTCCTGGTTACCACTGAAGAACCCATTACACCTTCAATAGAGAGGGACAAAAACTATGGGAAGACAAAATTAACCCCCAGGTGTGGGACCATTGGGTTCCTGGGCAAGCCCACCAAGCTGAACTGGTCATCAGTGTCCTCCGAGATCCCACTCGGTTTCCTAACCGGAAACAATATCCTCTCAAAAGAGGCTCAGGAGGGACTACAGCCTTTAATAAATAAATGCCTTGCTTGTGGGCTACTGGTCCCTACCAGTTCGCCATGTAACACCCCAATCCTCTCAGTAAAGAAAAAAGACAGAACCTAGTTAATGGTTCAAGATCTCCAGATTATAAATGAAGCTGTAGTCCCCCTCCATCCCACAGTACCCAATCCCTATGTAATCTTGGGAGAAATCCCACCCAGTGCCAAATGGTTTACAGTCTTGGATCTCAAAGATGCATTTTTTTGCATACCACTGGCTAAAGAATCCCAATACCTTTTTGCCTTTGAGTGGGAGGCCCCAGGAGAAAAACACCAACAGATGACTTGGACAGTATTACCTCAGGGGTTCAGAGATAGCCCCCTCCTGTTTGGACAGGCCCTTAGCCGGGATCTCCTAGATCTGGACCTGGGACCTAATGGGAAAATATTACAATACATAGATGACCTACTAATCTGCTCTCCAGATGATAAAAGTGCCCAACAACATGCAATTCAGGTTCTAAACTTCTTGGCAGAAAGGGGATATAAAGTCTCCTGTGCTAAGGCACAGATGGTCGAGACAAAGGTCACTTACCTGGGAGTTCAGATTATACACGGGTCCAGGAGGCTGTTCTCTGATCGGGTACAAGAAATTCTCCAGTTGCCCTCCCCCACAACTCGAAAACAATTGCAAGCTTTCCTGGGGCTAACTGGTTATTGTAGAATCTGGATACTCAATTATGGTCTAATTGCCCAGCCCTTATATGAAAGCTTAAAGGGACGAGATGATTCAATCCCACTGATGTGGGGAACTCCTCAAAAGGAGGCAGAAGCTACACTAAAACAGGCCTTAATTCAGGCACCTGCCTTGAGGTTGCCAAACCCAGAAAAAGCATTCCAACTTTATGTCCATGAAAGAGAGGGAATAGCCTTGGGAGTGTTAACTCAAAGGTTGGGATCTGAGCCCCAGCCTGTAGCTTACTTATCCAAGAGGCTCGATCCAACTTCCCGAGGTTGGCCCCCCTGCCTTCGAAATCTTGCAGCTATTGCAATCATGATAGAAGATGCTTTAAAACTCTCCTTTGGGGGCAAACTAACTATTTTTACCAGCCACCAAGTAAAACAACTCCTAAACGGGAGAGGCCACTTATGGATGTCTAATCAAAGAATCCTCAGATATCAAGTAATGCTGATGGAAAATCCAGGCCTCACTATATCCCCTTGTGAGGTTCTTAACCCAGCCACCCTCCTCCCTACCCCCGAGGGCTCTCTCCCTTTTCACTCTTGTCTAGAAACCTTAGACCACTGGACAAAACCCCGAGAGGGATTATCAGAAGATCCTCTGACCAATCCTGAGGAAATCTGGTACACTGATGGAAGCAGCTTTGTCTTGGATGGAAAAAGAAGAGCCGGGTATGCAGTAGTCTCCAATTTTGAGACCATAGAGGCTAAGCCTCTGCCAACAGGTACTTCAGCCCAATTAGCTGAGCTCCTAGCCCTGACTCGAGCTTTAGAGCTGGGAAAAGGAAAAAGAATAGCCATTTACACTGACTCCAAATATGCCTTTCTGGTGTTACATGCACATGCGGCTGTTTGGAAAGAAAGGGGCCACTTGACCACCCGAGGGTCCCCAATCAAATATGGTGATCAGATTCTTTGACTCTTGGAGGCAGTCCATCTGCCCACTGAGGTTTCAGTCTCCCACTGTAAAGGACACCAAAAAGGGAACACGGAAGTGGCACGAGGGAACCAAGAGCTGATCAGGCAGCTAGGAGAGCAGCATTACAGAACCATGACCTAATAGGGATTGCCACCTTAGTTCCACAGACTAATTTGCCAGACTAATTTGCCACTAATTTCTGGCAAATTAGTGAGACTCTTAAAGCTAAGAGCGAGGGCTTTCAAGAAGATCATATGGGGTGGTTCCAAAAGGAGGGACTCTTTTTTCTGCCTGGAAACCTCCAGTGGAAGTTGATTAACTCCCTACATGCCACTACTCATTTAGGAGAAAAGGCCCTCCAAAGATTACTAGAAAGGTCCTTCAGAGGAACAGGCCTCCAAACAACTATAGGATAGGTGGTCTCCTCTTGTCCCATTTGCCAATTAAACAACCCTCAAGGAGCTCAAAGACCCCAGCTGGCCCAGCCCATCCAACGATGTGGGGCCTACCCAGGAGAGGACTGGCAGATGGACTTCACGCAGATGCCAGTTTCTCAAGGGTATAATACCTATTAGTCATGATAGATACATTCACAGGATGGATTGAAGTCTTTCCCACCCAGACTGAGAAGGCTGAGGAGGTGGTAAAAAAACTGCTCCATGAAATCATTCCAAGATTTGGTCTGCCCAGGTCATTACAAAATGACAATGGGATATCATTTACTTCTAAGGTCACCCAAGGAGTCTTGAAAGCATTGGGCATTACTTATTATCTCCATTGTGCCTGGAGGCCTCAATCTTCAGGAAAAGTAGAAAGAGCCAATCAATTATTAAAATCAGCAATAAAAAAGATAACCCAGGAGACCTCCCTGGGATGGAAGGAGGCTTTACCAATAGCTCTCCTCCACACCCACATTGCCCCTAAGGAACAGGTTGGTCTTAGTCCTTATGAGATGCTATATGGAAGACCTTTTGTTTATGTCAATGACCTCTTCCTAGATCCAGAGGTTCAGACCCTCCAGTCTTATACCATGGCCATTGGGCAATTCCAACAGGATATACGCTTGTGGGGTATGAACCAGGACCCAAAAGATTATCTAAAGAGTCACCACTATATGCTCCAGGAACTCAAGTCCTAATTAAAGTCTGGAAAGATGGGTCCCCAAAGGCTCAACTCCAGCCCACATGGAAGGGCCCCTACTCTGTAATACTTTCTACCCCCACAGCAGTCAAGGTACCAGGACATGACTCCTGGATTCACTACTCACGAGTCAAGCCATGGAAGAAAACAAAAGAGGACACTCAATACACCTGTGAGCCCCTGGGAGATCTCAGATACCTATTCAGAACTACCAATGAGTGTCATTCTAATGAACACCCCCAAAATCTGGTTTCTGGGGATAAGATTTCTCAGGATAACTCTAAGGAGCCAACACAGCTTGACAGAGACTGTACTCCAAAACAGACAGGAGACAGATCTTCTGATCCCTGAACAAGGCGGGACTTGAGCTATCCTGGCGATGTGCATTTAAAATTGACCAATGTCCCTACTAGTCCTTGTTATGCTATATTGATGATGCTTGTGATTATTCCATGTACTGTCAATTGTCTAACCTGTTTTGTCTCTGCCTAGGTCAACCAGCTACAACATGCAGTGCCAGTTCAACAAAGATATAAAACTACAGCTGACCACGGAAAATATCACACACCCTTGGACACCGCTATAAAGACTCTGAGGCTTGAGACTAGCAAGAGGGGGAGGCCCAATACCCCTCGCCACCCCAGTTCAGCAGGAAGTAGCCAGAAAGACCTCGACGCCCCTATTCCCGAAGAATTGGGCCTCCCATCTCTTGAGGGGGGAATGTTAGGTAGGTAGAATAGGGAAAAGTAGTCCAAAATGGCAGTGGCTAAAAGACAAGGAAGGTCTGAGGGCCAGAGTGAAGACTTCAGGCACGACAAACAGAACAGACAGCACTCCTGGCTAAGCCCAATTTGCATAGGGCAGGCCCTGGTGGAGGAAAAAACATATAAAAGGAGGAGCCAAAGCGCTTTCTCTTGGACTCTCTCTCCCGCGTGCGCACGTGCGCGTGCGCTCTCTCTCTCTCTCTCTCTCTCTCTCTCTCTCCCTCTCCCTCCCTCCCTCCCGTGCTTGCTCTCTCTCTCTTTCTCGCTCTCTCTCTTTCTCCCTCCCCACACACTCCTCCACTCTCTTCTCTTCCAGTCTTGGATTCTCCTGCTATCTTATAAATAAAATAGAGCTGTAACACTGAAAAAAAAAAGTAAATATAAAAGGCATGCATGATAAATTAGATTATGGACAACTGTTTATTTTCTGTTACAAATTACTCAAAAGCAGTAATGTGTGAAAATCATGCAAACTAGAAATGGTTTTTCTTGCGTCAACTATAGATGTTCAAGTTGTGATCATTCTTCTGGTGTCAACTTTGGTTTAACCTCAAGTTTCAGTGCAAGAGACTCAAGTCCAGATCATTGTTCTCACTTTGCCAAGTGTTTATGTTTCAACTGAAGGGAAGCCTTTTTTTTTTTGTTTTTTTTTACATCCATCATTAAATATTTTTTAAAGACATTCTTGTGGATCTTAATAAAATGTTTGTGTGTGTGTGTGTGTGTATTACATAACATTTAAATACTAGTGCCTATCATACTGGCTAAGTAGAAGATGGCAGTTAGTGTTCTTTTGCTGGCGAGTACAGCAATGAGCAATACATCAAAAATATTTGTCTTAATGAAACATTAGCCATAACCCCCTTTATAGCTGCCATCTCAAATTTCTGTCAAATTATGAAACAAACATTTTTAAGCTTGGGGAAACAAAAATAAAATGGCAGTTATTCTCAAATGGATATGTGTTAATTAAAAATCCAAAAAAATAAATTTCAAGCTAAAATATTAGAAATAAGAAGTGAATTTTACCAGGTTGATGGCTATAATGTCAGCATACAAAAATAGTTATCATTTTGTAGACTATTTTTGTAGAGTAGCCTGCTTCATTTTATTCTTCGAAGCCAAATTTGCCTGTTACTCCAGGTTCTTTTGACTTACTGTTTTTGCATTTAATCCCCAATGATGAGTAAAACCTCTTTTTTTTTTTTTTTTTTTTCTCTTGGTGTTAGAATCGATTACATTCTTTGGAGCCAAAGATGGAGAAGCTGTTTACAGTTAGCAAAAACAAGACCTGGAACTGACTCTGACTCAGATCATCAGCTCTCATAGCAAAATTCAGGCTTAAACTAAAGAAAGTGGGGAAAACCACTAGGCCAGCAAGGTGTCAGTTCAGTTCAGTCCCTAAGTCATGTCTGACTCTCTGCAACCCCATGGATTGCAGCATGCCAGGGCTCCTTGTCCATCACCAACTTCCGGAGCTTGCTCAAGCTCATGTTCATCAAGTCGGTGATGCCATCCAACCATCTCATCCTCTGTCATCCCCTTCTCCTCCTGCCTTCAATCTTTCCCAGAATCAGGGTCTTCTTCAATCAGTCAGTTCTTTGCATCAGGTGGCCAAAGTATTGGAGTTTCAGCTTCAGCATCAGTCCTTTCAACGAATATTCAATTTCAACGAAATAAAGGACTGATTTCCTTTAGGATGGACTGGTTGGATCTCCTTGCCGTCCAAGAGACTCTCAAGTGTCTTCTCCAACACCACAGTTCAAAAGCATCAATTCTTTGGTGCTCAGCTTTCGTTATAGTCCAACTCTCATATCCATACATGACTACTGGAAAAACCATAGCTTTGACTAGATGGACCTTTGTTGACAAAGTGATGTCTCTGCTTTCTAACATGCTGTCTAGGTTGGTCATAACTTTTCTTCCAAGGAGCAAGTGTCTTTTAATTTCATGGCCACTGTCACCATCTGCAGTGATTTTGGAGCCCCCCCCCCCCCAAAAAAAATAATAAGTCTCTCACTGTTTCCATTGTTTCCCTATCTATTTGCCATGAAGTGATGGGACCAGATGCCATGATCTTAGTTTTCTGAATGTTCATTTTTAAGGTATGACTTAAATCAAATCCTCTGTAAATATGCAGGGGAGATAACTAATAGATTCAAGGCATTAGATCTAGTAAACAATATGCCTGAAGAACTATGGGCGGAGGTCCATAATATTGTACATGGCAAACAGAAGGGGAAAAGGTGGATGTAGTGAAAGATTTCCTCTTCTTGGGCTCTAAGATCAGTGTGGATGGTGACTGCAGCCATGAAATCAGAAGATGATTGCTTCTTGGCAGGAAAGCTATGAGAAACTGAGATAGTGTGTTGAAAAGCAGACATAACTCTGCCAACAAATGTCCGTATAGTCAAGGCTATGGTCTTCCCAGTGTTCATGTATGGTTGTAAGAGTTGAATCATAAAAGAAGAAAAAACGCCAAAGAATTGAGGCCTTAGAACTGTGGTGCTGGAGAAGACTCCTGAGAGTCCCTTGGACAGCAAGGAGATCAAGCCACTCAATCTTAAGGGAAATCAACTGAATACTCATTGTAAGGACTGATGCTGAAGCTGAAGCTCCAGTATTTCAGTCATCTGATGCATACAGATGACTCAATGGAAAAGTCCCTGATGCTGGAAAAGACTGAGGGCAGAAGAAGAGGGCATTGGAAGATGAGAGATAGCTGGATGGCATCACTGAGGCAATGGACATAATCTTGAGTAAACTTTGGGAGATGGTGAAGGACAGGGAGGCCTGGCATGCTACAGTCCATGGGATTGCAAAGAGTCTGTCACAATGGGTGACTGAACAACAGCAAACATTTTTATTATGTTTTTTGATGAAAGCTACACATTTAGTTTGATGCTACAGGCTTGTCCTCTTTGAATAGTGGGAAAAAAAATGTAACCCTTGGAAAGGGAGTTAATATTATTAAGAAACTCCACCTTTTAAGATTTTCATGATTATACTTGGACCCTTAATGAAGATATGAAATATGATATTTGATATCATATGATATAAAATGGTATATAAATATGATATATATTTGATATAAATGGAATTTATTTCAAAATTTTAACACCAAATAATGACAGATTCTCACAGTGTTTTCCAACTATATCTGAATTAAAGGCATTATATCAATGTGTTTATAGTCCTTGTAATTTATCTGCTTCTAATATATGAGTTTCCCAGATTTATCCATATATTGCAAGGATCAATGCCATTTGAAAGTCATCATTTTTTATTTTTTGCTAGAGGTGAGGTCAAAATAAAATATTAAAGCATCCATTTCACTACATTGTGACTTCATCACCCCATTGTGACTCTCACTCCCTTCCACCTACAAATCTTTGAGGCTGTCAAATCATCCCTTAAATGACTAACTGCACATCTAATGGAGATTGAAATGAAAAAGAAAATCTGTACAGATACAGATTTATGCACAGGACAGTCCTTTCAAAATTATGAAGTGGGAATGTATATTTTGCTTAAAATTAAGGTTATTTTCCACTCTTTACTTATTTAGTAGCTCTTTCCAAAACTCACTTTATTCTCTCTCAAAAAATTACTTTGATGTTTAACTATATGCATTTAAACGTATATTTTTGATCTCTCTTTGTAGATTACATTTACTGTCATGCATTTTTTGTTGAAAGGTATAGTTGGTGGCACCAGCGGAGGGGGTGGGGGGGAAGGATTAGAAATGACTCAGCTTCTCTAACCTCCGTTCTTAGTGTGCACAGTGAAGGTCTGATGTTCACCCTTTTCCATGATGTTTTGTACATATTTTCAGGTGATTATTGGCCATTTGTATATCTCCTGCGAGACATTTCTGTTCACATCCTTTGTCTGCTTTTAGTTTGGGTGTTTTTTCTATTGTTGAATTATAAAAGTGTTTTGTATATTCAATGTATTAGACACATCAGACATATGATTCCCAACTTTTTCCATTGTGAGGGTCACGTTTTTTAATACTTTGAGAATGTCCTTTGACAGACAAAACTTTGTTTTAATTTTCATTTATGTAAAGTCAAATTATTTATTTTTGTTTTTTGTACTGTTTATGTGTCATGTCTAAGACACCTGTCAGGAGCTAAAGTGACTTGGGAGAGAGAAAACTGAGCTGCCAATTAAATTAACAAACCATAAACATAAGATTTAAAATTGTAACCACTTCTTACAATGATAATCTCATCATAGCTCATGAAGGTTAACCATTATTTTTATATTTATTCTCAGTTTATATTTCCCGAATGGCCTGGCTGGACAAACACAATCTGACGATGCTGAATGAATTCATCCTCGTAGGAATCACCGATCTCCCTGAGCTACAGGCACCTTTGTTTGGACTCTTCCTCATTGTTTACATGGTCTCAGTGGGGTATAACCTGGGCTTGATCATTCTCACCATGATAGACTCCAGGCTACACACACCCCTGTACTTTTTCCTCATACACCTGGCTTTTACTGATCTTGGTTACTCAACAGCGTAGGACCCAAAATGCTAGTAAATTTTGCCATAGATCAGCGTACAATCTCTTATGATTGATGTGATACCCAGCTCTCTTTCTTCAGTAGGTTTATCACCAGTGAAATTTTCATTCTTTCTGCTATGGCCTATGACTGCTACATGGCCATCTGTAACCCTCTGCTCTATACAAGCATCATGTCACAAAGGTTATGTCACACACTAGTGGCCATTCATATCTAGACAGCCTCTTTTTGTCTCTGCTAACCATCATAAAAATTTTTATTTCATCGTTTTGTGGTCATGATGTCATTAAGCATTTCTATTGTGATAGGCTGCCCTTGATATCTTTGCTTTGTTCAGACAAACGTGAAATTAAATGGATAATTCTGATCTTTTCAATTTTTAATTTGGTTTCATCTCTTCTGATAGTTCTCATGTCCTATATCTTGATCCTTGTCACCATCTTTAGGATGAACTCAGCGGAAAGCAGACACAAGGCTTTCTCCACCTGTGGATCTCATATGACAGTGACAGTCATATTATATGGTATTCTCTTCTTTATGTACATGCAGCCCAAATCCAGTGATTCCTTTGATACTGATAAAATGACATCTTTATTTTATACTTTATTAATACCCATGCTGAGAGAAGGCAAAGGCACCCCCACTCCAGTACTCCTACCTGGAAAATCCTATGGACGGAGGAGCCTGGTAGGCTGCAATCCAAGGGGTCGCTGAGGGTCGGACACGATGGAGCGACTTCACTTTCACTTTTCACTTTCCACTTTCATGAATTGGAGAAGGAAATGGCAGCCCACTCCAGTGTTTTTCCCTGGAAAATCCCAGGGATAGGGGAGCCTGGTGGGCTGCCGTCTATGGGGTCACAGAGAGTTGGAAACGACTGAAGTGAATTAGCAGCAATCAGATCAGATCAGATTACATTAGTGGCTCAGTCGTGTCCGACTTATTGCGACCCCATGAATCGCAGCACGCCAGGCCTCCCTGTCCATCACCAACTCCCAGAGTTCACTGAGACTCATGTCCATCGAGTCAGTGATGCCATACAGCCATCTCTTCCTCTGTCGTCCCCTTCTCCTCTTGCCCCCAGTCTCTCCCAGCATCAGAGTCTTTTCCAATGAGTCAACTCTTTGCATGAGGTGGCCAAAGTACTGGAGTTTCGGCTTTAGCATCATTCTTTCCAAAGAAATCCCAGGGCTCCTTCAAGATGGACTGGTTGGATCTCCTTGCAGTCCAAGGGACTCTCAAGAGTCTTCTCCAACACGACAGTTCAAAGGCATCAATTCTTCAGCGCTCAGCCTTCTTCACAGTCCAACTCTCACATTCATACATGACCACAGGAAAAACCATAGCCTTGACTAGATGAACCTTTGTTGGCAAAGTAATGTCTCTGCTTTTCAATATGAATCTAGGTTGGTCATAACTTTCCTTCCAAGGAGTAAGCGTCTTTTAATTTCATGGCTGCAGTCACCATCTGCAGTGATTTTGGAGCCCAGAAAAATAAAGTCTGACACGGTTTCCTCTGTTTCCCCATCTATTTAACATGAAGTGATGGGACCAGATGCCATGATCTTCGTTTTCTGAATGTTGAGCTTTAAGCCAACTTTTTCACTCTCCACTTTCACTTTCATCAAGAGGCTTTTGAGTTCCTCTTCACTTTCTGCCAGAAGGGTGGTGTCATCTGCACATCTGAGGTTACTGATATTTCTCCCGGCAATCTTGATTCCAGCTTGTGTTTCTTACAGTCCAGTGTTTCTCATGATGTACTCTGCATATAAGTTAAATAAGCTGGGTGACAATATACAGCTTTGATGAACTCCTTTTCCTGTTTGGAACCAGTCTGTTGTTCCATGTCCAGTTCTAACTGTTGCTTCCTGACCTGCATACAAATTTCTCAAAGGGCAGATCAGGTGGTCTGGTGTTCCCATCTCTTTCAGAATTTTCCACAGTGTATTGTGATCCACACAGTCAAAGGCTTTGGCATAGTCAATAAAGCAGAAATAAATGTTTTTCTGGAACTCTCTTGCTTTTTCCATGATCCAGTGGATGTTGGCAATTTGATCTCTGGTTCCTCTGCCTTTTCTAAACCCAGCTTGAACATCAGGAAGTTCACGGTTCATATATTACTGAAGCCTGGCTTGGAGAATTTTGAGCATTACTTTATTAGTGTGTGAGATGAGTGCAATTGTGCGGTAGTTTGAGCATTCTTTGGCATTGCCTGTCTTTGGGATTGAAATGAAAACTGACCTTTTCCAGTCCTGTGACCACTGCTGAGCTTTCCAAATTTGCTGGCATATTGAGTGCAGCACATTCACAGCATCATCTTTCAGGATTTGGAATAATTTAACTGGAATTCTATCACCTCCACTAGCTTTGTTCATAGTGATGCTTTCTAAGGCCCACTTGACTTCACATTCCAGGATGTCTGGCTCTAGGTGAGTGATCACACCATCGTGATTATCTGGGTCATGAAGATCTTTTTTGTACAGTTCTTCTGTGTATTCTTGCCATCTCTTCTTAATGTCTTCTGTTTCTGTTAGGTCCATACCATTTCTGTCCTTTACTGAGTCCATCTTTGCATGAAATGTTCCTTTGATATCTCTGATTTTCTTGAAGAAATCTCTAGTCTTTCCCATTCTGTTGTTTTCCTCTATTTCTTTGCATTGATTACTGAAGGCTTTCTTATCTTTTCTTGCTATTCTTTGGAACTCTGCATTCAGATGCTTATATCTTTCCTTTTCTCCTTTGCTTTTCGCTTCTCTTCTTTTCACAGTTATTTGTAAGGCCTCCCCAGACAGCCATTTTACTTTTTTGCATTTCTTTTCCATGGGGATGGTCTTGATCCCTGTCTCCTGTACAATGTCACAAACCTCAGTCCATAGTTCATCAGGCACTCTATCTATCAGATCTAGGCCCTTAAATCTATTTCTCACTTCCATTGTATAATCATAAGGGATTTGATTTAGGTCATATCTGAATGGTCTAGTGGTTTTTCCCTACTGTCTTCAATTTCAGTCTGAATTTGGCAATAAGGAGCTCATGGTCTGAGCCACAGTCAGCTCCTGGTCTGGTTTTTGCTGACTGTATAGAGCTTCTCCATCTTTGGCTGCAAAGAATATAATCAATCTGATTTTGGTGTTGACCATCAGATGATGTCCATGTATAGAGTCTTCTCTTGTGTTGTTGGAAAAGAGTGTTTGCTATGACCAGTGCATTTTCTTGGCAAAACTCTATTAGTCTTTGCCCTTCTTCATTCCGTATTCCAAGGCCAAATTTGCCTGTTACTCCAAGTGTTTCTTGACTTCCTACTTTTGCATTCCAGTTCCCTATAATGAAAAGGACATCTTTTTTGGGTGTTAGTTCTAAAAGGTCTTGTAGGTCTTCATAGAACCGTTCGACTTCAGCTTCTTCAGCATGACTGGGTGGGGCATAGACTTGGATTACTGTGATATTGAATGGTTTGCCTTGGAAATGAACAGAGATCATTCTGTCGTTTTTGAGATTGCATCCAAGTACTGCATTTAAGACTCTTTGGTTGACCATGATGGCTACTCCATTTCTTCTGAGGGATTCCTGCCCACAGTAGTAGATATAATGGTCATTTGAGTTAAATTCACCCATTCCAGTCCATTTCAGTTCGCTGATTCCTAGAATGTCAACATTTACTCTTGCCATCTCTTGTTTCACCACTTTCAATTTGCCTTGATTCATGGACCTGACATTCCAGGTTCCTATGCAATATTGCTCTTTACAGCATCAGACCTTGCTTCTATCACCAGTCACATCCACAGCTGGGTATTCTTTTTGCTTTGGCTCCATCCCTTCATTCTTTCTGGAGTTATTTCTCCACTGATCTCCAGTAGCATATTGGGCACCTATTGACCTGGGGAGTTTCTCTTTCAGTATCCTATCTTTTTGCCTTTTCATACTGTTCATGGGGTTCTCAAGGCAAGAATATTGAAGTGGTTAGCAGCAATACCCATGCTGAATCCAATGATCTACAGTTTGAGGAACAAAGAGGTGAAAATGCCCTGTCTATAAATTGGAAAATATGTGCAAATATACTATTTAAAATTTACTCTAGGATATGTTAACAATGGGCAATCTATTAGTGAATGCATACCATTATTGGTGTTGTTTAAGCCTTGTAAATTTACCTCTATTGGATGAACAAGAATTGATGTATGAGAAGCATAGAAATAAAGAAAACTATTCATTACTTTGAAACAAAATATATCATTAACAGATGACTAATCCCTGCTCAGATATTCACCCATGCCTTGTTTCAGGCCCTCATCTGCCGTTCCCGCGTGTTCTTATGTGTGGCCTATTATGTGTCTCTTCCTTAAAACACTTATTTTTATAAACCAGATAATGTGTAGTACATTCACAGTTTTTCTGTAGTGCTAGCAGAGTAAAAGTTACAAGAAAGAATGGCTGATAAATATTACATAAGTGATTCATTGAAGAAATTAAACATGCATTGGCTTTTTAACAACCAAGACTCATTCTTCACGAGGCTTAGAGAAAATACAGAAAATTTGCAGAATGAAAAGTGAGCTGTATAGTATTATTGATGTTGTTGAGCAATATTAAAATGAAAAAGAAGACATAGCCAGGATGGAGCCTAAATTTTGATTAAAGTTGTCAGATGGCCTTGTGTAAGAATGATGCTTAAATAAACACTTGAGAAGTTGAGTGAATGGAATATGTGTATATTTAGGGGAAGTCTGCTCCCAGTCAAAAAATGAGCAGAAGATCTAAATAGACATTTCTTCAAAAAGACATACAAGTGGCCAATAAGCATATAAAAAGATGCACAACTTTGATAATTATTAGAGAAATGCAAATCAAAACTACAGTAAGATATCACTTCCCACTGTTCAGAATGACTATCATTTTAAAAGTCTACAAATAGTATATGCCAGAGAGGGTATGAAGAAGAGGAAATCCCCCTCTGTTGGTGGAAATATAATTTGCTGCTGCCACTATGGGGTCGCAAGAGTCGGGTACGACTTAGCGACTGAATCGCCATCACCGCTATGGAAAACAGTATGGAGGTTCCTGTACGAGCTAAAGTTTCCATATGATCCAGCAATCCCACTTCTGAGCACACATATGGAGAACAGCAATTCAAAAAAATACATGAACCTCAAGGTTCATAGAAGCACTATTAACAATAGAAGCACTATTAACAATAGAAGCACTATTAACAATAGAAGCACTGTTAACAATAGAAGCACTATTAACAGTAGCCAAGACATGGAAGACACCTGCCCGCTGAGGGATGGACAGATAAAGATGTGGTGTGTGTACATGATGAAATACTGTTGTCATAAAAATAGAGTGAAATAATGCCACTTATATCAATATTGATAAATTTAGAGTGTATCATACTAAGTGATGTCAGGAAGAGGAAGACAAATACTGCATGATATCACTTACATGTGGAATCTAAAAGCAATGCTACAAACTAGCTTAGCAACAGAACAGAAATAAACTCCTAGACGCATGGAAAAAAAGCTTATGGTTACCAAAGTGGAAAGTGGGGGGAGGGATCAATGTGGAACTTGGAAATAGATAAAGACTAGAAGGCAATGGCACCCCACTCCAGCACTCTTGCCTGGAGAATCCCATGGATGAAGGAGCCTGGTGGGTTGCAGTCCATGGGGTCGCTGGGAGTCAGACACGACTGAGCAACTTCACTTTCACAAATTGGAGAAGGAAATGGCAACCTACTCCAGTGTTCTTGCCTGGAGAATCCCAGGGACGGGGGAGCCTGGTGGGCTGCTGTCTATGGAGTTGCACAGAGTCAGACACAACGGAAGCGATTTAGCAGTATATATATATATATCCATTATGGTTTATTACAGGATATTAAATATAGTTCCCTGTCCTATATATATATCAGAGAAGGCAATACCACCCCACTCCAGTACTCTTTCCTGGAAAATCCCATGGATGGAGGAGCCTGGTAGGCTGCAGTCCATGCGGTCGCTAAGAGTCAGACACGACTGAGGACTTCAGTTTCACTTTTCACTTTCATGCGTTGGAGAAGGAAATGGCAACCCACTCCAGTTTTCTTGCCTGGAGAATCCCAGGGATGGGGAAGCCTGGTGAGCTGCCATCTATGGCGTCGCACAGAGTTGGACACGACTGAAGTGACTTAGCAGCAGCAACAGCAGCATATACATATATATACATATATATATATATATATAATCTACCTGATGTATTGTTACTTTCAGTTTATTTAATTACTTACATAATGTCTAGAGAGACACTTTTTCCTTTAAAGGACTTCAGTATTTGCTTTTGAAGACCTTCAAATGATTAGATGAAGCCCACTTATATTTTGAGGAGCATTTGGCTGTACTGAAATCTATTCATTTAAAAGTTAATAAAAATTTAAAAAATAATAATTTTCACAGTGACACTGGACTGATATTTAACTAAACAAATGGGCACCACAGCTATCCAAATGGGTACAGAAATTAACCATGAAAGCAGGAAAAAAGGGAATATTAATAAAGAGTAAAAAATAGGAAACCAATGTATGTAACTTATTTACAGGTACATACAAACTGCTCTGGATTATTAATAAATACACTTCATTACTTGCATTCTGTGATATTTTAATGCTTCAGGGACAGTCAAGAAATTGCTTGGCAACTCCTCAGGGAGAGTCAGAGAGGGAGAGAAAAATGCATAAATTGTTCTCACTGTTTGTGTTGCAAAGCACATGAGAAAGTCAAACAGAGGTTTCATTACAGGTAAATAGCATATTTCATGTGGTGCCTTATTTTAACAGTAGATGGATAGCTTTGGTGGCATTTGCAAGATAGCAGTTTTACTCTATGACAAATCACAGCAAAACATGAGGATATTTGGCTCTTTTCCATGTACAACTTTCTACTGATAATGTATGAGCAGAATAGAACTGCAACCCTTTTCCTGCCTATAACTGTTCAAATATTTTCACAAATACTAAGAAGCATCTTTGAAATGTCAGTGTCATATTATTTAATATTTGGAGGCCTGGTGTGCTGCAGTCCATTGGATCACAGAGACTGACATGACTTAGGGACTGAACAATAGCAACAAATGTTTTCTATAAATTCATTGTATGAATAAGAAAGGACACAACTGTGGGACAAGAAAACCTGAAGATTCAGTAATTAAAAAAAAAAAAATTAGAATTACAAAGCTGCTGGTGGTCAATTTCTCGTTTGGTGTTCTTCCAAGTCCTTAGTCAGTTAGTGACTCTGGGGTATTATTGCCTTCTCAAAATATTGTGTTTTTAATGAATAATTAAATCAATATATTCATGGGAGTGTTTCTGATGTTTTAATGAGCAAAAGCAGGGTTTTCCATCTTGCATTGTGATGTGAAAAGAAATTTTTGGAGGCTAGGGATTTCGAGTACCCAGTTTTACGGTGAATCTACAATCCAGCAAGTTCAGTTCCAGTGGAATTGGACAAAAAACACATAATTTTTTAGAGTATAGTTCTAAAAATAATAATCAGGAGGTCAGCACAGGTAGTAAACTATTAAGTGACTTAGCAGCAGTAGCAGTAAACTACGGAAAAGTAGTTTCATACATTTCATACAATTCTAAAGCTGGTGAAACAAACAAAAAAATTATCTTCAATGCCCCCTCTCCCCCCGCCTTATCTTACAGGAAAATCAGCATTTACCAGTGTAGTTTTTTTTTTTTTTTTTGGCTGTAGCCTTTCATAAGCAAATAAACAAAGATTTATGTCACTTCATGTTTTCCTATTTGTAGTGCCATATTTCTGATATAAGAAATCATGTATATGGGGATAGGTTAGGACATCAGAGGTTCAAAACCGTATAAGCAATGTATTTGATGAGATAAATGTGGATTTCCAATCAACACATACATAATCTAATTTTATGAATATTATATTTTTATTTACTTTTCTAGAGTTCACAGAGAATCCTGATACTTGTTTTTCTTGTAATAGTATCAATTCTATTTCTTATTCTTTTTTTTTTTTTAGTAAAGCATTAGTACATTTTAAAAAATGACTTTTTTTCCCCTTGCTATTGCTTTTCTTTTTTCCTTTTTTTTGGGGGGGGGGTGCTCCAAAATCACTGCAGATGGTGACTGCAGCCATGAAATTAAAAGACGCTTACTCCTTGGAAGGAAAGTTATGACCAACCTAGATAGCATATTCAAAAGCAAAGACATTACTTTGCCAACAAAGGTCCGTCTAGTCAAGGCTATGGTTTTTCCCATGGTCATATATGGATGTGAGAGTTGGACTGTGAAGAAGCCTGAGCACTGAAGAATTGATGTTTTTGAACTGTGGTGTTTGAGAAGACTCTCGAGAGTCCCTTAGACTGCAAGGAGATCCAACCAGTCCTTTCTGAAGGAGATCATTCCTGGGATTTCTTTGGAAGGAATGATGCTAAAGCTGAAACTCCAGTACTTTGGCCACCTCATGCGAAGAGTTGACTCATTGGAAAAGACTCTGATGCTGGGAGGGATTGGGTGCAGGAGGAGAAGGGGACGACGGAGGATGAGATGGCTGGATGGCATCACTGACTTGATGGATGTGAGTTTGAGTGAACTCCGGGAGTTGGTGATGGACAGGGAGGCCTGGCATGCTGTGATTCATGGGGTCACAAAGAGTCGGACACGACTGAGTGACTAAACTGAACTGATTGCTTTTCTTTTAGTTGTTGACACTCCATCGTGTCTGACTCATTGTAACCCCATGGACTGCAGCATGCCAGGTCTCCCTGTTCTTCACCATCTACTGGATCCTGCTCAAACTTAAGTCCATTGAGTTGATGATGCCATCCAACCATCTCATCCTCTGTTGTCCTCTTCTCCAGCCTTCAATCTTTCCGAGCATCAGGGTCTTTTCTAATGAGTCAGCTCTTCACATGCAATGGCCAAATTATTGGACCTTCAGCTTCAGCATTAGTCCTTCCAATGAATATTCAGGATTTATTTCCTTTAAAACTGACTGGCTGGATCTTCTTGCAGTCCAAGGGACGCTCAAGAGTCTTCTCCAACACCACAGTTCAAAAGCATCAATTCTTCAGTGCTCAGCCTTTTTTATGGTTCAACTCTCACATATATGCATCACTACTGGAAAACCATAGCTTTGACTATACAGTCCTTTGTTGGCAAAGGACACCTTGTTCCATGTCTGGTTCCATCTGTTGCTTCTTGCATATGGGTTTCTCAGGAGGCAGATTAGGTGGTCTAGTATTACCATCTCTTTAAGAATTTTCCCATTTGTTGTGATCCACAGTCAAAGGCTTTGGCGCAGTCAATGAAGCAGAAGTAGATATTCTTCTGTAATTCTCTTGCTTTTTCTATTATCCAACAGATATTGGCAATTTGATCTCTGGTTCCTCTGCCTTTTCTAAATTTAGTTTGAACATCTGGAAGTTCTCTATTCATGTAATGTTGAATCCTAGCTTGGAGAATTTTGAGCATTTCTTTGCTTGCATGTGAGATGAGTGCAATTGTGTGGTAGTTTGAACATTCTTAGGCACTGCCTTTCTTTGGTATTAGAATCAAAACTGACCTTTTCCAGTCCTGCGGCCACTGCTGAGTTTTGCAAATTTGCTGCCATATTGAGTGATCACACCATTTTGGTTATCTGGGTCATTAAGTTGTTTTTTTTTAATTTTTAATTTTTTTTGGTTCTTCTGTGAATTCTTGCTAGTTCTTCTTAATATTTTCTGCTTCTGTTTGGTCCAAACATTTCTGTCCTTTACTGTGCCCATATATGCATGAAATATTCCCTTGATATCTGTAATTTTCTTGAAGAGATCTCTAGTCTTTCCCATTCTATTGTTTTCCTCTATTTTTTTTTTTTTTCCCTCTATTTCTTTGCATTGATCACTTAGGAAGGCTCTTATCTGTCCTTACTATTCTCTGGAACTCTGCATTCAGATGCTATATCTTTCCTTTTCTCCTCTGTCTTTAGCTTCTCGTCTATTGTCAGCTATTTGTAAGGCCTCTTCAGACAACCATTTTGCCTTTTTGCATTTCTTTTTCTTGGGGATGGTTTTGATCACCACATACTGTGCAGTGTTGCAAACCTTGGTCAATTCTTTTACGTTAAAAAATCTACATTCTAGTCTGGTATCATTCTGTTTTCTGAGTAATATTCATGATAAGAATGATGTCTTCTGAGGACTATTCATATGTATCTTTAATTCACTGTACTTATACCTCTGCATTTAATGTTGTATGGATGCTATTTGCAGCCTTAATGTGAAAGCAGACAAAAAACATTCTGGAAATGTATGATACATATAAATATAGATAGATAGATACAGATGTATGCTTGTATATCCTTTTTTAACTTTTTTCAGTATGCGACATGGACATGAGTCTGAGTGAACTCTGGGAGTTGGTGATGGACAGGGAGGCCTGGCATGCTGTGGTTCATGGGGTCGCAAAGAGTCGGATATGACTGAACAACTGAACTGACTGACTGACTGATTGTGTAATATATAACAATTTAAAAACTTTTCTTTTTCTATAGATAACCCTTTTATCCAAAGGAAGTATTTATGAAACTTCATTATCTAAAACCAATTTTAGTTACATCACAGTCTCTCGAGTTACTCAGTTTCCTCATTGTGACCTCGGTTTCTCCTTGGCTAAATATACTGTCCGTGTGACAAATAATTCAGTATATGTCAGTTTTAATGAAAATGCAGTTGGGGAGGAAGAAAAATGTTACATTTTAAGTAAATATATATTACATATTTTAAGTTATATAGAAGATTAAAATACCTAGAGCAAGAGCTCACTGATGGTCCCAGTTGCAGTCATGTGGAGGGGTCATGGGGGGAGTGGGGACACTGAGGGCTGTTTCCTGGGTAACACAGCCCTCAGTCTATTCACAGTCATACACCCAAGAAGGAAGTCACACAAAAATAATTTATATATGCATGTGTAAGGAGAATCCAATTCAGGTAGCGTGCTTTCTCCACTAAGAAATTAAAAGCAAATGCACACAAAAATTCTATGTATTAGACATTGAAGGGTATTTTCAGATAACATAAATGGAATTAAATGTTTAAATCTCATATATCTTCCCAACAACCTGGCAGGAAAGAGATTGAAATAACCTACCATATTTGCCAGGGTACTCGTTTGCATATACAAAAAATATAGCTGTAACAGAGATTATATCAACCCATGTATGTTATATGGAATGTTTCCCTGTTAAATAAAAATAGAAACACAGTGTGGTATGATGTTAGAACTGCCTTATTTTTAAACCTCTGTTCAATTCTGTATAATTCCTTGTTGCTACATCAAACACTTTGTGATCCCACAGACTGTATCCACTGAATTTTCTTGACAAGGATACTGGAGTGGGTTGCCATTTCCTCCTCCAGGGTATCTTCCAACCCAGGGATTGAACGCATGTCTTCTGAGTCTCCTGCATTGCAAGCAGATTCTTTACTCACTAAGCCATTGGAGAAGCTCCTTTGTTGTTTTTGGGGCAGCCCTAATATACTAGGATAAATACCAGTCTCACTGGTTTCTAACTACCTCCAGTGCTGACAACCAAAATGCCGCAAAATACTGTTACATGTTCTTTGGGGGGTTAATCTTCATCAGTGAAAAACTATAGGTCTCTCTCTTTCTCCAGATGTATATTTACCTCTCTTTTTTATTTCTATTTATATTTGTATGTTTTATTTATAGGATGCAGAATTTTTTCTTTGTGTTTAAAATATAATTTAAATTTATTTTATTTATGTCATGTACGTAAACTAAAAGAAATCACTAAAGTTCATTAATGATATCATTGACTATATGATGTCTCTATTAAAATAGGTTCTCTGGTTAAATGGAAACACACAATGGAACAGTGCTGAGTGAATTCATCCTCATGGGAATCACAGACCGCCCTGAGCTGCAGGCTCCATTGTTTGGGCTCTTCCTCATCATCTACATGATCTCAGCGGTGGGCAACTTGGGCATGGTCATCCTCACTAAGGTGGATGCCAGGCTACAGACACCCATGTACTTCTTCCTCAGGCACCTGGCACTTACTGATCTGGGTTATTCAACATCTGTAGGACCCCAAATGTTGGTAAATTTTGTTGTGGATCAGAATAAAATTTCCTATCATTTGTGTGCCACACAGCTGGCTTTCTTCATCATGTTCATTATTAGTGAGATTTTTATTCTGGCCACAATGTCCTATGACCGCTACGTGGCCATCTGTCACCCCCTGCTTTACACAGTCATCATGTCACAAAGGGTGTGTTGGGCACTGGTGGCAATCCCCTACCTCTATAGCACATTCGTTTCTCTTCTAGTCACTGTAAACATTTTTAATTCATCCTTCTGTGGCTATAACATCATCAGTCATTTCTACTGTGACAGTCTCCCCATATTATCACTGCTCTGTTCAAACACACATGAAATTGAATTCATTATCCTGGTCTTATCAGGATTTAATTTGATTTTCTCTCTTCTAATAGTCCTTGTGTCTTACCTGCTCATCCTCACAGTTATTGTCAGGATGAACTCTACTGAAGGTAGGCGGAAGGCTTTTTCTACCTGTGGATCCCACCTGACAGTGGTCACTGTATTCTATGGGACTTTGATATTTATGTATGTGCAACCAGAGTCCAGCCATTCCTTTGACACTGATAAAATGGCATCTATATTTTACACCCTTGTTATTCCCATGTTGAACCCCTTGATCTATAGCTTAAGAAACAAAGATGTAAAATACGCACTACAAAGGACATGGAAAAAACTTTGCAAAATCTTTCCTTAAAAGCCACTGTCAATGTCATTCCTACAAACTACATTGGCTACTTTCCACCTTGTGGTGGATGCTTTCAGAGGGAAAAGCAAATACATATAAGATCATCATGAATTTGGAGTATTCTACTTGATAGTCACACTCCTAAGTGATATAAACACATTGGCAAAAACAAAAAGGCAAAACCTTTGCCATCTCTGAGAAGTGATGAAATATAGGCATAACAATTAAGTATATTTTAGAGGACAGTAGAATAGACCATCAGAGCAATCAAGGACTGTGTGTATGCTATGTGAGGGTAAGGAAGAATAGTAGGTACAGAAGGGAAATTTAAATGACTTAATTGCCACAACTTGATCATAATATGTTTCTGTGTGAGTTATGGAAGTTTTCCCCCCACTTATATGTGTTAGTTTCTTGCATTTGTACTTTGTTATCTGTCTTTCTTCAAATGTGGGGAATTCTTGCCCATTATTTCCTTAAATAAACTATTTTAGTGGTGTTGTCTAAGTCCCTTAGTATCTCTTCACTTATTATTATTACTATTAGTATTATTATTATTCACTCCTCATACTCAATACTTTAAAATGACTTGAGTTTAATTCCCTGATTATTAACTGGATTGTTCTAATCTGTTGGTGAAACCAGGTAGTAAAATTTTAATTCAATTGTTATGTTTTCGGCTTTTGAGTTTTTGATTTGGTTCTCTTTAAATTACTTCCTACCTCTGTTTGTGTCCTCAGTTTGTTTATATATGGGAGAGTTATGTTTATTTGAATTGATCTATTTTCCTTGTTTCCTTGTGATATTTCTGTGTGTTTCTTTGTGATGCCCTGTGATATTTTGTTAAAAATTTGGCATTTGAAAAAAGCAAGCACTTCTCCCGTGATCTGTGGTATGGACTCTCAAATCAGACTGGCATAAAAACTCAAAAGTCCTGTCTCTATCTCTGTCTACACAGGAACACTCACAGAGGCAGATATGTGATGTGTGTATCATGTAGAATTTGTTCACAACATATTAACATGTCAAACTTAAGGCTTTTTATTGGCCTATATGTTGTAGTAGTGTTCATGATAGCTGAGGATGAAAAAACAACATATACATTTATAAAGAAAAGATCCACAACTTTCTTTATGTATTTTTTACTGTAATGAATAAAGAAGAAAAAAACCACATCATGGTATATGACAAATAATCAGCAAATTACATTAAACAATGCAATTTGCTGTTCAATAATAATAGGTAGACAGTAAAACATATGTGCACAAAATATGACAATACTGCAAAATATATTGATCATGCAAGGCTTACATGAAGCACAGCAGAATCTGTGAATTGAGACAGAAAAATGAGAATGGGTATTGCATGTGGTAGTGAAAATGTTGAATTCAACATTTCAGTACATTGAAATGTAATGAAAACAAAGCAAGTGAAAGAGAATTCTGTAATAAAATGATACTGATGCTGTATGGAATGAGAATGTAAAATAGAAGTAGCTAATTCCTCTCCTTAGAGTTTTAAAAAGAAGAAAATAAAAGGGAAACATGATCTTATCTAGACACATCATATTATTATATTTAGTGCATTTAAACATTTTAAATAAGACAATGACTTAATACATCTCCATTATGCTATCCACTTAAGGAGATCACTGAGGAGCTACAGGAATGCTGAAGGGCTTGTACTATGGATAAAATATATCTTAATCCAAATCTTTATGAGGTTGTATTAGGGTGAACCATAGGAACAGAATTAATATGAACCAAAGTATGGGCTGCTGCCTATGGGGTCGCACAGAGCTGGACTTGACTGAAGCGACTTAGCAGCAGCAGCAGCAAGTATGAGGAAAAGGAAAATGAAATGCACAGAAATAATTCTGAGTAGGCTATTGGGAAACACAAATTGCTCAAGACTACTAATAGCCACATCTCCTCCCTTGTTGCTGTTAAGATTTCAAATGCTTCAGGGATAATCAAGAAATTGCTTGGCATCTCCTTAGGGAGAGTCTCAAAGGGCAGAAACGAATCCATAAATTGTTCACAATATGTATTTTATGAAGCACACGAGAAAGCCATGACAGAGTTTTCATTACAGGTAAACAGATAGTATATTTTGTGTGGTGCCATATTTTACCAATATCTAGATTGTCTGATGATTTGCAATATAGCACTGATTCTACGCCCCTTGTAGGCATCAAGTTGGTCATGGTGGGGGCACTGAGGACTCTTACATGGAAACACAATATCTATTCATCATCATACCTTTGAAAAAAAGTTCAGTCACACAAACAGAATTTGTATGTACATGTATAAAAAAAACCTGTTTTAGGTAACTTGCTGTCTCCATTAAGAAATGAAAAATAAATATCAGGAAAATCCTATTTAGCTGACATACGAAGATATTTCCAGGTTCCATGAATATACGGAAAGATTTCATTCTTAGTTATCTTCCTAACAACCTTGCAAGAAATAGTTGATTTTGCTGATGGATATAAAGATATTAGGGGCTTCCACTATGGCTCAGTGGAAAAAAATCCACCCGCACTGCAGGAGACAAGGGTTCAGTCCCCTGGAGGAAGGCATAGAAAGCCACTCCAGGATTCTTACTTGGATAACCCTGTGGATAGAGAAGGCAGGTGGGCTAAGGTGCATGGGGTTGGGAAGAGTCAGACACAACTCAAGTGACTGAGCAGGCATGCATGCATAAAGAGATTAAGATAGCTTGTATTTGCCAAAGTATTACTTTGTATGTACCAAAAATGTACATATAATGGATTATACCGTCTATGCACACTTCTCAAAATGTTTCCTGATACGAAAGCTGATTATGTTTAACATGATCTGATAGAATTTCTTTAACTTCAGATCTCTTTCCAATATTAGGCAAGTGTGTTCATCATTTCATCCTGTGCATTCAGTAGACATAAAGTCTTTCACATAAATATGTTTTAAAGTGAGGGCTTCTAAACATTCCCACCCATAAAGAAGCTAAAGTGTATATCACTTCTTTTCCTTTCTGTTTTTTATTTACCTTTGTATGGATCTATGTGTGTGTGTGCTAAGTCACTTCAGTTGTGTCTGACTCTTGGCTACCCTATGGACTGTAGCTATATGCACACACATGATCAGGGTTCGCCAATCTTAGTTCTCTGACATTTTGGGCTGTATAATCCTTATTTGGAGAAAGCAATGGCACCCCACTCCAGTACTCTTGCCTGGAAAATCCCATGGATGGAGGAGCCTGGTAGGCTGTAGTCCATGGGGTCGCTAAGAGCTGGACATGACTGAGCGACTTCACTTTCACTTTTCTCTGTCATGCATCAGAGAAAAAAATGGCAACCCACTCCAGTGTTCTTGCCTGGAGAATCCCAGAGACAGCGGAGCCTGGTGGGCCCATCTATGGGGTTGCACAGAGTTGGACACAACTGAAGCGACTTAGCAGCAGCAGCAGCAATCCTTATTTATTGGGTCTACCCTAATCTAGTAGGACGTTCAGAAGCCTTACTAAATCTTAACTATTAGAAGCCAGTAGTATCTGTCCTGCAGTGATGAAAACCAAGATTGTTCAAAGCATTATCAAATATTCTTTGGAGGACAAATTTTCCCCTTTGGGAAGCTACACATCTCTCCCTATCTCCACATGTATTTCTATCTTCATTTCTGTTAATATTTCTATACATCTAGGCTTTATTTCCAGGCAGAGAGCATAGAGTATTAATAAAGCTTAAAATGTAAATATAGATATATAAAATACCAAAAATTTACCTAAATGTACTACATGACTGTGCTATCTCTGTCAAGAATAGATTTTCCAATAAGCCCAGATAGGAAAACACAACAAAACACTGCTGAGTGAATTCATCCTCATGGGAATCACAGACCGCCCTGAGCTGCAGGCTCCACTGTTTGTGCTCTTCCTCATCATCTACGTGATCTCAGTGGTGGGCAACTTGGGCATGGTCATCCTCACCAAGAGGGACTCCAGGCTACAGACACCCATGTACTTCTTTCTCAGATACCCGGCTTTTACTGATCTTGGTTATTCAACAACCAAGGTACCCAAAATGTTAGCAAATTTTGTGGTGGATCAAAATAAAATCTTGTATTATTTTTGTACAGTACAACTAGCTTTCTTTCTTCTGTTGATTATTCATGAACTTGTTATTCTGAAAGCAATGCCCTATGACTGTCACCCTCTGCTCCACCCAGTCACCATGTCACAAAGGTTGTGCTGGGTGTTGGTAGCAACTCCTTATTTCTATTGCACATTTGTGTCTCTTCTAGTCACTGTAAAGATTTTTAATTTATCCTCTGTAGCTACCACATCATCAAACATTTCTATTGTTACTGTCTCCCCTTGATATCTTTGCTCTGTTCAACTACACATGAAATTCAATATATTATTCTTAGCAAGTTTTAGTTTGATAGTCTTCCTTTTGATAGTTCTTGTGTCTTACCTTCTTATTCTTGAATCCATTCTCAGGATAAACTCTGCTGAAGGCAGGCACAAGGCTTTTGCTACCTGTGGGTCCCACCTGACAGCAGTCACCGTGTTTTATGGAACATTACTACTTATGTATGTGCAACCAGAGTCCAGACACTTCTTTGACATTGATAAAGTGGCATCTATATTTTACACCCTTGTTATCCCCAAGTTAAATCCCTGATCTACAGTTTGAGGAACAAAGATGTAAAATATGCCCTATAAAGGATTTGGATGAAATTATGAAATTTTTTTTTTTCCTTAAAGATCACTATCAATGTGATTCCTGTAAATTAGTTTCAGGACTTTATACTTTTCTATCTGTGCTTTCAGAAGAAAAAGCAAATATAAATAAGTTCTTCACATATTTTAGAGACTGGCTTCTGCATGTCACTCACACTTCCAAGGGATATAAATCCATTCGTGTAAGAAAAACAGAAGAAAAAAAACTTTGCCATTTCTGAGAAAAAGAAATGAAACATAAGCAAAGTAGTTAAATTAATTTTTAAAGTGTATTAGAATGAATTAGGAGCTGTAGACCAGGGAATAGTCAAGAAGATTGGGCATGCTATGGGGAAAAGAGAGAGAAAGAATGGTAGGTACAAAAGGGGAATTTAAATGATTCATTTTATTCTCAAATTTTTAGAATAAACATTGAAGTTATCTTTGTGTGCTTGTGTACAGGTGTGGGTTTTTGTTTATTAACATTTATTTTGATTTATCATTCATACTCTTTCATGGTCTATGTTAAGAGCAAACTTATTTGTGATTTCAATCAAGCTCCTTGGAGTGGGATGACTTAAACTCAACAGTCATATGAGTTTGTTCAAACACCCTCCTTCCACATGGGGAACTTAGGGTCCTGTTTTTTCTCCTCAGTTTTATTATTATGACATATGAGTTCTACAGAATCTATTCACTCAACATCATGGCATTTCAGCAACTCAGGTCAGCACAGCATCTGTTTTTGTTTTATTCAGTCTTTTTGTCTACACTTGTGAATATATCAATTACGACAAATTTCTTAGAGACAAAAATTATTTTAAATAATTCTTGTCTAAGTGTCATTTTGCAAATTGACCATATAAGGGTCATATGCAAACTATATTTACATAAGAAGTTCACTATATTATAAATTATATTGTTACTTCTTTTTCATGTTGCTGTTTTCCCTCAAATTTGACTGATTGAGTGTGCATTATATGTTGATAAGGATACATTATCTCACTGCATTGATTTCATAGTTCCTCTTCTAAGAAATATAATGTGTCAGTTCCATGACTTGGTCTATGCTGTATTTTGAGTGAAAGTATAGTGTGACATGAAACAATTAATGTACATGTTATGATGTTCATACTACCTTACTCCAAAGTGCCATTCAGGTTCAGTTCAGTTGCTCAGTCGTGTCCAACTCTTTGTGATCCCATGAACTGTACCATACCAGGCTTCCCTGTCCATCACCAACTCTAGGAGTTTACTCAAACTCATGTCCATGGAGATAGTGATGCCATCCAACCATCTCATCCTCTGTCATCCCCTTCTCCTGCCTTCAATCTTTCGCAGCATCAGGGTCTTTTCAAATGAGTCGGCACTTCGCATCAGGTGGCCAAGGTATTGGAGTTTTAGCCTCAGCATCAGTCCTTCCATTGAATATTCAGGACTGATTTCCTTTAGGATGGACTGGTTGGATCTCCTTGCAGTCCAGGAGATTCTGAAGAGTCTTCTCCAACAACACAGTTCAAAAGCATCAATTCTTTTGTGCTCAGCTTTCTTCACAGTCCAAATCTCACATCCATACATGACTACTGGGAAAAACATAGCTTTGACTAAATGGACCTTTGTTGGAAAAGTAATGTCTCTGCTTTTTAATATGCTGTCTAGATAGGTCATAGCTTTTCCTCCAAGGAGCAAGCATCTTTTAATTTCATGGCTGCAATCACCATCTGCAGTGATTTTGGTGCCCCCTCCAAAATACTGCTTCCCCATCTATTTGCCATGAAGTGATGGGACCAGATACCATGATCTTAGTTTTCTGAATGTTGAGTTTTAAGCCAACTTTTTTACTGTTCTCTCTCTCTTTCATCAGTTCAGTTCAGTTCAGTCGATCAGTCATGTCTAACTCTTTGCGACCCCATGAATTGTAGCACGCCAGGCCTCCCTGTCCATCACCAACTCCCGGAGTTCACTCAGACTCACGTCCATCGAGTCAGTGATGCCATCCAGCCATCTCATCCTCTGTCATCCCTTCTCCTCCTGCCCCCAATCCCTCCCAGCATCAGAGTCTTTTCCAAAAGCAAAAGAGTTCCAGAAAAAACATCTATTTCTGCTTTATTGACTATGCCAAAGCCTTTGACTGTGTGAATCACAATAAACTGTGGAAAATTCTGAAAGAGATGCGAATACCAGACCACCTGACCTGCCTCTTGAGAAACCTATATGCAGGTCAGGAAGCAACAGTTAGAACTGGACTTGGAACAACAGACTGGTTCCAAATAGGAAAAGGAGTACGTCAAGGCTGTATATTGTATCCCTGCTTATTTAACTTATATGCAGAGTACATCATGAGAAATGCTGGGCTGGAAGAAGCACAATCTGGAATCAAGATTGCTGGGAAAAATATCAATAACCTCAGATATGCAGATGATACCAACCTTATGGCAGAAAGTGAAGAAGAACTAAAAAGCCTCTTGATGAAAGTGAAAGTGGAAAGTGAAAACGTTGGCTTAAAGCTCAACATTCAGAAAATGAAGATCATGGCATCTGGTCCCATCACTTCATGGAAAATAGATGGGGAAACAGTGGAAACAGTGTCAGACTTTATTTTTGGGGGCTCCAAAATCACTGCAGATGGTGACTGCAGCCATGAAATTAAAAGACGCTTACTCCTTGGAAGGAAAGTTATGACCAACCTAGATAGCATATTGAAAAACAGAGACATTACTTTGCCAACAAAGGTCCACTAGTCAAGGCTCTGGTTTTGCCAGTGGTCATGTATGGATGTGAGAGTTGGACTGTGAAGAAAGCTGAGCATGAAAGAATTGATACTTTTGAACTGTGGTGTTGGAGAAGACTCTTGAGTGTCCCTTGGACTGCAAGGAAATCCAACCATTCCATTCTGAAGGAGATCAGCCCTGGGATATCTTTGGAAGGAATGATGCTAAAGCTGAAACTCCAGTTTTAGCCATCTCTCTTTCATCAAGAGACTCTTAAATCTCTCCACATTTCTGTTTACTTTTCATATTTTTTAACATTCATGGTTTTTATTTATTTCATAGAGGGCTGGATTCTTTCCTTCAGCCACTGTCAGGGACTAAAAATTTTCATGTGATCAGTACTTCTCTGATGGTCCAGTGCTTAAGAATTTGCCTGCCATTGCCAGGGACACAGGTTTCATCCCTGGTCATGGAAGATCCCTCATACTCTGGATAAGATAAGCCCTTGGGCCACAGTCTTTGAAGCCAGAATACCTAGAGCCTGTGCTTCACAAAAACAGAAGCTCCCACCTGCTGCAACTACAGAAAGCCTGCATACAGCGATGAATACCAAGAACAGCTAAAAATAAATAAACATTTTTAATAAAAAATATTTAAAAATATTAACATTTTTCATGCAGTCAAATAAATTTGAATAAACAAAATTCATTTGTAAAAATAAATATTACTAATAAGTTTTTTATAGTTGATTTTTAAATTATGAAAATTAATATAGCTAAGAAATATTTACTTATAAACATAAACTATCTTCTTAGAACATTATATTGGACAGTGATACTGTGAAATGTTAATTTTAGTTATTGATGGCTGCTGAGATTATCGGTATGCTTAATTTAATAAATTTGCTTATATGTTCTTCCCAAAACATCTTTAGTAAATAATTGCAACTTTTATGGTAAAGAAAGTGTCTAATATTTGGAATTGAAAAAAATCTTGAGTAAGCATAATGCAATATACTTTTTCTAAAATCAGTCAGTGTGCTTCATATGAAAGTCCCCTTAAAATGATGTACAAAAGCGGAAAAATTCAGATTCACATAAGTTTCCAATACATTTCATTCATTCTATGTTACTCTCTATTTCAATATTATCTGAATCCATACTTTATTTGGGCTTCCCAAATAGCGTTAGTGGTAAAGAACCCACCTGTTAAAGCAGGTAGACGTAAGAGACACAGGTTCAATGCCTGAATCAGGAAGATCCCCTGGTGGAGGGCACAGCAACCCACTCTAGTATTCTTGCCTGGAAAACCCCATGGACAGAGGAGCCTGGCAGGCTGCAGTCCATAGGTCACACAGAGTCTGAAATGACTAAAGAAACTTAGCACACACACAAACTTTATTTAAGGAAGTTTTCCAATTTTTAATAGGATATGAATACTTGAAAAAATAGGAGTTGGTAAATGAATGATTTACCAGCATAAATGAGTAATTTGATAGAGTATTTTGAATATCGATTATATTTAATACATAATACAGAAACAATGTTAAAAGATCACTAGAATACTAGAAAAAGACAAATACAAAGAAACTTTAACAACCCTATTATTGTGTTTGAAACAGTAATCTGAGTTTTAAGTCAGAAACATGAGGTGTAATTTAAACATATATATAAGTGTGTGTATGAATTCATGTATGTACACTAAGAAACACTTTACAACAAATTGTAGAATAAGGATTATCTCAATAGAAATGTATATTAAAAATAACTCCCTCAAATCAGGTTCTTGTGCACTGACTACTTGATATTGAGGAATAAGAAGTAACTGATTTTCTTCTTTTCTTTCAATTCAGTTCAGTTTGTGACCCCATGAACAGCAGCACCCCAGGCCTACCTGGCCATCACCAGCTCCCAGAGTCCACACAAACCCATGTCCATTGACTCGGTGATGCCATCCAGCCATCTCATCCTCTGTCATCCCCTTCTCCTCCTGCCCCCAATCCCTCCCAGCATCAGGGTCTTTTCCAATGAGTCAAGTCTTCCCATGAGGTGGCCAAAGTATTGGAATTTCAGCTTCAACATCAGTCCTTTCCATGAACACCCAGGACTGATCTCCTTTAGGATGGACTGGATGGATCTCCTTGCAGTCCAAGACACTCAAGAGTCTTCTCCAACACCACAGTTCAAAAGCATCAATTCTTTGGTGCTCAGATTTCTTCACAGTCCAACTCTCACATCCATACATGACTACTGGAAAAATCATAGCCTTAACTAGATGGACTTTTGTTGACAAAGTAATGTCTCTGCTTTTTAATATGCTGTCTAGGTTGATCATAACTTTCCTTTCAAGGAGTAAGCGTCCTTTAATTTCATGGCTGCAATCACCATTTGCAGAGATTTTGGAGCCAAACAACAAAAAAATCTATTGCATTTTCCAACTTTTAAATCAATGCTTTCCAATAGTATAAAAAACAAGAAAAGATATTAAGAAAAAAATACAAGTCTTAATAGATATTCAAAAATTCTAAACAAAAATTGAACAGATTTAATCTAGCAATATGTATAAATAATAATGCATAATGATTAGCTAATTTTGAAAGGTATCATAAGTTTAATATTAAAAAATAAATTTACATACGTACCATTTAATTCACCTCAAGTAAAATGAAATACTTAGGCGAAAACTAAGCAAACTTGGACATTATCAAGTGTAGTGAAACACTTTTGTGGAACAAAGAAAAAAATTAAGAAGATCTGTACACTATGTTCGGAATGAGATGTTAAACATACTCAGTTTACAGTTGAAAGACTAAATGTGGTAAAATCCTAGTTCTCTCTAAAGTGATCTATAGATTTAATTCAAAGTCCATGAAGTTTCAGCAGATATTCTATAGACACAGATGAGTTTATACTACAATATGTATGACAGGCCAAGGACCTAGAATAACTAAATCTGAAGAGTGACCTTGTGACTTCATGGACTGTAGCCCACCAAGCTCCTCTGTCCATGGAATTTTCCAGGCAAGAATATGGGAGTGGGTTGTCATTCCCTTCTCCAGAGGATCTTCCTGACCTAGGGATTGAACCCTGGTGTCCTGCATTGCAGGCAGATTCTTTACCATCTGAGCTGCCAGGGAAGCCCACCCAACATATCTTAAAATGTAGAATAATGAAGAATGATCACTCCTCATTGTGCTAAGATTTACTATCTTACTATGTAGCTACAGTAATAAAAACTGCTAGTACTGGTGGAGAGATGGCCATATAAATCAACAGAACAGAATAAAAACTCACAAGTTGCCCTTGAAATCTGATTAATTCTTTATGAATGTGCAAAGGTAATTCAATAAAAGTCTATTTTAAAATGGGGCTAGATGAATTAGACATTCAAAAGGGAAACAACCTGATGTGAAGAGCTGACTCAGTTGAAAAGACCCTGATGCTGGGAAAGACTGAGGGCAGGAAGAGAAGGGGACAACAGAGGAGGAGATGGTTGGATGGCATCATCGACTCGATGGACATGGGTTTGGGTGGACTCCAGGAGTTTGTGATGGACAGGGAGGCCTGGCGTGCTGCAGTCCATGGGGTTGCAAAGAGTCAGACACGACTGAGCAACTGAACTGAACTGAAGGGAAACAAACTACAAATAATGTTTATCTAAACCATTTAAAAATCAAATTAAAAGTAGAAAAATGCAAAATGTAAGACAGAAAATCTTTAGAGAACAATATAGGGCAAAGTCTCTGTCTGGGACCCAGAATTGTTACCCAGCCTAAGCTTGTGCTGCAGAATAGGACAATACATCAAGAGAGGAGTTCCTGGTACAATGAATAGTGAGTTTATTAGGAAAGCCAGCAAGCGGAGAAGATGGTAGACTAATGTTCCAAAGAATCATCTTAACAGAGGTAGACTTCAGGCTTCTTTAATAATAAAAGGGCAAGGGTTGTGGCTGATTGTTGCAAACTTTTCAGTGCAGGAATGCTGTGTTCTTGCAGAAGTCCACACAGATCTGGTCATAATGTTCATGCCAACCTCCAGCAAGACAATTGTTACACTCTTTGTACCTTTAAACATCAGAGTTTTAAAAAGGAGCTATTAGGTATATTTCAGACTATATGCAAATTCATTTTCAAAAAGGGGCAGGTCCAACATGACTAAGCACAGGCAACGGAGCATATAATTCAGAGCTAAAGCAATATGTGATATGGAGGCAGGTTTGTTCTCTGTTATAGAACTAGTGAAGAGTTTATAGATCATGATATCAAAATTAGTAGCTATCATAGTAAACTTTATAAACTGAGCTGCATCAGAGTTCAAAGGGTATATTTAATACGAATCACTCTTGAGCACTCAGCTGAGGAAATGAAAACTTATTCTTTGGCAATCAACTTTATGAAAATTCAGATAGCGTCAGAAACAACTTAAGTGACCGAGCACAGCACAACAATTAAAACAGTAATCCCCTATATTAAAAAAAAAATAAGAAGAAAGAAATATGAAAGAAAACAGTTTGTATATGCACAATGTACTATTATTTTTAGTTCATTTACATGTTTTATGTAACACAATAAGACTGATTCAACAGATCCCCTTTGCATCACCCACTTGAGGATACCATTACAGAATGATAGGAATACTGACAGGCTTGTTGTATAGGTAAATTACATTATTCCAGATCCCTATCTGGTGGGATCAGAGTACACCAGAGCAACAGAATCAACAGGAAGCTAACTAAGAGGAAAAACACACAAATAAATCTTATTCACTTTGCTGCTGCTGCTGCTAAGTCACTTCAGTCGTGTCCGACTCTGTGTGACCCCATAGATGGCAGCCCACCAGGCTCTCCTGTCCTTGGGATTCTCCAGGCAAGAACACTGGAGTGGGTTGCCATTTCCTTCTCCAATGCATGAAAGTGAAAAGTGAAAGTAAAGTTGCTCAGTCGTGTCCGACTCTTCGCGACCCCATGGACTGCAGCCCACCAGGCTCCTCCATGGGAGTTTCCAGGCAAGACTACTGGAATGGGGTGCCATTGCCTTCTCCGTTACTCACTTTGGGGGAATACAAATCACTGGACTAGTAATAAACACATCTGCTCCCTAGGTTCCATTAAGGTTTCCAATGCCTCAGGGACAATCACAAAATTGCTTATCATGTCCTCAGGGAGAGACACAGAGACTGAAAAAGTTTCCATAAATTGCTCTCACTAAGCATATTCTGAAACACATGGACAGATCAAGACACACCTTTTGTGACAGGTAAGCAGGTAGTATATTTCATGTGGTATCATATTTTACCAATATACAAGTAGTTTGGTAATTTGCAATAGAGCACTTATTCTATAACCAAGCATATCAAAATATCAAGATTTCTGATTGACCTCTGTATGCGTCCTGTTATTGATAACAGGTTGTTATCTAATGCACAATCAGAATAGGATGGCTCCCCTTTTTCTTTAGATTAATATACAAATATTTTCACCACTGCTGATGACCACCTTTGAAACATCAGTGCCACAATGCTTATGTAATATTTATGTTCTATATCAAGACTTCAATATGTGAATTTGTTGTTCAGTTGCTAAGTTGTATCCAACTCTTTGCTATCCCATGGACTACAGCCTGCCAGACTTCCCTGTCCTTAACTCTCTCCTGGAGTTTGCTCAAATTCATGTTCATTGAGATAGTGAAGCTATTCAACTTTCTCATACTCTGCCACCCTCTTCTTTTTTTGCCTTCAAGCTTTCCCAGCATTAACATCTTTTACAATGAGTCAGCTCTTCGCGTCATGTGTCCAAGGGGTTGAAGTTTCAGATTTAGCATTAGTCCTTCCATTGAATATTCAGAGTTGGTTTCCTTTAGGATTGATTAGTTTGATTTCCATGCAGTCCAAGGGACTCTTAAGAGTCTTTCCCGCATGACAATTCATATAAGAAAGGACAAAACTGAGAGATAAGACAGCCTAAAGAGTAAGATGCATCATCACTGCAGATGGTGATTACAGCCATGAAATTAAAAGATGCTTACTCCTTGGAAGGAAAGTTATGACCAACCTAGATAGCATATTCAAAAGCAGAGACATTACTTTGCCAACAAAGTTCCGTCTAGTCAAGGCTATGGTTTTTCCAGTGGTCATGTATGGAAGTGAGAGTTGGACTGTGAAGAAAGCTGAGCACCAAAGAATTGATGCTTTTGAACTGTGGCGTTGGAGAAGACTCTTGAGAGTCTCTTGTGCAAGGAGATCCAACCAGTCCATTCTAAAGGAGATCAGCCTTGGGTTGTTTTGTTTTTTGTTTTTTTTTGGAAGGAATGATGCTAAAGCTGAAACTCCAGTACTTTGGCCACCTCATGCAAAGAGTTGACTTACTGGAAAAGACTCTGATGCTGGGAGGGATTGGGGACAGGAGGAGAAGGGGATGACAGAGGATGAGATGGCTGGATGCCATCACTGACTCAATGGACATGGGTTTGAGTGAACTCTGGGAGTGTTGGTGATGGACAGGGAGGCCTGGTGTGCTGCGGTTCATGGGGTTGCAAAGAGTCGGACATGACTGAGTGACTGAACTGAAAGAGTAAGAAATTATATATATAACTTATGGAAAAATTATGAAGTGGCAAGTAGTCAACTTCCAGGTTATTGTCTTTCCAAATCTTTAGTTACTGATTCTGAGCTTTTCTTAGTCTCCTCTCAAAAATTGTATATTTAATGAACATTTAAATTAATGCATAATTTTTTTCCTGATCTTTTGATGAGAAAAATGGGGATTTCCCCTTTGCATTGAGATGTGAAAAGTAATTTTTGGAGCCTAGGGGACTTTGCTGAGTGTTATGGTGATGATATAATGTACAGCATGTTTCCAATGGAATCAGACAGAAAACACATGTAATTTTCTCAAAGACTATGATTTTAAAATGAAATATCAGATAATCAACACAGATAGCAAATAGGAAAAAGTAATTTGATGCTTTCCATACAATTCTGATGTTGTTAGAAATAATCTTTTCAGTCCTTAATTATCTTACAGGAAAATCAGCTCTTGCCAGTGTAATTATTTATTCTTAGCCTTTCAAAAATTGCACCTAAACAAGACTTATATGCCTCCTTTCATTAATTTAAGAAAATTAATTGTAGCTCAGTATTTCTGACATAAGAAATTAATGTATGCGAGGACATGATATCAGAAGCTCACAGCCTTGTACACAAGATTTATTTGAGGTGTGTTTATTTCCTACAAACATATTTATAATTTAACATTTAAAATATTTTTATTTTTTAATAAAATATTTTTTGAATTATTAAACTTAAGAAGCTCCTGACACTATTATTTTGTTTGTAATTAGGAAATTACATGACAAAGGAACCTGGTGGGCTACAGTTCATGGGGCAGCAAAGAGTCTATATGTATATATATATATATATATATATAAGGGTAGACCCTGGTTGTTTAGATGGTAAAGAATCTACCAACAATGTGGGAGGCCTGGGTTTGATCCCTGGGTCTGGAAGATCCTCTGCAGAAGGGCATGGTAAACCACTCCAGTCTTCTTGCCTTGAGAATCCCATGGACAGAAGAGCCTGGTGGGCTACAGTCCATGGGGTCACAGAGTCAGACATGGCTGAGCAACTAACACATACATATATTTTATTTTGCCAGTATCCTATTGTGTAATATAGTGATTTAAAACTTATTTTTTATATAAGGTGGACAATGTCTTTATCCAAAAGTAATGTTTATAAAATTTCATTATATAAAACAAATTCCAGTGACATCACTTTCTCTCGATTTGCTCAGTTTCCTTACAATATCTTTGGTTCCTCCTTGACAAAATATACATTACACATTACCAACAACTCGGAATATGTCAGTTATACTGAAAATAATCTTGGGGGAAGAAATGTGCAAAATTTTAGGTTAATATACATTACATATATGAGGTAAGATAGTCCATAAATTATTCAAAAGAAGTGACAGTCCCCTTGTAGTCACAGAGTTGGGACCTGTTACCTGAACAAGGTATCAACCTATTAATCATCATGATAATCCTGACAAAAAATTAAGTCACAAAAAATGAATTTATATGTACCTGTGTAAGCATAATCTATTTTAGGTAACCTGCTGTCTCTACTAAGAAGTGGAAAACAAACAACAAAAAATTCCTATGTAATTGATTTTGAGGGTGTTTCAGGTACCATGAATAATTTGAAATATTTTATTTTTGATTATTTTCACAGCAACCCTGCAATAAACAGTTGATTTTGCCAATGTATGTAAAGATATTCACAAAATTTACACTTGCCAAATTATTCCTTTGTATATGCCAAAATATAGGAATAACAGATTATATCAACCTATGTATATTTCTTAAAATTTCCTTGTATGAAGACAAATGTATAATATGTTCTGATAGAATTTCCTTACTCTTACACCTCTGTCCAGTATTAGTCAAGAGTATTAATTAGTTCATCTTTTACTATCAGTAGACAGAAGGTCTTTCACATAAATATATTTGAATACAGGGACTACTAAATGTGTCTACACACAACTGCAAATAGGATTTAAAAAATTTATGCAATTAGAACATGACTATATTATACTATATAATTGTAATTATGTAAGTATAATTATAAATTATAATTACAGTAAGTCCTCTACATAATAACGGGTTTCCTTCCGAGAGCATGTTTGCAAGTTTGATTTGTCTGTAGGATTCCTTGAGTCTCAGATGGTAAAGAACCTGCCAGTAATTCAGGAGATGGCAGTTCAATCCCTGGGTCTGGAAGATCCCCTGGAGAAGGGAATGGCAATTCATTTCAGTATTATTGCCTGGAGAATCCCATGAACAGAGGAGACTGTGGGCCACAGTCCATGGGGTCACAAAGAGACAAGACTGAGGAGCTAACACTTTCTTTTTTCATCAGCAAAGTTACCCTAGGTCCCCAACTAATGCAATTGACTATATAGTATTGAACTTTAATAGGTTTATAGCACCCATCACCATTGTTTGTACACTTGCTTCCAGATATCCTGGGATAGAAATAAAGATGGTATATTACAGTACAAACTACTGTACAGTACAGTAAGTACAAAAAATCACAGCTACATGGATACAGGTGCATTATAATGTATGGCAGACACCTGAACTAACTTACATAATTGTACACATGAAAACACACTTGCATGTTAGACAGCTTACAAATTAAAGATTTGTAGTTACAGAATTGATAGCATATAATATATAACTAAAAAGTTGTCAAGTAATAAAGGTTATGTCAATACTTTCCCTTTCTGTTTCCTTTATCTATTTTTATGTCAATCTATATATTTACACATGTGTCAGTGTTTGCCAAAAATAGCCATTTGGCATTTGAGTAAAGGGAAAGTTGCTAAGTTGTGTCCAACTCTTTGTAACCCCATGGAGTTGCAGGTTCCTTGCCAGGTTCCTCTGTTCATGGAATTCTCTAGGCCAAAATACTGGAATGGGTGGCTGTTCCCTTCTCCAAGGAATCTTCCCAACCCAGGGATCAAACCCAGGTCTCCTGAATTGCAAGCAGATTCTTTACCATTTGAGGCACCAGGGAAGCCCAAGAAAAGTGGAGTGGTTCACCTACACCTTCTCCAGGGATCTTTCCCATCCAGGAATTAAACAAGCGTCTCCTGCATTGCAGGCAGATTGTTTATCATCTGAGCTACCAGGAAAGCCTGTAAAAGTGGACTCTAACCACCAGGCACCTCCATTTATGGAATTCTCCAGGCAAGAGTGCTGGAGTGGGTAGCCATTCCCTTCTCCAGGATATCTTCCTGACCTAGGGATCTAACCCAGGTCTGCTGCATTGCTGGCAGATTCTTTACCATCTGAGCCACAAGGGAAGCATAATAATTCTTTCTGGTTGGGGGGATACCATAATACAGTATCATATTTAGAAGTGTCACTGAGCTATAACCATTTGGAGCCAGCAGCACACTTCCTCCACTGGTGACAATCAAACAGCCTCAAGATATTATTGAATGCTCTTTGGGGAACTAATTTTTCTCGCTGGAAAATGACAAACCTAGCCCTCTCTCCAACTGTATTGCTATCTCTGTAACCGTTTCTATGTCTTTAAATGTATGCTTTACTTCCAGGAGGCAGTCATTTTAATAGAATCTAAACTTTAAAATTAAATTTATTATATTTACATTAACTTTGAATGCTAAAAAATCACCAGGATTTAAATCATAACACTATTTACTACTCTGAGGTCTCTATCCAGCCTATGTTTTCTGATAAAATGGAAGAACACAACAGAACAGTGCTGAGTCAATTCATCCTCATGGGAATCACGGACCGCCCTGAACTGCAGGCTCCACTGTTTGTGCTCTTCCTCATCATCTACGTGATCTCAGTGGTGGGCAACTTGGGCATGGTCATCCTCACTAAGGTGGACTCCAGGCTACAGACACCCATGTACTTCTTTCTCAGGCACCTGGCTCTTACTGATCTGGGTTATTCAACAGCTGTGGGCCCCAAAATGTTGGTAAATTTTGTTGTGGATCAGAATAAAATCTCTTATTATTTGTGTGCTACACAGATGGGTTTTTTCATCATGTTCATTATTAATGAACTTTTTATTCTGGCGACAATGTCTTATGATCGTTATGTGGCCATTTGTAACCCTCTACTCTACACAGTCATCATGTCACAAAGGGTGTGTAAAGTGCTGGTGGCAATCCCCTATGTCTATAGCACATTCGTGTCTCTGTTGATCACCATAAAGCTTTTTAATTCATTCTTCTGTGGCTATAATGTTATCAGTCATTTCTACTGTGACAATTTCCCTTTGTTATCTTTGCTTTGCTCAAACACACATGAAATTGAACTTATGATAATGATTTTCTCAGCTTTTAATTTGACTTTCACCCTTGCGATAGTTCTTGTGTCTTACCTGCTCATCCTTGCAGCTATTCTCACGATGAAATCTGCTGAAGGTAGGCAGAAGGCTTTTTCTACCTGTGGATCCCACCTGACAGTGGTCACAGTGTTCTACGGCACTTTGACATTTATGTATGTGAAACCCAAGTCCAGTCATTCCTTTGACACTGATAAAGTGGCATCTATATTTTACACTCTTGTTATTCCCATGTTGAATCCTTTGATTTATAGCTTAAGAAACAAAGATGTAAAATATGCACTACAGAAGATGTGGAGAAAACTATGTAGTATCTTTTCCTAATGATCAGTGTCAATGTGATTTCTACAAATTAGGTTAAGGACTTCATATCTCACTTTTTGTGTTTTCAGAGGGGAAAATGGACACAACAGTTTAGATATTTAGAGAATAACTTCTACATGCCATTCACACTTCTATGTGATATAAATTTATTAGTGTAAGAAAAAACAGGAAAATATTTGCCATCTTTGACAAGAGTCAAAATATAAGCAAAATATGAAATCAATTTTGGAGTACAGTGGGATGAATTAGGACACAATAGACCATAAGAGCAGTCAAGGAGAGTAAGCTATGTAGGAATGATGAAAAACAGTAAGTACAGAAGGAGAATGAAATGACTTTTAGGACAGTCAGTCTTTGGAATAAACTTTAAAGTATCTATTTGTGTTTGTGTACATGTGTGTGTTTTGTGTTAGCACATTCACTCCATTTTAGTCTTCATGTTCTTCCATAAGGTGTGTTAAAAGCAAACTCAATTTCTCTTTTAAGAAGTAAAAAGGAGGCAGTCTCATGATTTTGTCTATGCTGTATTTATAGCGAATGTGTAATGTGAAATGTAACAATTGATATATATATCATATGATATCTGGACCAACTTCCTCCAAACCCTCACTAAAGTCCCCCATTTTTTTTGCTTACTTTTAGTATTTTTAACATTCAAGACATTTTCTTTACATCATTGAAGGACTAGACTCACTTCTTTGTCTGCCAACAAAGAAGTAGAATTTTCTATGTAGTCAATTAAATTTCAGTGAATAACATTCATTGAAATAAAATAATTATGTGTATGTTGTTTTTGCTGTTCAGTTGCTAAGTCATGTCCAACTCTTTGCAACCCCATGCACTGCAGCATACCAGGCTCCTATGTCCTCTGCTATCTCCCAGATTTTGCTTGAATTCATGTCCATTGAGTCAGAGATGCTACCTAATCCTCTCATCTACTACTTTTTCATCCTCTTTTCCTTTTTCCTTCAATCGTACCCAGCATCAAGGAAATATGTATCAGTTCAGTTCAGTCACCCAGTCGTACCCGACTCTTTGCGACCCCATGAATTGCAGCACACCAGGCCTCCCTGTCCATCACCAACTCCTGGAGTTCACCCAGACTCATGTCCATCGAGTCAGTGATGCCATCCAGCCATCTCATCCTCTGTCGTCCCCTTCTCCTCCTGCCCCCAATCCCTCCTAGCATCAGAGTCTTCCAAGGAGTCAACTCTTCACATGAGGTGGCCAAAGTACTGGAGTTTCAGCTTTAGCATCATTCCTTCCAAGGAAATCCCAGGGCTGATCTCCTTCAGAATGGACTGGTTGGATCTCCTTGCAGTCCAAGGGACTCTCAAGAGTCTTCTCCAACACCACAGCTCAAAGGCATCAATTCTTTGGCACTCAGACTTCTTCACAGTCCAAATCTCACATCCATACATGACCACAGGAAAAACCATAGCCTTGGCTAGACGGACCTTTGTTGGAAAAGTAATGTCTCTGCTTTGGAATATGCTATCTAGGTTGATCATAACTTTCCTTCCAAGGAGTAAGCGTCTTTTAATTTCATGGCTGCAGTCACCATCTGCAGTGATTTTGGAGCCTCCCCAAAAAAGTCTGACACTGTTTCCACTGTTTCCCATCTATTTGCCATGAAGTGATGGGACCAGATACCAGATATGTATAATGTCATATAAAAATATGGAGAAGGAAGTGGCAACCTGCTCCAGTACTCTTGCCTGGAAAATTTTACAGATGGAGGAGCCTGGTAGGCTACAGTTCATGGAGTCACAAAGAGTCAGACATGACTGAGTGACTTCATTTTCTTTCTTTCTATAGTTCCTTTTGGAGAAGGAAATGGCAACCCACTCCAGTGTTCTTGCCTGGAGAATCCCATGGATGGAAGGGTCTGGTGGCCTATAGTCTATGAGGTTGCAAAGAGTCGGACATGACTAAGCAACTAACACACACACACATATAAAATAAATATTACTAAAAGTTTTTACAGTTGATTTTTAATTAGGAAAAAAGTATGAACAATACACATATAAGTAAAATAAAAACATTTGTTTCTAGGAAATTATGTTGACAGAAATACAGTAAAATAACATTAGATAGTAGTGGCTATTGAGATTATTAAAATGCTTAATTTTATATTTTTCTTTATATATTCTTCCCCAAACATCTTAAATGAATGGTTATAACTCTCATGATCTGTCCCCTAGCTCAGATGGTAAAGAATCTGCCTGCAGTACAGGAGACCTGGGTTAAATCCCTGGGTCAGGAATATCCTCTGGAGAAGGGAATGGCAATCCACTCCAGTATTCTTGCCTGGAGAATCCCATGGATAGAGGAGCCTGATGGGTTCGGTTCATGGGGTCATAAAGAATCAGACAGAACTGAGCAACTAACACTATAACTTTCATAATGAGGAAAGATATAGTCTCTAATATCTGAATTTTAAAAATTAACTCTGACTAAGTATATATAATATCCCATATATCTGTTATTTAAGGAAGTTGGCTAATTTTTCATAGAATGCAAACATTGAAAAATACCAGTTTATACACAAATGAATAATTTGAATGGACATTTTTGATGTAAATATAATTTAATGCATAATATAATAATATTTTTTAAATAAATAAAATTAGATAAAAAGGAAAATTTACCAACCCCAATATTTCTTTGAAATAGCAATTTATGCTTAAGGCCAGAACCATATGAAAGGATATAATTTAAATATATATATATTGATGTGTTTGGACACTAAGACACACTATTAAAAAATTAAGAATTAAGATAATCTCAAGCATAAATTTGTGTTAAAATAACTCCACTCAAAATTCTGATTCAGGTGCTTTGATTGCAAAACTCTACATAATGTTTAGGGCTAAAGAGGTAAACAAATAACTTCTAATTCCTTCAGAAAACTAAAGAGAAGGTACATTTCCTAACACTACTTGGAAAACTTTCCTGTTATAAAAGTGCAAGAGAAGTTATTTTAAGAAAAAAATAACAGTATCAGTCTTAATATATATATTCAAAAATTCTAAACAAAATTGTATCAAATTGAATTAGCAAAATATGGAAACAATAATGCATAATGAGAAAATAATATATTTCACATTAAAAGTAATTTACACACATACCATTTAAATCTCGCCAATATTAATATAATAAAATAATTGAGTAGAAACTAAGAAGGCATGTAAATTACCAGAGCAAAATGAAATGTTTTGGTGAAACAAACAAATAAATAAATACATAAACAAGATCAGTATAGTGAAAAGTACAAAGTGCTGAGTAACAAAACCAAAGACAAATTGAATGAGTTGGTAAACTTACTCACTTCACATAGTTTAATACTGAAAACAATCCACATGTCTTTCCATGAGTGAATAAGGTGTATCACCATGTAATAATATTCAGCCCTGGTAAAGAACAGGCATTGATATACAAAAAGTCTGAATGCACTTCAAGAAAATTATGCTGAATGAACACAACCTATTGGGAAAGATTACACGTGGTATTTTCTTTATAAAATATTCAATTGTTAAAGTTATAGTGATGAAAGCTGCTTAGTATTTTAAGGTAAAATTTTTATTTTAGTATTTTAAGGTAAGTATTTTATTTTATCTTTAGGTTAAAGATAAGAATTAGAGGAGAGAATGGGTGTGACGATGAAGGAACGACATGAGCGATATTCATGGTGATGAAGTAAGTCTGTGTGCTGACAATAGTGTGGTTATACAACTGTGCACATATGATAACATTGAGGAGGGTATGTGATTATATAAATGAAGATACACAAATCAGTGCGTACAAGTCTGGTGAAGTCTGAACAAATTTAGTCAATTTTACCAAAGATAATTTCATGGTTATGATATTGTACTGTTTTATGCAAGTTGTTACCACTAAGAGAACTAAAATGGACAGAAGTCTCCATGTTTTCTTTTTGAAATCTTCTTGTGATCCTATAATTACTTCAACATAATTTTTTTTTTTTAATCAAGTTTAAGGCTGCTTGGAACAATATGGGATAAGAAAGAGTAGTCTATATTTCCATAACTCTGGGAGATGGTTTATATCAAAGAGTGCTCTGCCTATATTTTCTTCTAAAGGTTTTATAGTATCTGGTCTTACATTTTGACCCTTAATCTACTATGTATAGTGATAGAGAATGTTTTAATTTCATTCTTTTACACATAGTTGTCCATTTTCCCCACCACCATTTGTTGAAGAAACCATCTTTTCTTCATTGCAGTGTTATTTTCTACTTGGTCGTAGATTAATTGGCCATAAAAAAGAATCAATAAAGAAAAAATCCATGAATTTTTAGTTTAATGAATAGTGAAAAGCTACAGCATAGATAAACCACAAATAGCTACTGAATTATATTCAACAATGCACATTTACAGCTCAACAACAAGTTATATTGTTGTAGAATATGTGGATTACATGAGACACATGAAAACATATGTCAAGGTAGACAAGCAGAACTGGAGAGGATTTTGGACATGATGGAAAAGCAAGAAATATTGAAATGTGTTAAAGGTAAATCCACTCCAGTATCCTTGCCTGGAGAATCCCATGGACAGAGGAGAGCTGGCTAAGGTCCATAGGGTCACAAAGAGTCAGACATGACTGCTCCATAGAGTTAAAAAAAGCAAAGAATATATATACAAAATTCTGCATATATATGTATATATATACACACACAAAATTTATTATTTGTATTTCATTTAAACATTTTAAATAATGCCATAGAACAGTAATTTAGCACAGCATTTTGAAATCCACTAGAGAGACTTTTGGAGAGCTGAAGGAATACTGACAGGCTTGTCTTACAGATGAGATATATTAATCCAGATTCCTATATGGTCGTATTAGGGTATTTCAGGGAATATAATATAGATATATGATAGACAGATAGATAAATAGATTTATTTAAGAAAGTGTACAATGTTATAATGGGGGATGGTAAGGCAGAAATCTGTGGGCCAGGGTGGCAGACAGCACTAAATGATGCTGAGCACAAATGCAAGAAACCAAGGCAGACTTTTTTTGTGGCAATCTGGAAAAATGATTCCTTTTTCTTTGGGGTTTCTCACTCTTAATTGAAAGAGTCTCACCATATTCTGGAGGGAAATATGCCGTACTCAAAATCTACTGCTTTGAAAGTTTATCACATCTAAAAAAGTATCTCTGCAGAGACACCTTGACTGTTTTTTTATTAAACATCTGGGTAGCATAGTCTAGTCACACAAACACAGAGAATAAACTTTAGGGTCATGTGAAGAAGAAAATTATTCAAGAGTAAAAGGTGAAATGGCACACAAAAATACCTGTAAATATTCTAACTCATTGGTGTGTATAAACAATCCTGGACCACTAACAAAAATACCCCCTCCCTTGTTTCTGTTAAGCTTTCAAATGCTTCAGGGTCAAGCAAGAAATTGCTTGTCATCTCCTCAGGGAGAGTCCCAGAGGATGGAAAAGAATCCATAAATTGTTCTTACTATACATGTCATGAAGCACACGAGGAAGCCAAGACAGAGGTTTCATGACAGGTAAGCAGTATAGCTCATGTAGTGTCATATTTTATCAATATCCAGATAGTTCTGAAGATACTAACAAGGTAATATTTTTATTCTATGATAAACCACAGCAAAATAAGGGGATTTCTGTTTTAATTCTGTGTACACTTTGCTATTGTTAATATATAAGCAGAATAGGACGTCAGTACTTTTTCTTCAGACTAATTATACAAGTATTTTCACAAACACTAATGAGCATCTTTGAAACATCAGTGCCATGTTATGTAATATTTATATTTTTATAAATGCCTAATTATACAAATAAGAAAGGAAAAGTATAACACAAGAAGCCTAACTAAAGGGTTAAGAATAAAAATGAAAATCATGGCAGAATCATGAAGCTGCAAGTGGTTAGTTTCTAGCTAGATTTTATTCAGTCATTGTCTCTGTGCTCTTCTTATTTTCTTCTCAGAAATATTAATAGTGAAAGTCACTCAGTCATGTCTGACTCTTTGGGACGTCATGGACTATACAGTCCATGAAATTTCCCAGACCAGAGTACTGGAGTGGGTAGCCTTTCCCTTCTCCAGGGGATTTTCCCAACCCAGGGATTGAACCCAAGTCTCCTGCATTGCAGGTGGATTCTTTACCAGCTGAGCCACAAAGGAAGCCCAAGAATACAGGAGTGGGTAGCCTACTCCTTCTCCAGCAGATCTTCCTGACCCAGGATTCAAACCAAGGACTCCTACATTGCAGGCAGATTATTTACCAGCTGAGCTACCAGGGAATTAATACAAATTTTTAAAAATCTGTAAATTTTATTTTTTTCTGGTATTTTAATAAGCAAAGATGGGCATTTCTACTTTACATTGACATGAAAAAACATTTTTGGTAGTTAGGAATCTCTTAAGTAATCAGGTTTATGGTGGTATTATGATATATAACATGTTAAGTTTCCAGGAGAATATGAAACAAATACATATATTTTTCTCAAAATGGATAGTTTTAAAAATAATAATCAGATAATCAACCCTCAAACACACTAAGAACACATTAAATACATGATATTTCAGGCATATTTCCAAATACTACTGACACACTGAAACATTTAATTCTCATCTGTCTTCCCAGAAACTGCAAAAAAGGAAGAGTTGATTTTTCCAATATGGAAAAATAGAGTAAGATTAGTTATATCATTTTTTTCAAAGTATTCCTTTACATATACCACAGTTGTATGTATAGCTGACTCTATCTACCCATGTCTATTTCCTGGAGTATTTCCCAGGATATATACAAGTAGTTTCTACTACAATCTGTTAGAGTTTCCTTTTGAAAGCTTATGTCCTGTATCAACAGTGTTAATTGCTTCATCCTGCACCATCTGCATTCACAAAGGGTCTCACATGACTTTTACTATAAACTGATTTAATGTTTCCATAGAGTATTAAAATTTGGGTTCAGTTTTTATTATGTAACTAACATATATTAGTGTTAGTCGTTCAGTTGTGTCTGACTCTGTGGCCACATAGACTGTAGGGTCTGTCCATGGAATTCTCCAGGCAAGAACACTAGAGTGAGTAACCATTCCCTTCTCCATGGAATCTTCCTGACCCAGGGATTGAACCCAGGTCTTCCACATTGCAGGCAGATTCTTTACCATCTGCACCATCAGGGACTGTTATATGATAATGTAATTATGTTATTATTGATTTTTAGTCACTGTCATGTCTGAATCTTTTGTAATCCCATGGACTGTAGCCCAACAAGGCTCCTCTGTCCTCAGAATTTACCAGGCAAAAATACTAGAGGGGGTTGCCATTTTCTTCTCCAGGGGTTCTTCTAAACCCAAAGATCGAAATATGTCTCTTGCATTAGCAGAAAGATTCTTTACAACTGAGCCACCTGGAATGCCCCAATTATGTTATCATTATATAAATGATATACTAAAAATTTAATAATCATCTGTAAAATTAATATATAAAGTATCAACTTTTTTTTTTCATTTTTACCTCCTATATCTTTGTATCTATTTATATCTGTCTTTAAAAGTCTTTGTGAATCTTGGCCTTATTGATATTTTGGGTTTGGTAAATTTTTATTTTTTATGCTGATTGGGGGGTGGTTCATTCCAGCAGCATCACTAGACTCTAACCATTACATGCCAGCAGTAGCCTCCCTCCAATATCTGCAATTCCTGCATCCAAATCTCTCAAAAGATTATCAAGGTTATTTGGAGGACAGCTTTTCACCAGTTGAAAAACCACTGATTTATTTCTATTGCCATCCCTATCTCTATCATCACTGATTATCTATAATCTATCTATCATTGTTATGTGTATTTAGTGTGACAGTTAGGATTATTTTAAAATACCATGAATTAGAAATTCAAATTTGTCATATTTGTACTAGCTTTGGGTACTAAACCCTACCAGATGATACTATATGATAACTACTGACTATGCTGATATCTTTATAGGGAATAGGTTTTCTGATAAACCTTGATGGAAAAGCTCAATAGAACAGTACTGAGTGAATTCATCCTCATGGGAATCACAGACCACCCCGAGCTGCAGGCTCCACTTTTTGGGCTCTTCTTCATCATCTATGTGACCTCAGTGGTGGGCAACTTGGGCATGGTCATCCTCACTAAGGTGGACTCCAGGCTACAGACATCTATGTACCTCTTTCTCAGGCACCTGGCTTTTATGATCTCGGTTATTCAATAACTGTGGGACTCAAAATGTTGGTAAATTTTCTTGTGGATCAAAATAAAATCTTCTACAATTTTTGTGCCATTCAGGGAGCTTTCTACATTATGTTCATTATTAGTGAGGTTTTTATTCTGGCAGCAATGTCCTATGAGCACTATGTGGCCATCTGTAACCCTCTTCTCTACACAGTCATCATGTCAAAAAGGGCATACTCGATGTTGGTGGCAATCTCCTATGTCTATAGCACATTTGTGTCTCTTCTAATCACTATAAAATATGTTTAATTTATTCTTCTGTGGCTACAACATCATCAGACATTTCTACTGTGACTTTCTCCCTTTGATAACTTTGGTTTGTTCAAATACACATGAAATTGAACTGATTATTCTGATCTTTGCAGGTTTTAATTTAATTTCATCTCTGCTACTAGTTCTTGTGTCTTACCTGCTTATTCTTACAGCTATTCTCAGGATGAACTCTGATGAAGGAAGGCACAGGGCTTTCTCTACATGTGGATCCCACTTGACCGTGGTTACAGTGTTCTATGGGACTTTGATATTTATGTATGTTCAACCAGAGTCCAGCCATTGCTTTGATGCTAATAAAGTGACATCTATATTTTACACACTAATTACCCCCATGTCAAATCCCTTGATCTACAGCTTGAGGAAAATAGATGTAAAATATGCTGGTAATAGACTATGGAAAAAACTATATAATATCTTCTCTTAAGTTCATTTTGCTATGTGGTTCCTTGAATGAGGCTATGAGCACTGAAATTTGTTATGAGTTTTCTCAGAGGGAAATGCAAGGATAAATGATTTCAACATATATTTAGAGATTGACTTCTGTTCACCAGTTAAACTGAGTGCTCTGAACACATTAATAAATGAACATATTCTAGTTGTTTTTTTCCATTTACATATGAACTCTCAGTTCAGTTCAGTTCAGTTGCTCAGTCATGTCTGACTCTTTGCGATCCCATGAATTGCAGCAGGCCAGGCCTCCCTGTCCATCACCAACTCCCAGAGTTCACTCAGACTCACATCCAATGAGTAGTGATGCCATCCAGCCATGTAATCCTCTGTCGTCCCCTTCTCTTCCTGTCCCAAATCCCTGCCAGCATCAGAGTCTTTTCCAATGAGTCAACTCTTCGCATGAGGGGGCCAAAGTACTGGAGTTTCAGCTTTAGCATCAGTCCTTCCAAAGAAATCCCAGGGCTGATCTTCTTCAGAATGGACTGGTTGGATCTCCTTGCAGTCCAAGGGACGCAAAAGAGTCTTCTCCAACACCACAATTCAAAAGCATCAATTCTTCGGCACTCAGAATTCTTCAGTATTCTTGCCTTGAGAACCCCATGAACAGTATGAAAAGGCAAAATGATAGGATACTGAAAGAGGAACTCCCCAGGTCAGTAGGTGCCCAATATGCTACTGGAGATCAGTGGAGAAATAACTCCAGAAAGAATGAAGGGATGAAGCCAAAGCAAAAAGAATACCCAGCTGTGGATGTGACTGGAGACAGAAGTAAGGTCTGATGCTGTAAAGAGCAATATTGCATAGGAACCTGGAATGTCAGGTCCATGAATCAAGGCAAATTAGAAGTGGTCAAACAAAAGATGCAAAGAGTGAATGTCAACATTCTAGGAATCAGTGAACTGAAATGGACTGGAATAGGTGAATTTAACTCAGATGACCATTATATCTACTACTGCGGGCAGGAATCCCTCAGGAGAAATGGAGTAGCCATCATGGTCAACAAAAGAGTCCGAAATACAGTACTTGGATGCAATCTCAAAAATGACAGATTGATCTCTGTTTCTTTCCAATGCAAACTATTCAATATCAGAGTAATCCAAGTCTATGCCCCAACCAGTTAACGCTGAAGAAGCTGAAGTTAAACCATTCTATGAAGATGTACAAGACCTTTTAGAACTAACACCCAAAAAAGATGTCCTTTTCATTATAGGGGACTGGAATGCAAAAGTAGGAAGTCAAGAAACACCTGGAGTAACAGGCAAATTTGGCCTTGGAATACAGAATGAAGCAGGGCAAGACTAATAGAGTTTTGCCAAGAAAATGCACTGGTCATAACAAACACCCTCTTCCAACAACACAAGAGAAGGCTCTATACATGAACATCACTAGATGGTCAACACCGAAATCAGATTGATTATATTCTTTGCAGCCAAAGATGGAGAAGCTCTATACAGTCAGCAAAAACAAGACTGGGAGCTGACTGTGGCTCAGACCATGAATTCCTTATTGCCAAATTCAGATTTAAATTGAACACAGTAGGGAAAACCACTAGACCATTCATGTATGACCTAAATCAAATCCATTATGATTATACAGTGGAAGTGAGAAATAGATTTAAGGGCATAGATCTGATAGATAGAGTGCCTGATGAACTATGGAATAAGATTCGTGACATTATACAGGAGACAGGGATCAAGACCATCCCCATGGAAAATAAATGCAAAAAAGCAAAATGGCTGCCTGAGGAGACCTTACAAATAGCTGTGAAAATAAGAGAAGCGAAAAGCAAATGAGAAAAGGAAAGATATAAACATCTGAATGCAGAGTTCCAAAGAATAGCAAGAAGAGATAAGAAAGTCTTCTTCAGCGATCAATGCAAAGAAATAGAGGAGAACAACAGAATGGGAAAGACTAGAGATCTCTTCAAGAAAATCAGAGATACCAAAGGAACATTTCATGCAAAGATGAGCTCGATAAAGGACAGAAATAATATGAACCTAACAGAAGCAGAAGATACTAAGAAGAGATGGCAAGAATACACAGAAAAACTGTACAAAAAAGATTTTCATGACCCAGATAATCACGATGGTGTGATCACTGACCTAGAGCCAGACATCCTGGAATGTGAAGTCAAGTGGGCCTTAGAAAGCATCACTACGAACAAAGCTAGTGGAGGTGATGGAATTCCAGTTGAGCTCTTTCAAATCCTGAAAGATGATGCTGTGAAAGTGCTGCACTCAATATGCCAGCAAATTTGGAAAACTCAGCAGTGGCCACAGGACGGGAAAATATCAGTTTTCATTCCAATCCCAAAGAAAGGCAATGCCAAAGAATGTTCAAACTACCGCACAATTGCACTCATCTCACACACTATAAAGTAATGCTCAAAATTCTCCAAGCCAGGCTTCAGCAATATGTGAACCATGAACTTCCTGATGTTCAAGCTGGTTTTAGAAAAGGCAGAGGAAGCAGAGATCAAATTGCCAACATCCATTGGATCATCAAAAAATTAAGAGTTCCAGAAAAACATCTATTTCTGCTTTATTGATGATGCCAAAGCCTTTGAGTGTGTGGATCACAATAAACTGTGGAAAATTCTGAAAGAGATTGCAATACCAGACCACCTGATCTGCCTCTTGAGAAATTTGTATGCAGGTCAGGATGCAACAGTTAGAACTGGACATGGAAAAACAGACTGGTTCCAAAGAGGAAAAGGAGTACGTCAAGGCTGTATATTGTCACCCTGTTTATTTAACTTATATGCAGAATACATCATGAGAAACACTGGACTGGAAGAAACACAAGCTGGAATCAAGATTGCCGGGAGAAATATCAATAACCTCAGATATGCAGATGACACCACCCTTATGGCAGAAAGTGAAGAGGAACTCAAAAGCCTCTTGATGAAAGTAAAAGCGGAGAGTGAAAAAGTTGGCTTAAAGCTCAACATTCAGAAAACGAAGATCATGGCATCTGGTTCCATCACTTCATGGGAAATAGAAGCGGAAACAGTGGAAACAGTGTCAGACTTTATTTTTCTGGGCTCCAAAAATCACTGCAGATGGTGACTGCAGCCATGAAATTAAAAGATGCTTACTCCTTGGAACAAAAGTTATGACCAACCTAGATAGCATATTCAAAAGCAGAGACATTATTTTGCCAACAAAGGTCCGTCTAGTCAAGGGCATGGTTTATCCTGTGGTCATGTATGGATGTGAGAGTTGGACTGTGAAAAAGGCTGTGCACCAAAGAATTGATGCTTTTGAACTGTGGTGTTGGAGAAGACTCTTGAGAGTCCCTTGGACTGCAAGGAAATCCAACCATTCCATTCTGAAGGAGATCAGCCCTGGGATTTCTTTGAAAGTAATGATGCTAAAGCTGAAACTCCAGTACTTTGGCCACCTCATGCAAAGAGTTGACTCATTGGAAAAGACTCTGATGCTGGGAGGGATTAGGGGCAAGAGTAGAAGGGGACGACTAAGGATCACATGGCTGGATGGCTTTACTGACTCGATGGACGTGAGTCTGAGTGAACTCCGGGAGTTGGTGTTTGACAGGGAAGCCTGGTGTGCTGCGTTTCATGGGATCTCAAAGAGTCGGACACGACTGAGCGACTGATCTGATCTGATCATCCTTTTTCACAGTCCAACTCTTATACCCATATGTTACCACAGGGAAAACCATAGCCTTGACTAGATGAAACTGTTGGCAAATTAATGTCTCTATTTTGAATATGCTACCTAGGTTGGTCATAACACTCCTTTCAAGGAGTAAGCGTCTTTTAATTTCATGGCTGCAGTCACCATCTGCAATGACTTTGGAGCCCAGAAAAATAAAGTCTGCCACGTTTCCACTGTTTCCGTCTCTATTTCCCATGAAGTGGTGGGACCAGATGCCATGATCTTCGTTTTCTGAATGTTGAGCTTTAAGCCAACTTTTTCACTCTCCACTTTCACTTTCATCAAGAGGCTTTTGAGTTCCTCTTCACTTTCTGCCATAAGGGTGGTGTCATCTTCATATCTGAGATTATTGATATTTCTCCTGGAAATCTTGATTCCAGCTTGTGTTTCTTCCAGTCCAGAGTTTCTCATGATGTACTCTGCATATAAGTTAAATAATCAGGGTGACCATATACAGCCTTGACGTACTCCTTTTGCAATTTGGAACCAGTCTGTTGTTCCATGTCCAATTCTAACTGTTGCTTCCTGACCTGCATATAGATTTCTCAAAAGGCAGATCAAGAGGCCTGGTATCCCCATCTTGATGGAAACCTTGATGGAAAAGCTCAGTTGAACATTGCTGAGTGAATTCATCCTCATGGGAATCACAGGCTGCCCTGAGCTGCAGGCTCCATTGTTTGGACTCTTCCTCATCATCTACGTGACCTAAGTAGTGGACAACTTGGGCATGGTCATCCTTACTAAGGTGGACTCCAGGCTACAGACATCTATGTACTTCTTTCTCAGGCACCTGGCTTTTACTGATCTTGGTTATTCAACAACTGTGGGACCCAAAATGTTGGTAAATTTTCTTGTGGATCAAAATAAAATCTTCTACAATTTTTATGCCATTCAGGGAGCTTTCTACATTATGTTCATTATTAGTGAGCTTTTTATCTGGCAGCAATGTCCTATGACTGCGGTGTGGCCATCTGTAACCCTCTTCTCTACACAGTCATCACATCAAAAAGGGCGTGCTGGATGCTGGTGGCAATCTCCTATGTCTATAGCACATTTGTGTCTCTTCTAATCACTATAAAAATGTTTAATTTATCCTTCTGTGGCTACAATGTCATCAGACATTTCTACTGTGACTGTCTCCCTTTGATATCTTTGGTTTGTTCAAATACACATGAAATTGAACGGATTATTCTGATCTTTACAGTTTTTAATTTAATTTCATCTCTGCTAATAGTTCTCATGTCTTACCTGCTTATTCTTACAGCTATTCTCAGGATGAACTCTGATGAAGGAAAGCACAGGGCTTTCTCTACATGTGGATCCCACTTGACCATGGCTACAGTGTTCTATGGGACTATGATATTTACGTATGTTCAACCAGAGTCCAGCCATTCCTTTGATGCTGATAAAGTGGCATCTATATTTTACATGCTAATTACCCCCATGTTAAATCCCTTGATCTACAGCTTGAGAAACAAAGATGTAAAATATGCTGTTCATAGACTATGGAAAAAACTATATAATATCTTAAGTTCATTTTGCTATGTGGTTCCTTGAATGAGGCTATGAACATTGAAATTTGTTATGAGTTTTCTCAGAGGGAAATGCAAGGATAAATGATTTCATCATATATTTAGAGATTGACTTCTGGGCACCAGTTAAACTGAGTGCTCTGAACACATTAATAAATAAACATATTCTAGTTGTTTTTGTCTCCTTACATATGAAGTCTACTCTATGACAAATAAGGGTCTTGCCTCTCTTTCATTTGGCTCACTTTCCACAAATTGGTTAAAATGTGTATCATGTTTTGATTAAGAGACATTGTATGACTATATGCATTTGATGATCTTACTTTGAAAAAGCAGCATGAGATGATTCTATGATTTGAATGGTGAAAGTGTAGTGCAATATTCTGTAATCTATAAGTCTGTCATGTCCTTTGAATATATTTCTTACATAACTATCTTTAACTTTCCTAATTTCTTTTTTGCTTGCTTCAATTACTTTTTAACATTCAATAGATTTATTTGCATCATAGAGATACTGGATTGTCTTCTATGTACATCATCAGGAAATAAAATAATCAATGAACAAATCTAATTTGCATAAAAATAATTTATAAGAATAGTCAAGTGAGGATAATTATTACTTATACTTCATATGTCATTTTAAATTATTAATAAATGTGTATTTATATGTCTCATATACTCATATATAAACATAAAAATGTGTGCATCTGAGATTATGTGTAATGAGCAGAAATACACAGGAATGCTAACAGCACATGGATTTGAGAAGGTAAACTGAATAAACATAACCTAATATCCCACTCCTAGAATACATGTTAGAATACATTTGATTATCCCCCAGATTATAAAACAAAACAAAACAAAAATACTGAGTTACAGATTTGGATATTTTACATTCATTTAAAACTTAATCACATTATTAAGTTGATACATAATGTATCAGAAAATATTCTATTTTCCATAGAACATAAAAATGTAAAAATCCGGAAATGCTACATACCATAAAAAGTAGCTCAGTGTCATTACATATTGAATACTTTCAATTTAGATTTTAAGTAGATAACACTATATATCAGCTAGAATATCTAGTAGTTTGTGAGTATTTGGAGGAACCTAAACTTATACATTGTTAGTAGAAAATAAAATGGTATAAATATTTTAAATACATTTAAGATTCATTTTTTTTTTTCTGCAGCAGCATATAGTAGCTCTATTTTCAGTTTTTTGAGGAACCGCCATACTGTTATTTGTATTGACCATACCAATTTCATTTCTATCAACAATGTGGAAGGGTTCTCTTTTCTCCACACCCTTTTCAGCATTTATTGTTTGTAGGTATTTTAATGATGACTGTGTGTGAGATGGTATCTCATTCTAGTTTTGATTTGCTTTTTTCTAATAATTAGCAAAGTTGAGCATGATTTTATGTGCCCACTGGCCATGTGTATATCTTTTTTGAGAAATGTCTATTTAGATCTTCTTCCCATTTATATTGGTATATATATACAGAGAGAGTCCATGGAATTCTCTAGGGCAGAATACTGGACTTCCCAACACAGGGATCAAGCATAGGTCTCTTGAAATGCAGGCAGATTCTTTATCAGGTGAGCCACAGGGAAGCCCAAGCTGGTTTCCTTGGGAAGCCCTAGAAAATCAGTCCTGAATGTTCATTGGAAGGACTGATGCTGAAACTGAAGCTCCAATACTTTGGCCATCTGATGCAAAGAATTGACTCTTTGGAAAAGACCCTGATGCTGGGAAAGATTGAACGTGGGAGGAGAAGGGGATGGCAGAGGATGAGATGGTTGGATGGCATCACCTACTCAATGAACATGAGTTTGAGCAAGCTCTGGGAGTTGGTGATGGACAGGGAAGCCTGGCATGCTGTAGTCCATGGGTCACAAACAGTCGGACATGACTGAGTGAATGAACTGACTCCAGGATTCTTACCTGGAGATCTTATGGACAGAGGAACCTGGTGGACTATAGTCCATAGAGTTGCAGAGAGTTGGACACAGCTAAAGCAACTTCACACACACACACACACACACACACACACACACACACACAACTTATAAGCTGTTTGTGTGGTTTGGAGATTAATCCTTTGTTGGTTGTGTTGTTTGCAAATATTTTCTCCACATTCTGTATGTTGTCTTTCTGTTTGGCTATGGTTTCATTTTTTGGGGAAAAGTTTTGAAAGTTTTAGGTCCCATTTGTTAATGTTCATTTTATTTTCGTTATTTTTATTTCTGTTATCTAGATGAATCCAAAAAGATATCGCTGTACTTATTTGTCAGTGAGTGTTCTGCCTATGTTTTCCATTAATGGTTGTATAGTATCCAGTCTTACATTTAGGTGTTTAAGACTATTTGAGTTTATTTTTGTGTATTGTGTTAAAGAATGCTCTAATTTTATTTTAATTTTTTTACATGCACCTGTCGAATTTTCACAGCAGCATTTAATGAAGAAACTGTTTTCTCCCTATTCTATGTAGGTTTACTTCTGTGTTTTCTATCCTTTTCCTTTGATCTATATTTCTGGTTTTGTGTCTGTACCATACTGTTTTATTACTGTAGTTTTTGTAGTATGTTCTGAAGACTGATACTATGATTCCTTCAGTTTCCTTTTTTCTTTCTCAGGGTTACTATGTTTATCCAGAGTCTTTTTTTCCCCCTTAATTTCTTTTCTTAAATTAATTAATTTATTTATTTGACTTTACAATATTGTATTGGCTTTGCCATACATTGACTTGAATCTGCCATGAGTGTACATGTGCTCCCCATCCTGAACACCCCTCCCACCTCCATCCCCATCCCATCCCTCTGGGTCATCCCAGTGCACCAGCCCCAAGAACCCTGTATCATGCAATAAACCAGGACTGGTGATTTGTTTCACACATGATATTTTACATGTTTCAATGCCATTCCCCCAAATCATCCCACCTTCGCCCTCTCCCGCAGAGTCCAAAAGACTGTTCAATACATTTGTGTCTCTTTTGCTGTCTCACATACAGGGTTATCATTACCTTCTTTCTAAATTCCATATATATGCATTAGTATACTGCATTGGTGTTTTTCTTTCTGGCCCTGTATAATAGGCTCCAGTTTCCTCCACCTCATTAGAACTGATTCAAATGTATTCTTTTTAATGGCTAAGTAATATTCCATTGTGTATATGTACCACGAGTTTCTTATCCATTCCTGTGCTGATGGACATCTAGGTTGCTTCCATGTCCTGGCTATTATAAACAGTGCTGAGATGAACATTGGGGTACACATGTCTCTTTCGATTCTGGTTTCCTCAGTGTGTATGCCCAGCAATGGGATTTCTGGGTCATATGGCAGTTCTATTTCCAATTGTTAAAGGAATCTCCACACTGTTCTCCATAGTGGCTGTACTAGTTTGCATTCCCACCAACAGTGTAAAAGGGTTCCCTTTTCTGCACACCCTCTCCAGCATTTATTGCTTGTAGACTTTTGGATAGCAGCCATTCTGACTGGTGTGAAATGGTACCTCACTGTGGTTTTGATTTGCATTTCTCTGATAATGAGTGATGTTGAGCATCTTTTCATGTGTTTGTTATCCATCTGTATGTCTTCTTTGGAGAAATGTCTCTTTACTTCTTTGGCCCACTTTTTAAAAATTTTTTTTTTAATTTTATTTTATTTTTAAACTTTATAATATTGTATTCGTTTTGCCAAATATCGAAATGAATCCGCCACATGTATACCTCTGTTCCCCATCCTGAACCCTCCTCCCTCCTCCGTCCCCATACCCTCCCTCTGGGTCATCCCAGTGCACCAGCCCCAAGCATCCAGTATCGTGCATTGAACCTGGACTGGTGACTCATTTCATACATGATATTATACATGTTTCACTGCTATTCTCCCAAATCTCCCCACCCTCTCCCTCTCCCACAGAGTCCATAAGACTGATCTATACATCAGTGTCTCTTTTGCTGTCTTGTATACAGGGTTATTGTTACCATCTTTCTAAATTCCATATATATGTGTTAGTATACTGTATTGGTGTTTTTCTTTCTGGCTTACTTCACTCTGTATAATAGGTTCCAGTTTCATCCATCTCATTAGAACTGATTCAAATGCATTCTTTTTCATGGCTGAGTAATACTCCATTGTGTATATGTACCACTGCTTTCTTATCCATTCATCTGCTGATGGGCATCTAGGTTGCTTCCATGTCCTGGCTATTATAAACAGTGCTGAGATGAACATTGGGGTACACGTGTCTCTTTCCCTTCCAGTTTCCTCAGTGTGTATGCCCAGCAGTGGGATTGCTGGAGCATAAGGCACTTTTTGATTGGTCTTTTATTCTTCTGAAATTGAGCTGCAGGAGTTTCTTGTATATTTTTGAGATGAATTCTTTATCCATTGCTTCGTTTGCTATTATTTTCTCCCATTCTGAAGGCTGTCTTTTCACCTTGCTTATAGTTTCCTTTATTGTGCAGAAGCTTTTAAGGTTAATTAGGTCCCATTCATTTACTTTTGCTTTTATTTCCAGTATTCTGGGAGGTGGGTCATAGAGTATCCTGTTGTGGTTTATGTCAGAGAGTGTTTGCCTGTGTTTTCCTCTAGGAGTTTAATAGTTTCTGGTCTTACGTTAAGATCTTTAACCCATTTTGAGTTTATTTTTGTGTATGATGTTAGAAACTGTTCTAGTTTCATTCTTTTACAAGTGGTTGACCAGTTTTCCCAGCACCACTTGTTAAAAAGATTGTCTTTTCTCCATTGTATATTCTTGCCTCCTTTGTCAAAGATAAGGTGTCCATAGGTGCATGGGTTTATTTCTGGGCTTTCTATTTTGTTCTATTGATCTATATTTCTGTCTTTGTGCCAGTGCCATACTGTCTTGATGACTGTGGCTTTGTAGTAGAGCCTGAAGTCAGGCAGGCTGATTCCTCCAGTTCCATTCTTCTTTCGCAAGATTACTGTGGCTATTCGGGGGTTTTTGTATTTTCATAAAAATTGTGAAATTATTTGTTCTAGTTCTGTGAAAAATACCATTGGTAGTTTGATAGGGATTGCATTGAATCTATAGTTTGCTTTTGGTAGTATACTCATTTTCACTATATTGATTCTTCCCATCCATGAACACGGTATATTTCTCCATCTATTTGTGTCCTGTTTGATTTTTTTCACCAGTGTTTTATAGTTTTCTATATATAGGTCTTTAGTTTCTTTAGGTAGATATATTCCTAAATATTTTATTCTTTTTGTTGCAATGGTGAATGAAATTGTTTCCTTAATTTCTCTTTCTGTTTTCTCATTGTTAGTGTACGGGAATGCAAGGGATTTCTGTGTGTAGATTTTATATCCTGCAACTTTACTATATTCATTGATTAGCTCTAGTAATTTTCTGGTGGAGTCTTTAGGGTTTTCTATGTAGAGGATCATGTCTTCTGCAAACAGTGAGAGTTTTACTTCTTCTTTTCCAATCTGGATTCCTTTTATTTCTTTTTCTGCTCTGATTGCTTTGGCCAAAACTTCCAAAACTATGTTGAATAGTAGTGGTGAAAATGGACACCCTTGTCTTGTTCCTGACTTTAGAGGAAATTTTTTCAATTTTTCACCATTGAGGATAATGTTTGTTGTGGGTTTGTCTTATATAGCTTTTATTATGTTGAGGTATGTTCCTTGTATTCCTGCTTTCTGAAGAGTTTTCATCATAAATGGATGTTGAATTTTGTCAAAGGCTTTCTCTGCATCTATTGAGATAATCATATGGCTTTTATGTTTAAATTTGTTAATGTGATGTATTACAATGATTGATTTGCAGATATTGAAAAATCCTTGCATTCCTGGGATAAAGCCCACTTGGTCATGGTTTATGATCTTTTTAATGCATTGTTGGATTCTGGTTGCTAGAATTTTGTTAAGAATTTTTGCATCTATGTTCATCAGTGATATTTGCTTGTAGTTTTATTTTTTTGTGACATCTTTGTTAGGTTTTGGTATTAGGGTGATGGTGGCCTCATAGAATGAGTTTGGAAGTTTACCTTCCTCTGCCATTTTCTGGAAGAGTTTGAGTAGGATAGGTGTTAGCTCTTCTCTAAAGTTTTGGTAGAATTCAGCTGTGAAGCCGTCTGGACCTGGGCTTTTGTTTGCTGGAAGATTTCTGATTACAGTTTCAATTTCCATGCTTGTGATGTGTCTGTTAAGATTTTCTATTTCTTCCTGGTTCAATTTTGGAAAGTTGTACTTTTCTAAGAATTTGTCCATTTCTTCCAAGTTGTCCATTTCATTGGCATATAATTGCTGATAGTAGTCTCTTATGATCCTTTGTATTTCTGTGTTGACTGTTGTGATCTCTCCATTTTAATTTCTAATTTTGTTGATTTGTTTTTTCTCCCTTTGTTTCTTGATGAGTCTGGCTAATGGTTTATCAATTTTATTTATCTTCTCACAGAACCAACTTTTGGCTTTGTTGATTTTTGCTATGGTCTCTTTTGTTTCTTTTGCATTTATTTCTGCTCTAATTTTTAAGATTTCTTTCCTTCTACTAACCCTGGGGTTCTTCATTTCTTCCTTTTCAAGTTGCTTTAGGTGTAGAGTTCAGCTATTTATTTGACATTTTTCTTGTTTCTTGAAGTAAACCTGTATTGCTACGAACCTTCCCCTTAGTACTGCTTTTACAGTGTCCCATAGGTTTTGGGTTGTTGTGTTTTCATTTTCATTCGTTTCTATGCATATTTTAATTTCTTTTTTGATTTCTTCTGTGATTTGTTGGTTATTCAGCAGCGTGTTGTTCAGCCTCCATATGTTGGGATTTTTAATAGTTTTTCTCCTGTAATTGAGATCTAATCTTACTGCATTGTGGTCAGAAAAGATGCTTGGAATGATTTCAAAAAAAATTTTTTTTTTAATTTACCAATGCTAGATTTATGGCCCAGGAGGTGGTCTATCCTGGAGAAGGTTCCATGTGTGCTTGAGAAAAAGGTGAAATTCACTGTTTTGGGTTGAAATGTCCTATAGATATCAATTAGGTCTAGCTGGTCTATTGTATCATTTAAAGTTTGTGTTTCCTTGTTAATTTTCTGTTTAGTTGATCTATCCATAGATGTGAGTAGGATATTAAAGTCTCCCACTGTTATTGTGTTATTGTTAATTTCCCCTTTCATACTCCCTAGCATTTGTCTTAGGTGTTAGCTTCCTGCAGTGCTTCCCTGGTGGCTCAGAGGTTAAAGAGTCTGCCTGTAATGTGGGAGACCTGGCTTTTATCCCTGAGTCGGGAAGATCCCCTGGAGAAGGAAATGGCAACCCACTCCAGTATTCTTTTCTGGGGAATCCCATGGGCGGAGGAGCCTGGTGGGCTACAGTCCATGGGGTCACAAATGTCGGACACAACTGAGCGACTTCACCCACTCACTATGTTCGGTGCATAAATATTTATAATTGTTGTATCTTCTTCTTGGATTGATCTTTTGATCATTATATAGTGTCCATCTTTGTCTCTTTTCACAGCCTTTGTTTTAAAGTCTATTTTATCTGATATAAGTATTGCTACTCCTGCTTTCTTTTGGTCTTTGTTTGCATGGAATATCTTTTTCCAGTCCTTCACTTTCAGTCTGTATGTGTCCCTTGTTTCAAGATGGGTCTCTTGTAGACAACATATATAGGGGTTTTGTTTTTGTATCCATTCAGCCAGTCTTTGTCTTTTGGTTGGGGCATTCAAGCATCTGTCTACAATGCAGGAGACCCGGGTTCAGTCCCTGAGTTGGGAAGATCCCCTGGAGAAGGAAATGGCAATCCACTCCAGTACTATTGCCTGGAAAATCCCATGGAAGGCTACAGTCCATGGGGTAGCAAAGAGTTGGACACGACTGAGCGACTTCACTTTCACTTTGGGGCATTCAACCCATTTACGTTTATGGTAATTATTGATAAGTATGATCTTGTTGCCACGACTTCACTTTCACTTTGGGGCATTCAACCCATTTACGTTTATGGTAATTATTGATAAGTATGATCTCGTTGCCATTTATTTATTGTTTTGGGTTTGATTTTATATATTCTTTCTGAGTTTCCTGTCTAGAGACAATCCTTTAGCATTTGTTGGAGAGCTGGTTTGGTGGTGTTGAATTTTCTGATCTTTTGCTTGTCTGTAAAGCTTTTGATTTCTTCTTCATATTTGAATGAGATCCTTGCTGGGTACAGTAATCTGGGCTGTAGGTTATTTCTTTCATCACTTTAAGTATGTTCTGCCATTCCCTTCTGGCCTGAAGAGTTTCTTTTGAAAGACCAGCTGTTAACCTTTTGGAATCCCCTTGTGTGCTATTTGTTGTTTATCCCTTGCTGCTTTTAATATTTGTTCTTTGTGTTTGGTCTTTGTTTATTTGATTAATACATGTCTTGGGGTGTTTTGTCTTGGGTTTATCCTGTTTGGGACTCTCTGGATTTCTTGGACTTGGGTGGTTATTTTCTTCCCCATTTTATGGAAGTTTTCAACTATTATCTCCTCAAGTATTTTCTCATGGTCTTTCTTTTTGTCTTCTTCTTTTGGGACTCCTATGATTCAAATGTTGGGGCATTTAACATTGTCCCAGAGGTCTCTGGGTTGTCCTTGTTTCTTCTAATTCTTTTTTCTTTTTTCCTCTCTGATTCATTTATTTCTACCATTCTATCTTCTACCTCACTTATCCTATCTTCTGCCTCTGTTATTCTACTGTTGGTTCCCTCCAGAGTGTTTTTGATCTAATTTGTTGCATTATTCATTATATATTGACTCTTTTTTGTTTCTTCTAGGTCCTTGTTAAACCTTTATTGCATCTTCTCTATCCTTTTCTCCAGGCTATTTATCTGTGATTCCATTTTGTTTTCAAGATTTTGGATCATTTTCACTATCATTATTTGGAATTCTTTATCAGGTAGATTTCATATCTCTACCTCTTTTGTTTGGTTTGTTGGGCATTTATCCTGTTCCTTTACCTGCTGGGTATTTCTCTGCCTTTTCATCTTGTTTATATTGCTGTGTTTGGGGTGGCCTTTCTGTATTCTGGCAGCTAGTGGTTCCCTTTATTATGGAGGTTCCTGGCTGTGGGTGGGGTTGGATGCGTGGCGTGTCAAGGTTTTCTGGTTAGGGAAGCTTGTGTCGGTGTTCTGGTGGGTGGTGCTGGATTTCTTCTTTCTGGAGAGCAAGGAAGTGTTCAGTAATAAGTTTTGAGATGTCAGTGGGTTTGGTGTGACTTTGGGCAGCCTGTTTATTGAGGCTCAGGGTTATGTTCCTAGGTTTCTGGAGAATTTGCGTGGTATGTCTTGCTCTGGAGCTTTTTGGCCCTTGGGTAGTACTTGGTTTCAGTGTAGGTATGGAGGCATTTTATGAGCTCCTATTGATTAACGTTCCCTAGATTCAGGAGTTCTCTGATATTCTCAGGATTTGGACTTAAGCCTCCTGCCTCTGGTTACAGTCTTATTCTTACAGTATCCTCAAGACTTCTCCATCTATACAGCACCGATGATCAAACATCTAGGTTAATGATGAAAAGTTTCTCCACAGTGAGGGACACCCGGAGAGGTACACAGAGTTACATGGAGAAGAGAAGAGGGTGGATGAAAATAGAGGTGACCAGGAGGAGAAGAGGGGGAATCAAAAGGGGAGAGAGCAAGCTAGCCAGTAATCACTTCCTTATGTGCTCTCACAGTCTGGATCCCTCAGAGTTGTCCACGGAGTTACACAGAGAAGAAAAGAGGGAGGAAGGAGACAGAGGTGGCCAGGAGGATAAAGGGGGGAATCAAAAGGAGAGAGACAGATCCAGCCAGTCATCAGTTCCCTAAGTGTTCTCCACAGCCCAGAACACACAAAGAGATTCACAGAGTTGGGTAGAGAAGAAAAGGGGGAGGGGGGAGATAGAGGCTACCTGGTGGAGAAAAAGGAGAGTCAAAAGGGGGAGAGAGCAATCAGGCCAGTGATCTCGCTCCCAAGTAAAAATCAGTACTGAAGATTTGTACCCTTAAAGGTACAAAGTTGATAACAAATACCAAAAAGCAAAGATTAAAAATCTTGAGTAGAGGTTAGATTCTCAAAAATACAATATTAAAAACAGAAACAAAAACAAAACAAACCCCAAAAAAACAAACAAAAACCCCAAAAAGTGACAGAAATTATAAATATATATATGTATATATATGGAGTTTGTTTTAAAAATAGGGTCTTTCTTTTCTTTTTTTATTTTTGCAAGGTAATAGAAGGTTATAAAAATGAAAATTAAAGGAGTAATGGGGACTTAAAAATAACAAATAAAATAAAATAAATTTTAATTAAGAAAATGATAATAGTAAAACTATATCTAAGACGTTCTCTGGAGCTGTTGCGGACAGTGTGGGGTCAGTTCATTTTCAGATAGTTCCTTTGTCTGGTTTGTACTTCTCATGGTCTTTGGCCCCTTCCTATGTAGTCGGTGCTAACTACAGGGTTTTAATCTATTTCACCTGTCACTTCCAAAGCGGTTCCTTCTATTTATGTTAGTTTCTTCAGTTTGCTGGTCTCTTCAATGCCTAATTTCTGCCCTGACACAAGGGGCACGGTGGTGGTCACTCTTTTTTAGGCTCGCTTGTTCAGTCATGCTTTGTGGAGGGAGGAACACCGCAACTAAATATCACTGGTGTGTGTTCACAGTGATTCAGCCACACTGGGTTTGCCCCCACTCGTGTGTGCTTTCCCAGTCTACACTGCTGAGACTCTAGGTTGCTCTGCCGGGAACTGTCTGATGCAGGCCCTGGTTTGCATGCACTTCCCAGGTGTAAGCTACTCAGGTTCAGGTTCTCGGTTACTCCATAAAGGTGCAGACTTGGCTGGGCCTGCGTTTTGTGCCCATCCCAGGTCCTAGCAGCTCAGGTGACCAGGTCCTTGGCACACAGTCTCCCCCAGTTGAAGGTTGTGACTTATCCCCTCCCTGGTTCCAGCTGCTCGGTTTTCTGGGTGTACAGTGGGCACACCTTCTCTCTTCTGGGAAGTTGATCTCTGGCTACAACCCTCCTGTCAGATGTTGACCATCCAACATCCCAAGAAGCCTTGGTTAGCAACAAGGTCTTCTTGCAGTTTGGTATAGGATGACTTTCTGGAGCCACGATTGTCCCCTTCTGGCTCTGGCTGCCCTTGCCTGCCTGTCTCCAGTGGGGGATGGGCCAGTCTGCAGCTGGCTAGCTCTGCTCAGTCCTTTGTTCTGTGAGCCTGACTGGTGGTGGTTAGGGCTTTTTGCTGGAGCACGGGATAGTTATCCCACAGTCTGGTTTGCTATCTCAAACTGGTTCCCTCAGATTGTCCTCAGGACATTCAGGCTTGTTCCTTATCCTAAGCACTGCCCCTGGCTCCTCGCTATCCCTCCCGTGCTTGCTAGTGGGGGATGCAAGCATCAGGGATGTTGCACCGCTGGGAATTGCTGTTGGGCACGTAATCTGTGGGTTTTAATTATTTATTTTTCCTCCCAGTTATTTTGCCCTCTGAGATCCTAATGTTCACCACAGACCCGGTGGAGAGAGTGTTTCCTGGTGTTTGGAAACTTCTCTCTCTCTCTCTCTCTTTTTTTAATATACATTTATTTATTTTAATTGGAGGCTAATTATTTTACAATATTGTATTGCTTTTGCCATACATCAACATGAATCCGCCATGGGTGTACACGTGTTCCCCCTCCTGAACCCCCCTTCCACCTCCCTCTCCATACCATTGAAACATGTATAATATCATATGTGAAAAGAATCACCAGTTTAGGTTCGATGCATGATACAGGATGCTCGGGGCTGGTGCACTGGGATGACTTCTCTCTTTTTTAAGACTCCTTTCCTGGGATGGATCTCCATCCCTACCTCTTTTGTCTCTCTTTTTATCTTTTATATTTTGTCCTACCTCCTTTTGAAGACAATGGGTTGCTTTTCTGGGTGCCTGATGTCCTCTGCCAGCATTCAGAAGTTGTTTTGTGGAATTTGCCAGCGCTCAAATGTTCTTTTGATGAATTTGTGGGGGAGAAAGTAGTCTCTCCGTCCTATTCCTCCACCATCTTAAGACCGCCTCAGAGTCTTTTTTATTATACAAAGTTAAAATTTTCTTGTTCTAGTTCTGTGAAAATTTCCACATGATCCTGTTATCCCATTCCTGGTCATATAACCACAGAAAACAATAATTAAAAAAGATACACCCCAGTGTTCATTGCAGCTCTATCTACAATAGTGAAAACATGAAGGCAACCTATTTGTCCTCTAACAGATAAAAAATGTGGTATATTTATAGAATGTAATAATGCTCAGCCATAAAAATGAGTAACAGTGGATGAAATAATGGCATTTGCAGCAACATAGATGGATCTAGAGACAATCATATTCAGTGAAATAAGCCAGGCTGAGAAAGACAAATGTTGTTTGATATCACTTATATGTGGAACGTGAAAGAAAGTGTTGCAATTGAAACTCTATATATAATGCAGATAGACCCTCAGACATAGAAGTGAAACTAATGGCTACCTGAGTGGGGGAAAAGGGAGCAGTTTAGGAGTCTGGGATTGACATAAACACACACTATATATAAAATAAATAGCCATAAGTACCTATTTTATAGTACAGAAAACTATATTCAATGTTTTGTAATAGCCTTTAAGGGAAAAAAAGATGAAAAAAAAAATGTTTACATATGATTGAATCACTTTGCTATACACCCAAAACTAACATAGCATTGTAAGTAAATTATGCTTCAATAAAAATACAAAAAAAAAATTGTCTTAAAATTTTAAACACATCTAAACTCTAACATAATATTTATCCATTTCACTGCCTTGTACTTACCCAAGAGAAAGAGCAGCAGATTTTTTTCTATGCAAATGTTAATAGAAGCTTTATTTATATTAGTTCGACCTTGGAAACAATCTAAATGTTCCTCCACTGAGGATGAATAAGTAAATCGTGACAAGTGAATTCCATGCTGCTGTAAAGAGTAATAAATTGTTGGTACCCACAAAAATATGACAACTCTCAAAGTTATTAGGCAGAGTAAAGGATGCCAGACTTAAAAGATAAGATAATCTAAAATTTAGTTGCAAAAACATTCTAAAATGAAGATTCATTTATGGTTGCACAAAGCAGATCAAACAAGAAATGTCAGAAATTAATAAAAAATGTCATACAAGGCATACAATGTGGAAAAAGAAAGAAATTAGATTCTCTCATAACTGCAAAGGACCTGTTTTCTAACAGAAAACCTCAAGGAACTCTGTCATAAATGTGAGTTCAGGAATCCCCTCACAATTGTGAATTCAGCAAGATGAAAGGATACAAACTCAACAGGCAAATATCTTGTCAATGCATATATATATATATATATGAATATATTAATATAATACATAACATGCATGAACCAAAATATGCATATTTTTGACTTTCCAGGTGGCACAGTGGTAAAGAATCTGCCTGCAATACAGGAGACACAGGAAACATGGGTTTGATCACTGGGTTGGGAAGATCCTCTGGAAGAGGAAATGGCAACCCACTCCAGTATTCTCACCAGGAAAACCCCATGGACAGAGGTGGGCTACAATCCATATGGTCAAAAATTGTCAGATACAACTGATTATGTAAACACACATGTATATGTATATATATATATATATATATATATATATATATATATATATACATGTGCCATTTACAATACAAAGGGTAATGAAATAATAAACTCAGAAGATGTGCAGGATATATATGTTGAAAAGTATGCTGGTTAAAGAAATCAAAGATCTGAACACATTATAAGACATACTGAGCTCATAGTATAAAATATTCATAGATGGGAAAGAAAGTTGGAGTAGGAATTTGAGTTGGACAGAATGAAATAAATGAAGATGGCAACTAACTATGAAATGAGAAAAATGAGCAACTAATGTCTGCCTCAGAACTGAAGAAAAACAGCAAAACCAACTAAATCAAGGAAATAACATGTCACATTTACCTAATGTGTAATTTTAAATCCTTTTAATTAAAAAAATGATATATTAAAAATGAATTTTGACATTTCTCTACCCTTGAATTTGACAATTAACCCCTTTGAGCAGACCATTGTAGAAATGGGCCTTTCCTAAATGTATTAATACATCATTTGAATCAAAAGCCCCACGTGCTAAAAGTGGGAAGTTAACTAAGAGTGAAAAATAAGAGTTAAAAAAGTATTAAATTTACTCACTGGTGAATACAAATTGTCCTTGACAATTATTGAAAGACCTCCAGACATTTTGTTGCATTCTCCTAGGCATTAGGGCTAATCAACAAAGTGCTTGTCATCTCCTCAGGGAGAGTCTCAAAGCTAAGGGAATCCATATATTGTTCTCAAAGCCATGTAAGAAATACAAGAAGTCAACACAGAAACTTCATTACAGGTAAAAATAATATTGCATGTTGTACAATATGCTACCAATATCCACAATATTTCAGTGACATTTGCCAAGTTCCACTTTAATTCTATAACATAGATTCTACATTTAGTTATAGGATAGGGGGTGGGGTGGGGACTGAAATAAATTTTATGTATTACATCCTACTTGACCAATTCCTCACTTACCCATCACTATAGCCATGACAGAGACATAAAACAACAGTCCAGAGAATATGTTTATATGGTGAAGAAAATCTCTTTCAGGTAAGTTGCTATCACTATTAGAAACAAATAAACATTAAAAAAAAAAAAAAAGCTATGTATTTGACATTTGAGAACTATTTCCAGGTAAGATAGACTCACTGAATTATTGACTCTTCATGTGTCTTTCCTCAAAACTGTGCACACTGTTTCCCATTATATATGGTAACAAAGAGTTTTAGATAATTTACACTATTGACCCAGATTAACCCTTTGTTGTTGTTCAGTCACTAAATCCTGTCTGACTCTTTGTGACCCCATGGACTGAAGCATGCTATGCTTCCCTTTCCTTCACTATCTCTTGGAGTTTGCTCAAATTCATGTTCACTGAGTTGGTGATGCTATCTAGCCACACCATCCTCTGCTGCCCTCTTTTCACCATAAATGAAGGCACTGCAGAAACTGTATTTATAGACATATATGTTCCATACATGGACTTACATGTCCTATACATAGTCAGGCATGTTCTGGTATGACTCACCACGTGAACAAATTTAATTCCCACTGTGGTCCATTATGCATTTCTTATTCATACACTTATTCATACCTGTCAGGTGTGCTAAATTTGAGTCAGTACCACCTGAAGGAAAAATATCATTCACAGACTATGTTTGAGTAGTGGGTTATATGAATTTTGGGAACTTTTGGTTTGGGAATTTATTGTATAATTAGCATATGCATTATATCCTAGACAGCATATTAAAAAGACGAGACATTACTTTGCCAACAAAGGTCCATCTAGTCAAGGCTATGGTTTTTCTAGTAGTCATGTATGGATGTGAGAGTTGGACCATAAAGAAAGCTGAGTGCCAAAGAAATGGTGCTTTTGAGCTGTGGTGTTGGGGAAGACCCTTGAGGGTCCCTTGCACTGCAAGGAGATCCAACCAGTCCATCCTAAAGGAAATCACTCCCAAATATTCATTGAAAGGATTGATCTTGAAGTTGAAACTCCAATACTTTGGCCAGCCGATGCAAAGAACTGCCTTATTTGCAAAGACCTTGATGCTGGGAAAGACTGAAGGTGGAAGGAGAAGGGGACAACAGAGGATGAGATGGCTGGATGGCATCACCAACTCAATGGGCATGAATTTGAGTAAACTCCAGGAGTTGGTGATGGACAGGAAAGCCTGGTATGCTGCAGTCCATGAGGTCTCAAAGAGTCGGACACAACTGAGCAACTGAACTGAACTGAACTATATCCTAGGAGAGATGCCTTTTTAAAATGTCATTCTGTGATTATATCTTATAAAGAATAAAGATAGAACTTTAAGGAATAGTATGATAATTATTATAATACCTAATTTTATGATTGTTTAGCTTCTCGGTTTTGCTTTGTTATATATATTTATGTATCTCTAATTGTCTCTGTTTCTATACCTGTACTATAGTGCTTGTCAACTCGGATATTATTGTGACTACTGGCTCAATATTGTTACAGGTTGCGTATATGATATGTTAAGATATTGAACGCTTTAATTGGCCTATAAATATTACAAGCCAATAGCATTTCAACTGTCAGTTATGACAGCCAAAATGTCTCCAGACAGTGGAAAAATATTCTTTGGGGGAGTAAAATCACTCTAATTGAGAATAGCTGATCTACCTTCATATCTTCTTCTGTCTCTATTTATGTATACTTTAATGTGTGACAGATGGACTTCCATTTAAATATGCTAAACTGGACATTTAAATTTATATTACTTACCAGTTTTGCATACTAACACATCTAAGAAGATATTTTACACAAAATCTATTGACTCTGCTGCTGTGTCTACCCAGAATAGGTTTCCTCATAAAACTGGATGGAACCACACAATGGAACAGTGCTGAGTGAATTCATCCTTATGGGAATCACAGACTGCCCTGAGCTGCAGGCTCCACTGTTTGGGCTCTTCCTCATCATCTACGTGATCTCTGTGGTGGGCAACTTTGGCATGGTCATCCTCACTAAGGTGGACTCCAGGCTGCAGACACCCATGTACTTCTTTCTCAGGCACCTGGCTTTCACTGATCTTGGTTATTCAACAACCGTGGGCCCCAAAATGTTAGTAAATTTTGTGGCGGATCAAAATAAAATCTCCTATTACTTTTGTGCCACACAGCTCACTTTCTTTCTCGTGTTCATTATTAGTGAGCTTTTTATTCTGGCAGCAATGTCCTATGACCGCTATGTGGCCATCTGTAACCCTCTGCTCTACCCAGTGGTCATGTCGCAAAGGGTATGTCAAGTGCTGGTGGCAATGCCCTATTTGTATAGCATATTTGAGTCTCTTCTTATCACTGTAAAGATATTTGACTCATCATTCTGTGGTTATAATGCCATCAGACATTTCTACTGTGACAGTCTTCCCTTGTTATCTTTGCTCTGCTCAAATGCAAGTGAAATTGGACTGATTATTCTTATCTCAGCAGGTTTTAATTTGATTTTCTCTCTTCTGATAGTTCTCGTGTCTTACCTTCTTATTCTTGCATCCATTCTCAGGATGAGCTCTGCTGAAGGCAGGCAAAAGGCTTTTTCTACCTGTGGGTCTCACCTGACAGTGGTCACAGTGTTCTATGGGGCTTTAATATTCATGTATGTGCAACCAGAGTCCCACCATTCATTTGACACAGATAAAATGGCATCTATATTTTACACTCTCATTATCCCTATGCTAAATCCCTTGATCTACAGTTTGAGGAACAAAGATGTAAAACATGCCCTACAAAGTACATGGAAAAGAATATGCAATTCTTTCTCTTAAGTCTTGTGTACAATATGAATCATATAATTTAGGTGATGGGCTTCAAACTGTTCTCTGTGTGTCTCTAAAAAGAATAAAAAGTATGGAAATGTTTAGCACGTATTTAGAAATTGCCTTCTAAGGGCTGGTCATACTTCTATGTGCTATATATACTTTAGCACCCAAAGGGGGAAAATATCTGCCTTTCTTGAGGGGAAGAGATGAATTACAAATATAATTAAGTAAATAGCACCATACCTTAGAATGAGTTAGGACACCCTAAGGACAAGTAAAGAGAGTCAAGTGAGAAAGAATAGCGTATATAAAATGATTCAAATGATTATCATTATTCCCAACTATTAGAATAAATTTCCTAGTGTCTACATGTGTTTGTGCATATACATGTGGTTTTATGTAAGCATGTACTTATGCTTTTATTCACTATACTTCTCTAAGGCATGTATTAAAATTAAACTTATGGTGGTTTCCAGGAGGCTCAGTGTAATAAAATGATTTGAATTCATCATTCATCTGAATTAATTCAGAGGCTCCCTTATCACGTGTGGAAGAGTTTAGGATCCTGCTCTGTTCTCATCAGTTAAGTTGCTTTTTTTTTTATTTATTTATTTTAAATTTTATTTTATTTTTAAACTTTACAAATTGTATTAGTTTTGCCAAATATCAAAATGAATCCGCCACAGGTATACATGTGTTCCCCATCCTGAACCCTCCTCCCTCCTCCCTCCCCATACCATCCCTCTGGGTCGTCCCAGTGCACTAGCCCCAAGCATCCAGTATCGTGCATCGAACCTGGACTGGCAAGTTGCTTTTATATGTGAGCCCTAGAAGTCTTTAGACTCAGCACACTTAGCAATTCAGTAACTCACAGCATCTTATTTATCTAAATCAGACTATTTGTCTGTAAATTCAAGTTCAGTCGCTCAGTCATGTCCAACTCTTTGCTACCCCATAGGCTGCAGCACACCAGGCTTCCCTGTCCCTCATCAACTCCAGGAGATTGCTCAAACTCATGTCCATCACATCAGTGATACCATACACCAACCTCATGCTCTGACATTTCCTTCTCCTCCTGCGTTCAATCTTTCTAAGCAGGAGGGTCTTTTCCAATGAGTCAGTTCTTCACATCAGGGGGCCAAAGTATTCTCTGAACCAGATACGTTTTCTTAATAGTCTTTAATAATATTCTGTACTTGAAAGTTGCTAAGAGAGTGGGCCTTAAATATTCTCACCTCAGAAAAAGGAATGATAATTATGTAACATGAAAATGTTCAGTTCAGTTCAGTCCAGTCGCTCAGTCATGTCCGACTCTTTGCAACCCCATGAATTGTAGCACACCAGGCCTCCCTGTTAGCTAGTGCTAAATTGTAGCCATATTGAGCTATATAAATACATCAAATCAACATGTTGTCGACTTTAAATTTACACCATATTAACTGTAAATTATGTCACAATAAAGCCAGAGGGAAAAAATTTAAATTTCTTGAGATTCTCCCATGGAAGCTTTGAGTTATATTTTTATATTTTATTGGGATCTTGATTCCTAACTTCTTTTTGATCAAATAAAATAGTTACATTTGCTTATCTGTCTGAAAAACAAAAATATTTCTTATTTAAAATTTGTGTTTTAATTATTTTTGTACTTTTGCATAAGAGGTCTAGTCTATGCTGAACTAGCTTTGTGCCTTTGTTATGGGATAACCTTCTTCAGTATTGGTTCATAAGAGTGTGTAAAAAATCTTTTACTACATATGCATGAATATATGTGTACCATATTGCATATTTTATTGTAAAATATTTTATTATATTCTATAATTTTTATTCTATTTTTTGATTGCTATGGTTTGATCATTTCTTTGTAGCAAACAAAAGACAAAATTCCATGATTTGGTCAATATTTCTAGGAAAAATGTAATAAGATATGTAACAGTTTGTTTATATATGATATGCATACAAATATCTTCCCTGGTGACTCAGACAGTAAAGCGTCTGCCTGCAACACGGGAGACCCGGGTTCAATCCCTGGGTCGGGAAGATCTCCTGGAGAAGGAAATAGCAACCCACTCCAGTACCCTTGCCTGGAAAATTCCATGGACTGAAGAGGCTGGTGGGTTACAGTCCATGGGGTCGAAAAGAGTTGGACACAACTGAGCGACTTCACTTTCACTTTCATCCTCTTCAAAATTATCACTTTTTTGTTTAATTTTGTATTTTTAACATTTATGAAATTTTATTTACATCATAGAGAGACTGCACTGTTCTTTGTTCACCATCCTTAAAAACTCAAAAACACTTTTACTAATTCAAGAAAAAGGCAAGTAGGACTCTTCCTTCCCATGATATTGACATTTTAATGGAGGTGGCATTCAATATGGCAAAGAAAAAAACCAAACAGTCCAGATTGGAAAGAAGGAATTTAAATTGTATTTATTAGTATATGATGAGATTGTTCAGGTAGAAATATAAGCTATATAAAAAAAGCATTGCATTAAAAGGTGAATTTAGGATGGTCAAGGAGAGATCAGTACAGACAATAATTTTTATTTCTATATACTACAAATGAAATATTAGAAATGAAATTGTTAAATGTTGTAGTTATTGTTCAGTTGACAAATCACGTCTGACTCTTTGTTACTCTATGGACTGCAGGACGCCAGGCCGTTCTATCCCTCATCAACTCCTAGAGTTTGCCAAGTTCATGTCCATTGTATTGATGATTCCATCCAATCATCTTATTCTCTGTCACCCTATTCTCCTGCTTTCAATTTTTCCCAGCATCAGGGTCTTTTCCAATGAATCGACTCTTCACATCAGCTGGCCAGAGTTTTGGAGCTTCATATTCAGCATCAGTCCTCTCAATGAATATTCAGGGTTGATTTTCTTTAGGATTGCTTGATTTGATCTTCTTGCAGTCCAAGGGATTCTCTAACACCACAATGCAAAAGCATCGATTCTTAGGCTTTCTGCCTTCTTTATGGTCCAACTCTCACATCCATACATGACTACTGAAAAGATCATAGCCTTGTTAAATTGTTAAACACCTGTTATAAATTCATCATAACTATGAAATCCTTAAAGATATATACAAAATATGAAAGCCTGTATGGTAAAAATTAGAAAATATTCCTGAAAGATATTAATGGCGGCATAAAAAAATGAGATCTTACCATATTTATTGATTGATTTATTCAATATTAGGTCAGTCAGTTCAGTTCAGTCTCTCAGTCGTGTCCGACTCTTTGCAACCCCATGAATTGCAGCACGCCAGGCCTCCCTGTCCATCACCAATGCCCGGAGTTCACTCAGACTCATTTCCATAGAGTCAGTGATGCCATCCAGCCATCTCATCCTCTGTCGTCCCCTTCTCCTCCTGCCCCAATCCCTCCCAGCATCAGAGTCTTTTCCAATGAGACAACTCTTCACATGAGGTGCCAAAGTACTGGAGTTTCAGTTTCAGCATCATTCCTTCCAAAGAAATCCCAGGGCTGATCTCCTTCAGAATGGACTGGTTGGATCTCCTTGCAGTCCAAAGGACTCTCAAGAGTCTTCTCCAACACCACAATTCAAAAGCATCAATTCTTTGGCTCTCAGCCTTCCACACATTCCAACTCTCACATCCATACATGACCACTGGAAAACCATAGCCTTGACTAGACGGACCTTTGTTTGGCAAAGTAACGTTTCTGATTTTGAATATGCTATCTAGGTTGGTCATAACTTTTCATCCAAAGAGTAAACATCTTTTAATTTCACGGCTGCAGTCATGATCTGCAATAATTTTGGAGCCACCCCCCAAAAGTCTGACACTGTTTCCACTGTTTCCCCATCTATTTCCCATGAAGTGATGGAACCAGATGCCGTGATCTTCCTTTGCTGAATGTTGAGCTTTGAGCCAACTTTTTCACTCTCCACTTTCACTTTCATCCAGGGGCTTTTTAGTTCCTCTTCACTTTCTGCCGTAAGAGTGCTGTCATCTGCATATCTGAGGTTATTGATATTTCTCTTGTCAGTCTTGATTCCAGCTTGTGCTTCTTCCAGCCCAGCGTTTCTCATGATGTGTTCTGCATAGAAGTTAAATAAGCAGGGTGACAATATGCAGCCTTGACGGACTCCTTTTCCTATTTGGAACCAGTCTGTTGTTCCATGTCCAGTTCTAACTGTGGCTTCCTAACGTGCATACAAATTTCTCAAGAGGCAGGTCAGGTGGTCTGGTGTTCCCATCTCTTTCAGAATTTTCCACAGTTTATTGTGATCCACACAGTCAAAGGCTTTGGCATCGTCAATAAAGCAGAAATAGATATTTTTCTGGAACTCTCTTAATTTTTTGACGATCCAACGGATGTTGGCAATTTGATCTCTTGTTGCTCTGTCTTTTCTAAAACCAGCTTGAACATCAGGAAGTTCACGGTTCACATATTGCTGAAGCCTGGCTTGGAGAATTTTGAGCATTACTTTACTAGCGTGTGAGATGAGTGCAATTGTGTGGTAGTTTGAGCATTCTTTGGCATTGGCTTTCTTTGGGATTGGAATGAAAACTGACCTTTTCCAGTCCTGTGGCCACTGCTGAGTTTTCCAAATTTGCTGGCATATTGAGTGCAGCACTTTCACAGCATCATCTTTCAGGATTTGAAAGAGCTCAACTGGAATTCAATCACCTCCACTAGCTTTGTTTATAGTGATGGTTTCTAAGGTCCACTTGACTTCACATTCCAGGATATCTGGCTCTAGGTCAGTGATCAAACCATCGTGATTATCTGGGTCATGAAGATCTTTTTTGTACAGTTCTTCTGTGTATTCTTGCCATCTCTTCTTAATATCTTCTGCTTCTGTTAGGTCCATACCATTTCTGTCCTTTATCGAGCCCATTTGTGAATCAAATGTTCCCTTGGTATTTCTAATTTTCTTGAAGAGATCTCTAGTCTTCCCCATTCTGCTGTTTTACTCTATTTCTTTGCATTGATTGCTGAGGAAGGCTTTCTTATCTCTTCTTGCTATTCTTTGGAACTCTGCATTCAGATGTTTATATCTTTCCTTTTCTCATTTGCTTTTTGCTTCTCTTCTTTTCACAGCTATTTGTAAGGCCTCCCCAGACAGCCATTTTGCTTCTTTGCATTTCTTTTCCATGGGGATGGTCTTGATCCCTGTCTCCTGTACAATGTCACGAACCTCATTCCATAGTTCATCAGGCACTCTATCTATCAGATCTATGCCCTTAAATCTATTTCTCACTTCCACTGTATAATCATAAGGGATTTGATTTAGGTCATACATGAATGGTATAGTGGTTTTCCCTACTTTCTTCAATTTCAGTCCGAATTTGGCTATAAGGAGTTCATGGTCTGAGCCACATTCAGCTCCTGGTCTTGTTTTTGCTGACTGTATAGAGCTTCTCCATCTTTGGCTGCAAAGAATATAATCGGTCTGATTTTGGTGTTGACCATCTGGTGATGTCCATGTATAGAGTCTTCTCTTGTGTTGTTTGAAGAGGGTGTTTGTTATGACCAGTGCATTTTCTTAGCAAAGTTCTATTAGTCTTTGCCCTGCTTCATTCCGTATTCCAAGGCCAAATTTGCCTGTTACTCCAGGTGTTTCTTGACTTCCTACTTTTGCATTCCAGTCCTCTATAATGAAGAGGACATCTTTTTTGGGTGTTAGTTCTCAAAGGTCTTGTATATCTTCATAGAACCTTTCAAGTTCAGCTTCTTCAGCATTACTGGTTGGGGCATAGACTTGGATTACTGTGATACTGAATGGTTTGCCTTGGAAACGAACAGAGATCATTCTTTCGTTTTTGAGATTGCATCCAAGTACTGCATTTCGGACTCTTTGGTTGACCATGATGGCCACTCCATTTCTTCTGAAGGATTCCTGACTGCAGTAGTAGATATAATGGTCATCTGAGTTAAATTCACCCATTCCAGTCCATTTCAGTTCGCTGATTCCTAGAATGTCGACATTCACTCTTGCCATCTCTTGTTTGACCACTTCCAATTTGCCTTGATTCATGGACCTCACATTCCAGGTTCCTATGCAATATTGCTCTTTACAGCATCGGACCTTGCTTCTATCACCAGTCACATCCACAGCTGCATATTATTTTTGCTTTGGTTCCATCCCTTCATTCTTTCTGGAGTTATTTCTCCACAGATCTCCAGTAGCATATTGGGCACCTACTGACCTGGGGAGTTTCTCTTTCAGTATCCTGTAATTTTGCCTTTTCATACTGTTCATGGGGTTCTCAAGGTAAGAATACTGAAGTGGTTTGCCATTCCCTTCTCCAGTGGACCACATTCTGTCAAATCTCTCCACCATGACCCGCCCGTTTTGGGTTGCCCCACGGGCATGGCTTAGTGTGTTGCAAGAGGGCATCAGAAGGCAAACACACTGAAACCATATTTTGCTTCACCCCACACTAATAATTAAACAGCAAGAGGGTTTAAGCTCTCACTCTCAGCTTCCATATCTGAAAATGAAGACGATAGCTTATCACCAGTTGATAGGGTTGATGGAAAGATGATCTGAGATGAAGTAGTAGAAAAATTTAAAAAATCAAACATATCTGCTCAAATGAATATCATTAAAAGCTGTTTCTTTTAATAAACCAGAAATCAGTTTTTAGTTCTACAAAATTATCTTGATTTTTTCTTCTCCTATTTTGCATTTAAATGTTAGCAGCCACTTGATAAATAGGTTTTCTGAATTATTTTAATGTATTTTTATTCATCCCATGCATATTTCAGAAAAAGCAAACTATCTATGTTTCTAAGGGCTTTTCTCCCTTTAATTCCCAAAAATTACATAGTAATTGAAAGAAAACTAGAAATCATAGTAAGAGAACAAAATAAAATAAAAATAATCATACACAGTAAAATTGCCTTTCATACTACCCCTTCTGAAATTATTTTTTTAATTTACTGTTTTCTGTTAATTAACAATTTCCAAAGAATTAGTATGTTTGTTTAAAGTATTTAAAAAATTAAAAAAAATTATTTGTGCTCAAATAACTCTGTCTTTATTTTCTTTTATTAAAAATAGAGTATTCAATTATGTTAGATTTTAAATAAAATGCCATGTTTCTATCTTTCCAAACCCCACAGAATTTCATACTTTGGAAATTCTGCAGAAAACAAATCACTTCATTCTGAAACCAGAATTTGAATGGAGAGTCTCCTTTGAATGAGTCCAACATAAGATCATGGTGGATCAGAATCAGTTCCCAACATCTGCTTGATTATCTCTAAGGGAGACAAGAATACTCAGACTGTGTGCTCTAGGGGGAAGAATACTCAGACTGTGTGCTCTAGGGGGTTTTATTGTTAAAAGCAAAAGTTAAATCTCTACCATGGCAAAAGGCAATTATTCTTCAGTGTCTGAGTTTATCCTCTTGGGACTCACAGATAATCCGGAACTTCAAGCCACTCCCTTTGGTGTGTTCCTGGTAATCTATTTTGCTAGTGTCCTGGGTAATCTTGGTTTGATTGTGCTAATACAAATCAGCCCGCAGCTTCACACATCCATGTATTTTTTTTCTCAGCCACCTGGCTTTCATTGATTTCTCTTTTACTTCGTCTGTCACCCCAAACACCTTGGTGAATTTCCTGTGTGAAGTTAAAAGTATAACATTTTATGCATGTGTCATCCAGGTGTGCTGCTTCATCACATTTGTAGTTTGTGAACAGTATTTGCTCTCAGTCATGGCCTATGACAGGTATGTTGCCATTTGCAACCCTTTACTCTATGCCATCCTCATGCCTAAAAAACTCTGTAATCGGATCATTGCTAGCACATATATTTATGGATTCGTTGTGGGTCTTGTGCAGACAGTCGCAACATTCCTCTTGTCTTTCTGTGGTTCCAATAGGGTCAACCACTTCTACTGTGAGGACGTTCCCTTGGTCGCTCTGGCTTGCTCTGACACTCATGTCAAAGAGCTGATGCTGTTAATCATTGCTGGGTTTAACACTCTTTGCTCTCTACTGATCGTGATGATTTCTTATATCTTCATCCTCTTTGCCATTCTGAGGATCCGTTCTGCTGAAGGAAGGCAAAAAGCCTTTTCTACCTGTGTTTCCCATCTCACCTCCATCACCATATTTTATGCAACAATCATTTTTATGTACCTCCTGCCCAATTCAAGCCATTCTCTGAACACAGATAAATTTGCTTTGGCATTCTATATGGTAGTGATTCCCATGTTAAACCCATTGATCTACAGCTTGAGGAATCAGGAACTGAAGAATGCACTGAAGAGAATTATAGAAAAGTTGCATTTGGCTATCAAATAACTGAAAAAATCAAGGACAGGGAGGAATCAGAGGACTCTGAGTTGTGGTTTCAGTTCAGTTCAGCTCAGTTCAGTTGCTCAGTCGTGTCTGACTCTTTGCGACCCCAAGAATCGCAGCACGCCAGGCCTCCCTGTCCATCACCAACTCCCGGAGTTTACTCAAACTCATGCCCATCGAGTCGGTGATGCCATCCAGCCATCTTATCCTCTGTTGTCCCCTTCTCCTCCTGCCCCCAACCCCTCCCAGCATCAGGTCTTTTCCAATGAGTCAACTCTTCGCATGAGGTGGCCAAAGTACTGGAGTTTCAGCTTCAGCATCATTCCCTCCAAAGAAATCCCAGGGCTGATCTCCTTGTGGCTTAAGTAGAGTCAAAATGCTGATAAATGATAGGGTCAAATTCCTCACTTCCAGTGTTCACATTTACTCAATATGTCTTACCCACTCTGTCATTCTTGGTGATTTACACGTGAAAGGCATTTTGTAAATTTTGAGGTGTTAAATTTAAAAGGAGAAAGAGACAGACAAACAAGGAAAGACAGAGAGTGAAACAGAGATAGAGATATCTCAACCTGTTTGAAAAGACATCTTCATAATTAAAGAAATGGAACATCGGGCAAAGTGCCTTTATCTGAATTCTATGTCATATGGGTCATACTAAGATAGACCAACATTTGATAACTTATATTTCAAGTTTGCTGCATAGATAATCTGGAAAATAAGGCAAAGATTAATAGCAAGATTTTTTTTTCCAACATGCTGAATAACCTTCCTAACACTTCTCTTGCATTCAGCTCGAAGAGTAGCACCAACAGAGCCACCTTGACATTGAGCCCTTGGTGACACCGATCCTGACACTATGTCAGTTTAGTTAACTAGAGCTCTTTCCTGCCATATACCTCCTTGCTTGTTCTGTATCAATTGTGATTAGGAACATGGACTCTTCCTTCACACAGTTTGGCCAACAATTTTAGTTTTCCAAGTAATAGCTGTTATCTTGGGTAAATTATTATATTTCACATCTCTTTTTCTTGGTTTCTTCATCTACAATAGTAATAGTTCCTTTGTCCTGGACTGATTGTGAAGATTAAATAAGATTATGACTATAAAAGGCTTACATAGTTCATAGTACATGCCAAGCACTTCATAAGCATTAACTATTACATCTAATTAGTAACATTATTTTCAGCAGTGTTATTGAATATATAGCCTTTTTAAAAAGAGTTGACAAAGTGATATGCTTCATTTTAAAATCAACAAAATGAAAATATAAAACCTAGCAAGTTATTGTATTGTCATTATTAAAACAGTTTCATTCCTTTTCATTTTTGTTTCAAATTGATATAAATGACTTTTTAAAGTGTACATATTTAAAGTGTTCAATTTGATAATTTTTGAAACATCATCACAGTGAAAATGCTGAACACGTTTGTCCCATACCCCAAGGTGCCTCCTCCACTGACCCTGGGCAACCACCAACTGGTTCCTGTCACTATGATTGCTTTGCTATTCTCACATGCATGCTGCATGCTAATTTTCTTCAGTCATGTCTGACTGCTTATTTCCTACAGTTTTATATAAATGGAATCAGCAATATGAACTCTTTAAGACAGAGAAATTTTATATTTCAGAAGTGCAAAGAGTTTCATGTTGAACATTTGGCATAATTATTCTCTGAAAGTGCACTGCCCACACCACTGAGATGCCGTGCAGCGCCCACACCACTGAGCTATTCTAAGGCCATTCTACCTCCCACGCATGTGTGCATGCTGTCCCTTCAGTCATGTCCTTGTGACCCCATGGACTGTAGCCCACCAGATTCCTCTGCCCATGGGACTCTCCAGGCAAGAACACTGGAGTGGGGTGCCATGCTGTCCTCCAGGGGATCTTCCCGATCCAGGGATGGAAGAGGGGCCCTGGCTTCTCCTGCCTTGGCAAGCAGGTTGTTTACCACCAGCACAAACTGGGAAGCCCATCCTACCTCCCACTGCCCCTAAATTTCATCACAATTGCTTTTATTAATTTTGTTGGGGTATAGTTGCTTTACAATACTGCATTAGTTTCCTGCCATACAGCAAAGTGAATTAGTTACAAATATACATGTATCCACTCTTTTTTAGATTCACTTCCCATTTAGGTCACCACAGAGCACTGAGTAGAGATCCCTGTGCTATACAGGGGGTTCTCTTCAGTTGTCTATTTCATACAGAACAGTGTGTATATGTCAATCCCAATCTCCCAATTCACTCATCTGTCTTTCCTACCTTGGTAATCATAAGTTTCTTTTCTATATCTGTAATTCTATTTCTGTTTTGCAAAGAAGTTCATCTGTACCATTTTTGTAGATTCCACATATAAAGGGATATTATGTATTTGTCTTTCTCTTTCTGACTTACTTCACTCACTTTGGAGTGAATGAAGGGATGGTCTCTAGGTCCATCCCTGTTCCTGTTAATAGTATAGTTTCATTCTTTTTATGACTCATTGGAAAAGACTGATGCTGGGAGGGATTTGGGGCAGGAGGAAAAGGGGATGACAGAGGATGAGATGGCTGGATGGCATCATCGACTAGATGGACGTGAGTTTGAGTGAACTCCGGGAGATGGTGATGGACAGGGAGGCCTGGCATGCTGCGATTCATGGGGTCACAAAGAGTTGGACATGACTGAGAGACTGAACTGAACTGAACTGAACTGAGGATTCCATTCATCTGGTCCCATCACTTCATGGGAAATAGATGGGGAAACAGTGGAAACAGAGTCAGACTTTATTTTTGGTGGCTCCAAAATCACTGCAGATGGTGATTGAAGCTATGAAATTAGAAAACGCTTACTCCTTGGAAGGAAAGTTATGACCAACCTAGATAACATATTAAAAAGCAGAGATATTGCTTTGCCAACAAAGGTCCATCTAGTCAAGACTATGGTTTTTCCAGTGGTCATGTATGGATGTGAGAGTTGAACTGTGAAGAAAGCTGAACACTGAAGAATTGATGCTTTTGAACTGTGGTGTTGGAGAGGACTCTTGAGAGTCCCTTGGATTGCAAAGAGATCCAACCAGTCTATCCTAAAGGAGATCAGTCCTGGGTATTCACTGGAAGGACTGATGCTGAAGCTGAAACTCCAACACTTTGGCCACCTTATGCAAAGAGCTGACTCATTGGAAAACACCCTGATGCTGGGAGGGATTATGGAGTTTTTTTTGGTTCTTCCATTCCTGCTATTAAAATAAGCATATATTTTCTTGAAGCAAAATTTGAGCTATTTTTTGCATTTAGTAAGGATTGTATTTAATTTATTTAGTTCCACTTTTCAAAGTAAAAACAGAGATAAACTCAGTTAAATCTTCTGTGTGTCTGGTGCTGGATGAAACTCTTTAAATGGATAGTATCAGCTAATTTTTATAACACTTTACTGAGACAGGTATTTAAAAAATAAAAAAAAAGTCCAAAACAGTTTATGTAGTTCTTTAATAAGCATGTAGCTAACAACTAGAAAAAAATGAGTTTAAGTTTGGTAAAACAGATTTTTAGTGACCATTTTAAACATTTTTAACTATGGCATCAGAGAACACTCTCAAGAGTCCCTCGGACTACATGGAGTTTTTCATGTAAGTTGAGATATTCAGGAGAAATGAACTCTAATGGTCCTCAGCCTGGATTATTACTTATATAATAAAATATCAACATCCTATGCTTAAAGACTCTGATGCTGGGAGGGATTGGGGGCAGGAGGAGAAGGGGACGACAGAGGATGAAATAACTGAATGGCATCACTGACTCGATGGACGTGAGTCTCAGTGAACTCTGGGAGTTGGTGATTGACAGGGAGGCCTGGTGTGCTGCGATTCATGGGGTTGCAAAGAGTCGGACATGACTGGGTGACTGAACTAAATTGAACTGAACTGATGCTTAATTTATCTAAAAACCAAATTAAGTGACAAGAAGAAAGTCTGAGGGAAAAATATCAGTCTATAAATATATAATTACTAATAGTTTTTCTTCATAGATAACACTGTAATGTTAGTATGAAGCAGTCAAACTATATTAAAGCATGGGCTTCTCTGAACTAGTATGTAAATAAAAAATATAATTGAGGGAATATGAAGTACTTATACATAAGCAACAAAAATTAAACTCATCAGAATATTTACATTCTAAACATATTCTTGATAATCTAGTACTTCTACAACAATTTTTTGTTAAATTAATAAATCATACTTCAAGAAAATTTAACTTCATATATTTTCTATTTATCATTTTCAAAAATGTAAAATGGGTTAAAGCTCACTTTCTTTATTTTGTAAATCCTGATTTTCACATTAAACTTAAATGCCTATGACTTATTTCTTAGCATTGGTAAGAGGATTAAATGAGCTGATAAAATTCAAAATTAGGCTAAACAATAGCAAGCACTCAATAAATGTCAGATATTTTTCTTCTTTTTCTTTGTTGCTAGTAAATAGATTGTATAAGTGAGTGATGGTCTTTGTTTAAATATATCACGTAAAAATAAGTTGTAAATAAAGTGTGCTGTCCTTCTTATTTTTAATATAAATTTATTTATTTTAATTGGAGGTTAATTACTTTACAACATTGTATTGGTTTTGCCATACATCAACATGAATCTGCCACAGGTATACATGTGTTCCCCATCCTGAACCCCCCTCCCACCTCCCTCCCCATACCATCCTGTGTGCTGTCCTTTTTAAAATAATTCAATTGTCACTCAAGAAACTGAAAAGTTGATGTATGGCAAAACCAATACAATGTTGTAAAGTAATTAACCTCCAATTAAAAAAATTTTTTTATTAAAATAAAAAAAATTAAAAGAAACTGAAAAGAATTGAGAGGAGCTGGCTTTCTGCACCAAAGGGTCTGTTTTCTTCCTCATGTTAGAGTAATTTTCTGCCTTTTAAAAAATTTATATACTAATGTATTATTTTTGAAATTATTTCCATTATAGGTTACTACAAGATATTGAGTATAGTTCCCTGCTACATAGTAAACCTTTATTACATGTTTATTTTTTAATTAGAAATTTAAGATTCTATTCAGAGTAAATCAAATAAGTAGAATCAAATGTCATAAATTTTTAGTTAGGCAAAAATTCATAATTTTTCTAAAATACATATATTATTTATATAAGTATATACAAAAGATTTTCTATTCGTTTTGATAAAGGTTTAAGAAAGAACATCCTCCCCCCCAAAAAAAAGAAGAGATGAAGAAATTGGAAAACATAAACTAAATGAAATGGGAGCACTGGTTACGAAATAGAAAAAGTGAAACGAACAAAGTAAAAGTAAGAGATCATCATATAGTCCAGTTGTTTTTAAACATGATTGCTCATTAGAAATATATCTGGAGCTATGGAAAACAAATACCTTTATACCATTATTTCTTCAAATACATTTCCTGCCCCTATCTCTCTATCTTCTCTCTCAGGGATCCCTTTAATGTGAATATTATTATACTTGATATAGACACAGAGGTCCCTTAAACTCTCTTCATTTTTATAAATTTTGTCTTCTTGTTGCTGTTCTTATTGGGTGATTTTCACTATTCTATCTTCCAAATCATTTTTCTCTAACATTGATTCCCTCTCGTGTGTGTGTGTGTGTGTGTGTGTGTGTGTATCTTTAAAAATTTCAGTTATTGTATTCAGTTGTGTTGGTTCTTTCTTATATTTTCTGTCTCTGTTGATGTTTCTCACTGAATCTCTCCATTCATTTTCTGAGTTTGGTGAACCTCCTTTGATGTTTTCTTTGAACTCTGTATCAGGTAAACTCTTATCTAAAGACTATTTCATTAGGGTTTGTTCTGGGGTTTTATTTTGCTCTTTTGTCTGGAACTCATTCCTTTGTCTCCTCATTATGTTTGACTTTTGATTTCTGTTCCTATGAATTAGGCAAAACATCTACCTCTCCTTGTCTTGAAGGAGTATCTTTGTGTGGGTGAATCTCTTGTGTCCACTGCTTGCAGCTGGTGATTTTGGCAGGTTGACTCCAGCTAGAGTGAGTGCAGGCCTGGAATAACCTGGGGAAGTGCTGCTCCTAAGACTGCATAAAATGTGGATTTTGATATTTTAGCTGAGGGAATGATGTTTCACAGTACAGTTTTAAAGGCCGCACAGAATTGTATGTGTCTGTTTAGGAAGAAGCTGAATAACATAAATGACTGCTAATAGTAAGGGATTAAAATTGTGTGGACATGGAAACTCCAATTAGTGTTTCAACATTGCTATTGTAAATAATCATTGGAAGCAAAAAGGTAAAGTGAAACTCCAGAAAAGCAGAGTTCCTCAAGTGAGGCATTAAGATTCTTTAGGTTTGAACTTCTCTACCTGTGAAAGAGAAACTTCCTATGTTGTTTTTCTGTGTTTTGTATGTGATATGTGAGAATATGTGTGAATATCCATCAGATAAATATGCACTCACAAGGTGTAGTACAGTGACTAGAAACACCATGTTCTCTGTCAAACCTGATTTAAAAATCTGGGGATTCATTCAACTCACAAGATTCTAAACACATTTCATGGGAACATACATGGGTTTCTTACAAATTACGTGCAGAAGAGGAAATAATTCCCTTGTACAATATACCTCAAGGCTTCCCTATCACTTCGGGGTGAAGAATTCAGTTGCCAGTGCAGGAGACTCAGGTTTGATCTCTGATTGGGAATATCCCCTGGAGAAGGACAGGGCAACCCACTCCAGTATTCTAACCTGGAAAATGCTAAGGACAGAGGAGCCTGGTGGGCTAGAATCCATAGGGTCACAAAAAGTCAGACATGACTTAGCAACTAAACAACAACAACATTACAAACCTCAAACTGTGTTTTATATAATGACTGTAACTAGCAAAGTCACCTTCCAAAATGGTAAAATGATAATATTAAATCAGTAATTTAATTAATTTTTATGAACTGTCAAAATAATAAAAGAACTTAGAATAACTAATTTTTAAATTTCATGTCATGATCCTATAAGGGTGATTGAATAAATGACATTGTAGGCTAAGATTATTTCTATTTGAACATATGAGAATTTATTCATTTTTAAAATATAATTTCTTATAAACCATGTTTTCCAATTATATGTAAAAATCTGATAATGACACCTCTAAGTACAGATAACCTATCATTAGGTTTCCCAGCTGGGAATCTGCCTGCCAATGCTGGGGACCTGAGTTCGATCCCTGGGTCAGGAAGAACTCCGGGAGAAAGGAGTGGTAACCCACTCCAGTACTCTTGCCTGGGAAATCCCATGGACAGAGGAAACTGGTAGGCTACAGTCCATGGGGTCACAAAGAATCTAACAAAACTTAGCAAACTAAATAACAATAACACAGTGATCTATAATTAGGGCTTCCCAGGTGACTCTAGTGGTAAAGATTCTGCCTGCAGTGCAGGAGACACAGGAGAGGCAAATTCAAGCCCTGAGTTGGAAAGATCCCCTGGAGTAGGAAATGGCAGCCCACTCCAGAATTCTTCCCTGGAGAATCCAGTGGACTGAGAAGCCTGGTAGGGTACAGTCCGAAGTGTTGCAAAGAACTGGACATGACTGGGAGACTAAGAGTGCAATCTATAATACCCTTTACTCTTAACATACAAAGTGTTAAGAAAACAAACTTCAAATAGACTTGAGTTTGAACTTAGAATATTCCTATTATTAGTTATGTGACCTTAGACAATTTATAAATTATTAAGACCTAGAAGTGAAACCTTACACTCCAGTAGATTTGATATATAGGATTCAGTGCAACTAGGTGATTAAAGTCCTGGAAGGTAGTAGAAATCTAAAAGCTTTGTCTTTCTTATTTAAGACTGATACACTTTTGAGAACTTAACTGATTGATATTTAGTTACACATAAAAGCATTTATATAACAACACATAGAACTTAGGGGTTCCCAGGTGGACCTAGTGGAAAAGAATCTGCCTCCAGGAGACATATGAGATGCAGGTTTGATTTCTGGGTCAGGAAGATCCCCTGAAGGGCATGGCAATTCACTCCAGTATTCTTGCCCAATAAATCCCATGAACAGAGGAGCCTGACAGGCTGTAGTCCATGGAGTCACAGAGAGTTGAACGTGACTGAAGTGACTTAGCAGGCATAGCACTTACTATAACAGGATACAGTTCTAAGCCTTTCATAAACATTAACCTGTTTAATCTTCAAAACCAACCATCTGGTTCCCATTATTTTGTAAAGTTGGAAGAGAGTCATGCAGAGTTCAGGTCAATTGTCCAGAGTTTCACAGCTAATAAAAGAAGAAGATAGAATTCAAACTCATGCAGTCTTGGTTCTAGAGTCCTGAGTTCTAAGAAAAAGATGCTGCTACCTTTGTTTGGGATACATATATATGTGTTTGGGAGTGTATTTGTGTTTGTTTTTGAAGATGATTTCATGGTCTTTAAATGCTACTATGGTCTGAGCAGGACGCAGAATCAAATTGACTTTCCAGAATTGACCTGGGTCCTTGTAGTAATTATCAGGGTCTGTTGAAGTAATAATCACATTTTCAGTTTACTGGTAAATAAATTACAAGCAATGTCAAACGGGAAAGACTGACTTATTTTTCTTCTTGTATTTAATGTAATGTTATTAGTATTATTTTCTTAATTTTAATATCTTTAAAGTTTCACAACCTTTTCCCAAGACTTTCTTGGAGGCATTCTTCACCTCTTTGTTTCTTAGACTATAGATGAGTGGGTTCAACATGGGGATCACCACAGTGTAAAACACAGATGCCATTTTGTCTGTGTCCAGGGAGTGGTTTGACTTGGGTTGCAGGTACATAAAGATCAGCGTGCCATAAAAAATAGTAACAGCCACCATGTGGGAGCCACAGGTAGAAATGGCCTTGAGTCTCCCCTGGGTAGAGCGGATCCTTAGGATGGTGGTGATGATGAAGAGGTAGGACGTGAGGACAATGGAAGATGAACAGATCATATCAAAACCAGCAAAGGCAAAGATCAGAATTTCCTTCATGCGTGTGTCTGAGCATGACAGAGCCAAGAGAGGAAGGTCATCACAGTAGAAATGGTTAATGACATTGGGGCCACAGTAGGTTAGACGGAAGGTGATGATGGTATGGAACAGGGCAACCAGAAAGCTGTATACATATGGAACTGCCACTAGTCGAATGCAGACTCTCTTTGACATCAGTGTGGAATAATGCAGGGGACTACAGATGGCTACATAGCGATCATAGGCCATGGAAGCTAAGAGGAAACACTCCGTGATCATGAAGGTGAGAAAACAGCCCAGTTGCATCGCACAAGCATAGAAAGCAATAGTATTGTGCTCCACAACAAAGTTCACCATCATCTTTGGTGTGATAGCAGAGGAGTAGCAAAGATCAACAAAGGCCAAGTGACTGAGGAAATAGTACATAGGCGTGTGCAGTCGAGCATCAGTTCTGATCAAGGTAATCAAGCCCAGGTTGCCCAGCACCGTGACCAGATAAATGACCAAGAACACCACAAAGCAGGGGACCTGAAGCTCTGGCCGTTCTGTAATTCCCTTGAGAATGATGGATTTTGAAGAGTTTGTTGTGAGTTGAAGAATAAAAACGACACCTTCTACAGCCTCTGCCAGTGTTGGGGAGGTGATCATTAGCATCTTCTACCCGTGAGTCACTCCACCTTGTGGGCAAAAGGTAGCTGCAGCTCTCCAATGACATGCCGTTCTTGCTCCAGGGAAAGGAACCTACTACTCTCAGAGTAGTCTTCTTAAGCCTTACTTTGCTTTACAAAGAAGTGGTGTTTCTTTGCTTTATGATGTAGAAAATATGGTAAGATGCTAATGAAAAATTAAATAGTATCTGAAAGAAAGCACTTGAGACAATTAATAGTAATATTCCAGTGTTTCAGGTGCCACCAAGGTTTTGGTGCCCATGTATATGTTACAGGGAATAACTTACTCCGTGTTGGGTATATTTCTTTCCTTTAACCTTTGTTTCCTGTTGCATTTGTTCACTGAAAGAATACTGTTCATACATATTGGTCAACTTTGGAAAACCCTGCTCCTCTGCCTGAATGTTAAATCAAAGTGCATTTGTTCAGGACCCTGTCCACTTGTGGACGGCTATAGGAGGGAAGAAATTATCACATCCTCTGCCCAAGGCTTGCCATTCCAGGAGATAATTGCAATACTAATGGCCTTTTTAATTTACTTCTTCACTGTTGGGGGCCAGCGTGAGGCACTCCACCCGTGGCAAAGGTTATGAGGAAGGAGGCTCGACATACGCAAAGGCGGGATCGAGCCTCAGGAGTCCCCCTGGAAATCCTCGAGCATCTACCCCCATAACCAGAGCCTGCCTACTTTACTATTTTGTGCTCTCACCTACACCTCTGACTTTACAGGGGGCTGTCCCCCACCACCTCTTTCGGAGAAGGAGTTAACTTAGAGCTCCACTTAGTAATAATTCCTGGGCATGATAGGAGTGTTTTAACCTACAAACTCCTATGAAGGTTCTCTAGCCTGCCTGACAGGCTTGTCCGGCCACATGTGATTGCTCACAGCCTCCCAACCGTGAGAGGCACGAGATGCTTTAAACCTTCTAAAAACAGGTTCTTTAGAGAAGTTAGAAAACTATTAGTATAAGTATAATGAGCTGATTAGAAATTGTATTGGTGAAGGGTTTTTCATTTGTTGAGCCAATGTTTACTGCTAAGTCTCCACATCCCCTGCCCTTACACACATTAATGAATATATAGAAGAAATAAGTATTAACCTTTGATATAAATCACGTTAGACCTTAGGCTAAGTAAATTATTTCCTTAATTAATACCCACTACACCCCTCACCCTATAGGAATGTAACTTTATCTGGTACCTTCGGAAGGTGGAGTCTTTTTAAGAATAATCACCCCTGGAGAAATAAGTGTCCTGGTTGACTGACTGCTGTCACAAGGAGAGGGTCATAAATTGTCAGCAGGCCCCCTGGCCAGAAGATGATGTAACATCCCTAAGACCTCTGTATACATTTGTATGAAGCACCTGACTTTGATAAAACTCAGGACTGCTGGCCCCGCATGACTTTTGCATAACAGTGTATAAAAGTAGACCATGGAAAATAAAGAATTGGGATCAGTTCCTCGAAATACTGGTTGCCCCATGTCGCTGTCTCTCTCAAACTCTGGCTGAGTCTCCATCTGGAGCGCAGAACCCACCATGCTTACTAATTATGCCTGGGCTTCTAAGATCCAACCGGGGAGACCTCAGTGTCTCCTCTCCTTCGGGAGAATGGAAGGATGCCTGCGGCCTACGTAAGTGGTGCAAGCTTCTTGTCTTGAAGTTTTGTTGGTCTCCCGAGTAAACCAAGCTACTCAGCCTATTTTCTCCACTGAATTTTCCTACTAAGCTATCCTCATTCCATTACTCTTTATATCTCTAATTAATATCTAATTGAAACTATTGTATCCTGATCCTTGCCGACACCGTCCCTGCTTCAAACTCCCTGGATCAGCCAGGGCTGGACCTTGGCACTTCACCTCCCCTCATTTCTGTTCTATAAAAGAACCTGTCATCTGGACCCTGAATAGATGATTATTTTGAGACATCAGTCTGCTATCTTCTTTGTCTGCTGGCTTTCTGCATAAAATCAATATTCCTTGCGTCAACACCTAAACTCATAGTTAATTGGCTTGCCTTTCAGTAAGCAGAGTGAGTTTGGATTAGGTAACACATGTAGTAGTTAAAAATACATAATAGATACATGAAACTACATTTTTATTTCCCTGTTTTTCAATTTTATGTAAGTCCCCAGAGCTTTAAAATATAAAAATGATTTAGCATGACTTACTTACTTACTTTTATAAAATAAGTACTTGATGCTATGTAAGTTAAAAGGTAATTAATCAGATCTATGGGAAACTGTCATTTCATTTGCATAGGAATTAAAGAGCCTTAGCATTATTTTCCAATTCAAAAATTGACTACATTTTGTAGTTTTTTTTTTCTGAGAGATAATATTAAGTAGTCTGTGAGATAATTTGTTCTGTACTATATGTAGATGACAGAGAAGGCAATGGCACCCCACTCCAGTACTTTTGCCTGGAAAATCCCATGGATGGAGGAGCCTGGTAGGCTGCAGTCCATGGGGTCGCTAAGAGTCGGACATGACTGAGCAACTTCGCTTTCACTTTTCACTTTCATGCATTGGAGAAGGAAATGGCAACCCACTCCAGTGTTCTTGCCTGGAGAATCCCAGGGACTGGGGAGCCTGGTGGCTGCTGTCTATGGGGTCACACAGAGTTGGACATGACTGAAGTGACTTAGCATAGCATAGCATATGTAGATGAACACCTTTTCCCATAAACATGTGTCAGTATATTTCAGGGGCTTAAAATATCCAAAGTACTTACCTTCAGTTGTAAACGAAGTTTTGTGGAAGTATGTATAGTAGTTCTTGATGAATGCTTCAGAATAATTGTATTTTTGACAGCTCTGGAAAAATAAGACTAGTTTCTCTAAATTCAATGTTAGCCTGTTTGAGTTTTATTTTTGATCCTGTCTTTATTTTCCACATAGTGGAACCATGAAACATTAACAAAAAAAGGAGCCTCAAGACATTACTGTGTACAACTCCTTCATATTTCAAATTTTATTTATTAATACTATTATTATTTATCTGTTGAAGTTGAGGACTGTCCTTACAGATACTCTATACAGTGCAAAACATGAATTCACCTGTGGTATGGGTTTCCCTCACAGCTCAGTTTGTCTACTTGCAATGCTGGAGAACCCAGTTCAATTTCTGGGTTGGGATAAGCCACTAGAGAAGGGATAGGCTACCCATTGCAGTATTCTTGGGCTTCTTTTGTGGCCCAACTGGTAAAGAATCTGCCAGCAATGCAGGAGACCTGGATTCAATCCCTGGTTTGGAAAGATCCTGTGAAGAGGGGAAAGGCTACCCACTCCAGGATTCTGGCCTGGAGAATTCCATGGACTGTGAAGTCCATGGGGTCCCAAAGAGTTGGACACATCTGAGCGACTTTCACTTTTAATAGTTTCTTGCTAACACACTCTGATGAAATTTCTATCCCATCATATCTGAGTAGCAATGGAAAAAACCCAGGCTTAGAGCTGTGGTCACAGAGTAGGGACTTCCCTAGTGGCTCAGCAGTAAAGAATATGCCTGCCAATGCAAGAGATGCAGGTTCAATTCCTATGTTGGGAAGATCCCCTAGAAAAGGAAATGGAAACCCACTCCTGTATTCTTGCCTGGGAAATCCCATGCATAGAGGAGCTTGGTGAGGTACAGTCCATGGGGCTGCAAAAGGTTGGAAATGACTTAGCAACTAAACAGCAACAACAACACAGAGAGTAGATGGTACAGTGTGGGTGTAACTGGGTTTGTTTGACTGCAGAGCCCATATTCCTAATCCATCAAGCCATGCTGCCCACTGTGTAACAATACTGGCAGATACAGCCATTTTGCCCTGGTATGAACCTGATATTTAGAGAAGTCAAACATGAAAACTGTAGTTGAGCCAAATTTCAGGAGATCAAATTTCTAAAAAGTTTTCTAAAATTATTTGAAGTACAATTAGATATCCTGTAGAAAGGACTGAAATGCAGCGTATGAAAGTAAGAAATGCAGTTAAGATGTTAGAAGTATTATGATTCCCTTTAATACAGAAGCTCATAAAGCAGAAAGGTTTCCAGTGGAAAGCTAAGTTCCAGGTGGAAGGTTGACTATTCACTCTACAAACTTCATGGGACTCACTGGCTTAGCCATGATTCTGGCTCTGAATGTACTCATTCCGAAGTTGTCTGGGTCATTTAATAGTTTCTAGATCCCTCTGAGTTTAAATTTGAACCTCTAGAGATATCTGAAAGATGTAATATCTCCTTTTCTCTTTCTTTTAAAGTATGATGAGCTGAAGAAATTATACTTGGGATTTGAAAAAAATATACTTATCTGTATTCCTGAAGGAACTATACTTCAAGTATACCTATCAGACAATTTCCACAGAAGCAAAAGAAGGCTATATTAAAGACAGCAATGTAAAAAGATCATACACTTTCATTCATTTAAGTAAGAACTCAAGTTTTGTGAAAGGATAAGACCAGCATTTAAATTCTGAGTAAATTATGGGAATGTGGGTAATGTCCATATTTTTTTTTTAGATCTCAGCTTTCTCAATTGTAAAATCAAGTAAAACATGTTTTATGTTCTAATGAATATTGACTGTATTAATGTATGTAAAGACTCAGTAAACACTATGATAATAGTGAATACTCAAAAGATATTTGTTTAAAAAGGGAAGTAAATCAGAACATAAAAAAAATAATAAACATACTTACTCCAAAAAACTACCTGAAAAACGGAACCACTTCAACACAGTGTCAGACTCTATTTTGGTGAATCTGCACAGTAAAGGAAACGTTATCATTAATGATGAAATCCAGATTTTTTCTCCACTTATTTAAAACTAGAAAATCAACTTTAAATCAATTTCAAAATGTTTGTGCATGAAAACGTTTGGTTCTCACAGCAGTAGACCAACTTCCTGAAAAAGTTATCCACTGCTTCTGGTTTCTCCTAGCCTTAGTCCTTTCCAACCAGTTTTTTCCCACAGCACTGACAACAGTCCTTTCTAGCTTGTGTGATTATTATAAGATTGATAAACATAATAAACTTTTGCCAACTCTTAGATTCCTCTGAAATTTGAAAATGTTGTACATTATCTCACTTCTTGTCATTTATGATACCATGATTTCCTTGATTTATTTTTTTAATGTTATTTTTAATTTATTCATTTTGGTCTTCATTGCAGTGCATGGGTTTCTCATCCCAGTGGCTGTGCTCATTATGGAGCATGGGGTCTAGGACCACAGGCTTCAGAAGTCTGTGAGTTTGTGGTGAACAGGCTCAGTTTCTCCACAACATGTGGGATCTCTCCAGACCAGGAATAGAGCCTGTGTCTCCTGCATTGGCAGGCAGATACTTAACCACTGGGCCACCAAGGAAGTTCCTGTTTCTTTCTTTCTTTTGCTATGTTTTTTTAAATCTGTAGTAAGGACACTTAACATAAGATCTACCCACTTTAATTTTTAAGTACACAGTAAGATATTATTAACTATAGACAAAGTGTTGTACAGGAGATCTCTAGAGCTATTCATCTTGTATAACTGATACTTTTCTTTCCCAAACAACTCTTATTGACCCCTCCTCCCAGATCCTGGCAACCACCATTCTACCATTTCTTTGAAGGACTATTTTAGATACATTATGTAAGTGGAATAATAAGCAATTTATCCTACTCTAACTGGCTTATTTTACTTATAATATCCTCCAGGCTTATTTATGTTGTCACATATGGCAGAATTTCTTTTTAAGGCTGATATTCCTATGTATGTATATGGCACGTTTTATTTTTTTTAATTTTTTATTAAAGGATAGTTGACATTAATTTCTTCTGCAGAGCAAAGTGATTCATTGCGGGGAGCGAGCTCCGCCTCTGGCAAAGGTCATGAGGAAGGAGGCTTGGCATACGCAAAGGCGGGATCAAGCCTCAGGAGTCTCCCTGGAAATTCTCGAGCAATCTACCCCCAAAACCAGAGTCTGCCTACTTTCTGCTTTGTGCTTTCACCTACACCTCTGACTTTACGGGGGCTGTCCCCCACTACCTCTCTGAAAAAAGTTAGCTTACAGCTCCAGTTAATAATTCCTGGGTGTGACAGTGTTTAACCTACAAACTCCTTTGGAAATCCTCTAGCCTGCCTGAATAGGTTTTTCTGGCCTCATGTGATTGTTCAGAGCCTCCCAACTGTGAGAGGCAGGAGATGTTCTAAACTGTCTAAACACAGATTCTTTTGAGTAGTTAAAAGATTGATTAGAAATTGTATTGGTGAAGGGATTTTCACTTGTTGGGCCAATGTTTGCTGCTAAGTTTCCATATCCCTTACCTGCTGTGTCCCTGGCAGTGTATTGATTAATATAATTGGTGTAAGTAGTAGCTTTAATGTTTGTAACCTGGGACCCTTGAGTTAATTCTTTTTCTTGTTATAGCCCACCACACCTTTGCTCTGTAGGAATGCAACTTTATCTAATGCTTTTGGAGGGTGGCTCCTGACCAATCACCTTTAGAGAAAAATAAGTTTTCTGAAGAAAAGGTCTTAAAATGTTAACAGGCCTCCAGGCCAGAAGATGATGCAAATCACCTAAGCTTTTGCATATGATAAGTTTGCAGGAAGAAAGCCTGGCTTGCTGCCTGACTCTACCCCTTCCCCCATTATCCTCTATGCATAACTTAAGGTATAAAAACTACTTTGGAAAATAAAGTACGGGCCTTGTTCACCAAAACTTGGTCTCACCATGTCGTTCTTTCTCTTACCTTCTGGCTGAATTATTCAGCCTCTTTTCTCCACTGAATTTCCTCACTGAGCTATCCTTATTTCAGCCTCTTTTCTTCACTGAATTTTACTGAGCTATCCTCATTCTATTACTCTTTATATCCTTAATTAACATTTAATTAAGCAATTGTTTCCTGATCTTCGCCTACGCCGTCTCTCCTTCGAATACCCTGGATCAGCCGGGGCTGGTCCCCGGCAGGTGGCGCCCGAGACAGGGATTTTCGAAGGTAAGCTCCCCAAAGCAATCAGAGCCATCAGCCCTATTGCTCCCCGTTCTCGGAACAACTGGGTCACCAGCCCTCTTGTTCCCCCACGGAGCAGTTTGGGTGACCAGCCCTACTGCTCCTCCCTCGGAACAGTTTGGGCCATCAGCCTACTGTTCCTCCCCCGGAACAATCTGGGTCACCAGCCCTATTGTTCTTCCAGTGTTCGGGATGGCTAGGACCCCACTCAAGGGTGCCGCGGACCCCCCTGTAGGATAGACAGGGCGAGAGGAGTGGGAAGTGTTGAAAGTGTTAAAAGAGTTAGACTTAGAGAGAGAAAACGGTTTCTGAAGTTAAAAGGCCAAAGAAGAGCCTGATCTTTTAAAAGCTAAAAGCTTTATCTTCTATTATACTTAATTTTCTGACATGGGTAACACGAAACTAAGAATGGCAACTCTTTATACAAGTAATCTTGAAACTGTTAAAGAGGCTACTGTTAATTTAGATACTTGGGTGAAGGTAAAAAACAACTAAAAACATATCCTATAAATATGATTAAAAATGTTCTGGACCCTCGTCATGAGGCCGTGGGATAGCCTATGGGAGAGGCTATAGCGGTGGATGGTAGTGGGTCTCCACCTTCTGCGCAGATCATATTTTCTGCCATTGACGAAGAAAAGGAGGGAGACTGTGCTCTACCTCCGGAGGAAGGAGAGGGCTTACAGGACGCTGCGGCCGGGCGCCCTGGAGAGCCCCCTCCCCCTCTACACAAACCTTTAAAAATTTATCCAACAATTTCTGATTTAAGGGGACTACTCCACCTCCGCTTGCACCTCCTAGGGCCTAAAAATTCCCCAGTTTACATCCAAAGTCTCCCAGAGCATTGCATAAGGCTGAAAAAGATAAAAAAGATTTCTTTTAAACAAAGGAGCTTTTTTTAAAAAAAAATACACAATATACAGAGCCTGCTCCTTGCAGAAAACCCCCTCAGGGGGGCCTCACCCAAGCAAAAAAAAAAAGAAAAACAAAAAAGAAAAAAAAAGTGAAAAATAAAAAAGGAAAGAAAATAGAGAAAGATCTAAAGATAGAGAAAGAGCTAGAGTGAAAAGGAGAGGAACAGAGAAGGAAGGAATCAGGGAACACAGCAAGATAGAGAAAGAAAGTTAAAAAAGGAGATAACAGAGAAAAAGATAGGGAGAAAGAAAAAAAAAGATTAGGGAAGAGAAGAGGGTAAAGGGAAAGAAACAAAAGAAAGAGAAGGGTAGCGAAAAAGGGAGGGGGAGAAAAAAGTGAGAAAAGCAGGAAGAGAAGAAGAGAGAGAGAGAGAGAGAGACTGTAAGAGACGCTGTGACCAGGTGCCCTGGCGAGCTCCCCCTCCCCCCCACCCCCCCTGCGCAAACCTTAAAAAAAAAAAAAAAAAACTTATCCACCACTTTCTGATTTAAGGCCATTGCTGCCGCCTCCGTTTGCGCCTTCCAGGGCCCAAGAGTTCCCCACTTTGCCCCCAAAGCCTCTCAAAGTGTTGCCTAAGCCTGAGGAAGATAAAAAGTTTTTTGAACAGTGGAGATTTTAAAACAGACTGCGTGCAAATTATGCAGTGCTCTTTGGAGAAAACCCCCTCAGGGGGGTCTCACCCAGGCTAAGAAAAAAGCGGACCGGTAAGGGGATTTAGCAACAATTTTAACCCCGGACTTTCGGTTGCTCGGATTCCAAGGGGAGTGGCTGGCCCCCTGCCTGAGGGCATTGTAGGACTTGTGCTAGGGTGTAGCTCGCTTTCTTTTCAAGAAATTTCGGTGGTGTATGGTGTGGTAGATTCTGATTATATTGGAGAAATTATAGTTTTGATCTCGCTGCTTACCAAAACTGTGCAAATTAATAAAGGTCAAAGAATAACACAGTTTTTGCTTTTACCTTACTATCAGACAAGAAAAACCTTGACTTCTCAAGCTAAGAGCCACAGAGCATTTAGATTTAGTGATCTAGCTTTTTGGGTGCAGGGAATTACAGCTCCAAGGCCTTTAAAAGATCTTTTAATTCAAGAAAATAAAATGTCAGGGCTATTTAGACACAGGAACAGACGTCTCTTAACATTTCTGGGAAAGACTGACCCAGCTCCTGGCCAACACATACTACTGAAAATGAGTTGAGATTAGAGAAACTGGTATGCGGGGTGGGAATGCTGTAGAGAAAAAGGTGAGGGAGAGTTTAAAACCTTGAAGAGTAGTGAGTTCCCCGTTGCTGGAAGTATTCAAGCAAAGATTAGATGGTTGCTTGTCATCTAAAAAGCTATAGATCAGATTTAGTTTACAAAACGATAACTGGAGAAGCCTATATACATGTTGTGCAACACCTCTTTACTTGCTTCTCATATTTAGGTCTGCCAAAACTTTTGAAAACTGATGATGCCCCTTTGAAGCTGCGGAGAGATTGTTTACTAACTTTAAATGATTTCCAAAAATTATTAGGGGACATTAATTGGATATGCCCACATTTAAAACTGACTACTGCAGATTTAAAGTCTTTGTTTAATTGCTTAAAAATTGATCCTAATTCCAGTTCTAAGAGAAAGTTGACTAATGAGACAGAGTTAGCTCTTGTTGAAGTGTATGAGACTTTAAATGATCAGTTAATTAGGATTAATACTACCAAAAGATGAGATTAAATTATTCTTCCCACAAAACATACACCTACAGGATGCTTGTGACAAAAAGGCCCATTGGTTCCATCTACCAGTGACGCCAAGAAAAACAGTTTTATCTTATCCCAGCTCAGTGGCACAATTAATTATAAAAGGAGGAAAAAAGAAGTGTGGAACTTTTTAGAAAAGAAGTAGCAAATATAATAATTTCACTCAATAAGGATCAACTGCAAGTCTTTTATGAAATAGTGATAATTGGCAAGTTGCCCTCATAGATTTCAGGGGTCAAATTTTGTTTCACTTGCCCTCAAGCCCCCACAGTCGTTAAAAGTTCAAAAATGTTAGATTGGCAGTTTGAGGATACCTGTGGAACTTTCCAACCGTATGTAGTTCCTACGCTCCCCTTTACCCTATGGGGGAGGGACGTGCTGTCTCAAATAGGAGATACTCAGAGAAGGGTTTTCTCAATTTCTTAGTTATCAACAGGTGGTACAATTAACAATACTTTATATATTGTTATAAATACGTAATATAAATATATTTGCCTAACTACAGTTTGCCTAATTAGGTATGGGTATAAATAAAATATAATAAAGGTATACCTAATTCTATTTATAGATCTATACTTACTTAATTTGTATATAAATCAATATATGTATTATATATATACTGTATAATTAAATGTATATTGCAGTAATATAATGTGTGTGGCTGATATTAATTGGTATGGATTGATGTGCTGTGATGATATATGTTCTGTATGCTGTATAATTATATTATATATGTGTGACATGTATTATTACAGTACATTGGTTTGTGTTGGTTGGTACTGGCTGTGTGCGTGTTGTATTGCTGTAATATATATGAATTAATATATTAATTATAAGATTAATTCAAGTATATTGATTTATATATATTGTATGTCAATAAGTTTATACTTGTTGCCATATATAAATACATTTTGCATTTAGGTATATCTGTATACTAAAATGAGATAAGGAGGTTATACATTTATTATTTAAATTTATAGAGACCTAAACTAAACATTAGACCTAAATTAACATATCTCTAAATTTATATTGTTAAAATGTAAATTTTAAAAATTAAATTGACAACTGCTTGACAATTCCTTTGCCATAAAACCCCCATAGGTGTAACTGGGGTGGCCAGACAAAAAATTGTGGTTTTATAGCAAAACGGCCCCCTAGAGTGGGTCCATCTTCCTGCTCAAACTAAAAAGGTAGTGGCTTCTTATCCAGGATTGATAGCTACTTTGATATTAAAGGAAAAAAGTGGAACATTGAATTATTTGGTAAAGAGCCATCAGAAATTGTAATTCCATATAATAAGGAACAACTTGTTGCTCTTCTAATGTTTGATAAAAATTGGCAGATTGCTATAGGAAACTATTTTGGTCAAAATTTTTGCATCATTTACCTTCGCATGTTTTGCTAAATTTTATATCCAGACATCCAGTTATTTTTCCTGTCAGATGTAAACAATCTCCTATTCCAAATGCTCAAATAGTTTTTACTGATGGGTCAGCAAATGGTAAAGCCTCCATAGTTACTAAAAATCACCAAAAGGTTTTAGAAACACGGGAAACTTCATCTCAAAGAGCTGAAATAACAGCAGTCATAGAGGCTTTTGCTATGTTTGCAGATGAGGAATTTAACCTTTATTCTGATTCTCAGTATATTGCCAGGTTGTTTCCACACATTCAAACTGCGGTTTTGCCTGAAGGTAAAACTACCATATTTCATTTGTTAAGTAAATTACAGCAACAAATTTGGAAAAGAAATAAAATATTTTTCATTGGACACATTCGGGCTCATTCCAGATTGCCCGGCCCTTAAAATGCCTTTAATGATTTGGCTAACTTGTTAACCAGAAATACAGTGGCTACTGTGATTGAGGAGGCCAGAGCCTCTCACTTACTTTATCATCAATATGCTACTGCCTTAAGATATCAATTCCAAATTCCCAGAGAGACTGCTCGAGAGATTGTGCGTTCTTGCTTATATTGCCCCACTGTTTATAATAGTCTACCTATGGGAGTTAATCCTCGCGGTCTCAAACCTAACGTACTCTGGCAAATGGATGTAACTCATGTCTCTTCATTTGGAAAACTGTCCTTTGTTCATGTAACTGTAGATACCTTTTCTCATTTTATTATTGCAACTGCTCGTACCAGAGAGGCAGTTAAAGATGTAATACAACATTTCTTTACTTGTTTTTCATATTTGAGCCTGCTAAAAGCTCTGAAAACTGACAATGCTCCTGCGTCTAAGTCTTTTCAGGAATTTTGTATAAAGTTTCAAATTAAACATAATACAGGCATCTCTTATAATCCCCAGGGACAGGCCATTGTTGAAAGAGCGCATCAAACATTAAAAATCCAAATTCAAAAACTAAAAGAAGGGGAGTTTAAGTATAGTTCTCCCCATCAAATCTTGCAACTTGCTCTTTTCGTAATAAATATTCTAAATACAGATCTGGCTGGACTACTGCAATGCTTCGTCATTGGTGCCTGGAGCAATTAAATGCAAAACCATTACTCAAATGGAAGGACCTCCTCTCAGGACAATGGAAGGGTCCTGACCCATTATTAACTAGCGGTCGAGGATGTGCTTGTATTTTTCCACAGGATGCAGATTTCTCCAATTTAGATCCAAGACAGGTTGATTCGCCATGTTGCAGACCCCCAGACATCCAGTTCCCCCATTGCTTCGATCACAAAAGAGGAGCCCGCTGGAAGGGGAGGCAAGATAAACATCGAGATCCCGGCGGGACCGACGGGGCTGCTGCAGTGCGAACTCCAACCAGAAAATAATTCTACTTATTCTGTTTTGGCTTGTCTACCCTCTCCTTATGTTTTTCTCTTTACCAATGATTCTGGAAAACTTAATGTACATGTGACTTTCACTGGTGGACCCAATGTAGTGACTTGTGAACAATGCATGCTCTCATCTTGTTTAAACCCTCAGTATAATGTTTGCTCCTTTGTAGTGTTACAACGTCCACCTTATCTTATGATGTAACCACTTATTGATATGTTAACTATAGTCTTGCTATGTTACAACAACTACAAGATTTAATGTGATCACGACGATTTGTGGGCTTTACTTATTTTAGGAATATCAGCTTTAATAGCAGCAATTGCTTCTGTTACTGTGGCAGCAATATCATGGACTCAACAAGTGCATACTGCCCAATATGTTGATACCATGTTTAAAAATGTTTCTTTAACTCTAGCAACACAGGAAGTTATAGATAGAAAATTGGAGATGAGAGTAGAGGCCTTAAAAGAGGCAATAATGCATATTGGGACTGAGTTACAGGCTTTAAAAGTGAAAATGGCTCTGTCTCGCCACGCTGATTACCAGTGGATATGCGTGACATCTTTAAAGGTAAACGAGACAGATTATGAATGGGAAAAAATCAAAAATCGTATCTCAGGTGTTTGGAACAGCTCTGACATTGGCCTGGACTTAGGGAAATTTCATAATCAAATACAGACCCTGGAACACTCTCAACTGGATTTTACCACAGCTGGAGCAGCTAATGACTTTTTTCTCACCTTCTCTAACTTTTATTTCTGGAAAAAACATTCTGTCTAATATCTTTAGTTCTAATTTTGCTTCTCATAATCATTCTTCCTTGTATTGTCAGGATTCTTCGGCAGAGCATTCAAAAGCTCGAGACTGAGCTGCCTCTGGCTGTTTTAAGAAATAAAAAGGGGGAGATGCGGGGAGCGAGCTCCGCCTCTGGCAAAGGTCATGAGGAAGGAGGCTTGGCATACGCAAAGGCGGGATCAAGCCTCAGGAGTCTCCCTGGAAATTCTCGAGCAATCTACCCCCAAAACCAGAGTCTGCCTACTTTCTGCTTTGTGCTTTCACCTACACCTCTGACTTTACGGGGGGCTGTCCCCCACTACCTCTCTGAAAAAAGTTAGCTTACAGCTCCAGTTAATAATTCCTGGGTGTGACAGTGTTTAACCTACAAACTCCTTTGGAAATCCTCTAGCCTGCCTGAATAGGTTTTTCTGGCCTCATGTGATTGTTCAGAGCCTCCCAACTGTGAGAGGCAGGAGATGTTCTAAACTGTCTAAACACAGATTCTTTTGAGTAGTTAAAAGATTGATTAGAAATTGTATTGGTGAAGGGATTTTCACTTGTTGGGCCAATGTTTGCTGCTAAGTTTCCATATCCCTTACCTGCTGTGTCCCTGGCAGTGTATTGATTAATATAATTGGTGTAAGTAGTAGCTTTAATGTTTGTAACCTGGGACCCTTGAGTTAATTCTTTTTCTTGTTATAGCCCACCACACCTTTGCTCTGTAGGAATGCAACTTTATCTAATGCTTTTGGAGGGTGGCTCCTGACCAATCACCTTTAGAGAAAAATAAGTTTTCTGAAGAAAAGGTCTTAAAATGTTAACAGGCCTCCAGGCCAGAAGATGATGCAAATCACCTAAGCTTTTGCATATGATAAGTTTGCAGGAAGAAAGCCTGGCTTGCTGCCTGACTCTACCCCTTCCCCCATTATCCTCTATGCATAACTTAAGGTATAAAAACTACTTTGGAAAATAAAGTACGGGCCTTGTTCACCAAAACTTGGTCTCACCATGTCGTTCTTTCTCTTACCTTCTGGCTGAATTATTCAGCCTCTTTTCTCCACTGAATTTCCTCACTGAGCTATCCTTATTTCAGCCTCTTTTCTTCACTGAATTTTACTGAGCTATCCTCATTCTATTACTCTTTATATCCTTAATTAACATTTAATTAAGCAATTGTTTCCTGATCTTCGCCTACGCCGTCTCTCCTTCGAATACCCTGGATCAGCCGGGGCTGGTCCCCGGCAATTCATATCTCTGTGTATACATATATGTCTATATTATGCCTGGAAGGCTTACAGTTCATGGGGTCTCAATGAGGTGGACATGACTGAGTGACTGAACATGCATTATATGTATATCCATATATATTCTTCATGTTCATTTCTATTATGGTTTATCACAGAATATTGAATATAGTTCACTGGGCTATACAGTGGGACCTTGTTGTTTATCCATCCTATATGTCCTTACAATTAAAATATATACAGTAGAATACTACTACTGAGCCATAAAGAAAAAATGAAATAATGCCATTTGCAGCAACATGAATGGACCTACAGATGAACAGAGCCACTGAACAAGAGGTATGGATGGAACCTATCTGACAATGAACAGACATGTTAAAGCTGGCAGTTTTTTTTTTTTTTCCCCTCAGATTTCCTTTTTTATTTATTTATTTTTTTAAATTTTATTTTATTTTTTGACTTTACAATATTGTATTGGTTTTGCCATATATCAACATGAATCTGCCACAGGTATACACGTGTTCCCCATTCTGAACCCTCCTCCCTCCTCCCTCCCCATACCATCCCTCTGGGTCATCCCAGTGCACCAGCCCCAAGCATCCAGTATCATGCATCGAACCTGGACTGGTGATTCGTTTCATATATGATATTATACATGTTTCAGTGCCATTCTCCCAAATCATCCCACCCTCTCTCTCTCCCACAGAGTCCAAAAGACTGTTCTATACATCAGTGTCTCTTTTGTACTTTTTATGGAGGAAATTGTTGTATCAAATCTTGTAATTTTGTATAGGTTTGAAAATTTCCATAGTAAAAAAACCTGATTATATAATTAGTTTTCTTAGTAAAAAGATAAAAATCACTAAAAGTCTGTAAGTAGCTGTTTCAGCTTGTGGTTTGAAATACTAATACATCTTTTTTAAAACTAATATCATACTGGTCAGCAAATCTTCACAAAAGGGGAAAAAAAAAATATATATATATATATAAAACTTCAATCTGTCCTTTACAGTTGTTACCTCTGGATGTGATAGAAAATGTGGAATTCAAAGTGAAAAAAATACATATTATAGATGCTGTGTGTGTACTTCAAAAACAGGAGAATTTAGAGATTTAATTTTATAGTTTATTGCTCTCTGGTTTATGTTGGTGTGATAAGGGGTTCTATACTGGGATTATTATTTGAGGAAAGAAAATTTCTTTGGTTGAGATATTATGGAAAAAGCAAGAGAGTTCCCGAAAAACATCTATTTCTGCTTTATTGACTGTGCCAAAGCCTTTGACTGTGTGGATCAAAATAAACTGTGGAAAATTCTGAAAGAGATGGGAATACCAGACCACCTGACCAGCCTCTTGAGAAATTTGTATGCAGGTCAGGAAGCAACAGTTAGAACTGGACATGAAACAACAGACTGATTCCAAATAGGAAAAGGAGTACGTCAAGGCTGTATATTGTCACCCTGTTTATTTAACTTATATGCAGAGTACATCATGAGAAACGCTGGACTGGAAGAAACACAAGCTGGAATCAAGATTGCCGGGAGAAATAGCAATAACCTCAGATATGCAGATGACACCACCCTTATGGCAGAAAGTGAAGAGGAACTAGAAAGCCTCTTGATGAAGGTGAAAGTGGAGAGTGAAAAAGTTGGCTTAAAACTCAACATTCAGAAAATGAAGATCATGGCATCCAGTCCCACTGCTTCATGGGAAATAGATGGGGAAACAGTGGAAACAGTGTCAGACTTTATTTTTCTGGGCTTCAAAATCACTGCGGATGGTGGCTGAAGCCATGAAATTAAAAGACGCTTACTCATTGGAAGGAAAGTTATGACCAACCTAGATATCATATTCAAAAGCAGAGACATTACTTTGCCAACAAAGGTTCATCTAGTCAAGACTATGGTTTTTCCTGTGGTCATCTATGGATGTGAGAGTTGGACTGTGAAGAAGGCTGAGAGCCAAAGAATTGATGCTTTTTAACTGTGGTGCTGGAGAAGACTCTTGAGAGTCCCTTGGACTGCAAGGAGCTCCAACCAGTCCGTTCTAAAGCAGATCAGCCCTGGGATTTCTTTGGAAGTAATGATGCTTAAGCTGAAACTCCAGGACTTTGGCCACCTCATGTGAAGAGCTGACTCATTGGAAAAGACTCTGATGCTGGGAGGGATTGGGGGCAAGAGGAGAAGGGGACGACAGAGGATGAGATGGCTGGATGGCATCACTGACTCGATGGACGTGAGTCTGGGTGAACTCCGGGAGTTGGTGATGGACAGGGAGGCCTGGTGTGCTGCGATTCACGGGGTCATGAAGAGTCGGACACGACTGAGCGACTGAACTGAACTGAACTGAACTCATGATGTAGATTGAGGATATTTATTGTTCTTAGGTCTACACGTAGCAAAGAATAAAGAAAACAACTTAAGGTTTATATATGGCATCCGGTCCAATCACTTCATGCAAATAGATGGGGAAACAATGGAAACAGTGAGAGACTTTATTTGGGGGGCACCAAAATCAGTGCAGATGGTGACTGCAGCCGTGAAATTAAAAGGCCCTTGCTCCTTGGAAGAAAAGATATTATCAACCTGCTGCTGCTGCTGCTAAGTCGCTTCAGTCGTGTCCGACTCTGTGCGACCCCATGGACTGCAGCCTACCAGGCTTCTCCGTCCATGGGATTCTCCAGGCAAGAACACTGGAGTGGGTTGCCATTTCCTTCTCCAATGCATGAAAGTGGAAAGTGAAAGTGAAGTCGCTCAGTCATGTCTGACTCTTAGCGACTGCGGGGAGCTGCCCGTGAGAACGGGGTCCTTTGTCCGAAGGACACAGCTCTGGGAGCTGCCTCAGTCCTTGAGGGTTTGCTTGCAAACATAGCTCTCTGTCCCGCCACCCCAGAGATTAGGCGCTTATTTACTGCAGGCACCTGGAGTTCTGTGCAAACTTCTCACGCACAGAGAAATGTTATCTGGTGTAAGAAATAATAACAGGGAGCCATTCCCATGCTCTCAAGATTTCTTGTGACTGTTTGTAAGATGTATAGGCTAACCAAGAAAAAAATGTCAACTGTTTTGTCTCTCTCACGCTTTTCTGTATAAATATGAGAGGTTGAATAAAGTTGGTGTCAGACTGCGTCCCTTCGTGGTGACGTGTCTGAACCTCTCGACCCCATCTTTGTAGTCTCTTGCTTTAGTTTCTTTCTTAGCCCCGCCGTGCACGTTCTCGGGACCTGATCGACTTTGCCGGCTGGCTCCGGCAGGTGGCGCCCGAACAGGGACTCGAGAATCGGAGTGCAACGACGGCCGCTGCCCGCCAAGATTGAGGTAAGTAAAGAGAAATTCCTAAGTAATTAAAAGTAAAGGGCAGGGAGGGTGATTGTCGAGAGTAATAAATCATGGGACAAGGCAATAGCCGCCAGTTATTTGTACATATGTTGAAAACTATGTTAAAAGGTAGGGGAATTCATGTAAATAAGTTACAGCTAGAAAAGTTTTTACTTTTTATTGAGGAGGTTTGTCCTTGGTTTCCAGAGGAAGGAACAGTTAGTCTGGAAACTTGGAAAAAAGTAGGAAAACAATTGCAGACATATTATTCCTTACATGGTCCCAATCGTGTTCCTGTGGATGCTTTTTCTTTGTGGACTCTCATAAGAGACTGCCTGGATCCTGAACATGAGGGACATAAAATTCAAACGGCTCTCAGGGATTCCACAGGACCTGAAGTTACAGAGCCTTCTGCCCCATCACCTGAGCCGCTTTATGCTGTGCCTGAGGGAGCAGCTTGTAAGGCTGGAGGGAATGATGATGTGTTAAGCTCTGATGAACAGAAAGAGTTAAATGAACAAGCGGCTCAGAACCATAGAGAGGATATGCCTTGGGAGATGATGGTTAACATGGAATCCCCCCCAGGAAAAGGGGAATTAAAGCATTCAGGGCTTTCTGAAGAACAGCTGGAGAATTTAATTCAGAAGATTGTTATAGCAGTAAAAAAGGATGCACAGGGAGACTCCCACTCCAGCCAGCCTGTGCCTCCAGCATATCCTCCCTCGGTTCTTGCTGGACTCGATCCACCTCCGCCTTTCGTAGAACCGCGAGAGCTTATATCTATCCCTGCTTCTTTGCCCGGTGAAAACATAAAAATTAAAAGTGAGATATTATTATCTCCTCTTCAACAAGCAATTAAGCGAGCTAATGAAGAAGGAGAACATATTCCCGGGTTTCCAGGAATCTATCCAGTGTTTGAAAATGATCAACAGCAGAGGTATTATGAGCCGCTGCCCTTTAAGCAACTGAAAGAGTTAAAAATGGCTTGTGCACAATATGGCCCGACTGCGCCGTTTACTCAGGCTATTATAGAGGCTTTAGGAAATCAAAATCTGCCACCTAATGATTGGAAACAGGTTGCTCGAGCTTGTTTATCTGGAGGAGATTATTTACTATGGAAATCTGAGTTTGCTGAGCAATGTGGGATCACAGCCGATATCAACCGGCGACAGGGACTGAACACCACTTATGAAATGATGGTGGGAGAGGGAGAATATCGAGACACTAATAGTCAACTTAATTATTTACCTGGAGCCTACCCTCAGATTAGTGCTGCTGCTCTACAAGCATGGAAAAAGCTTCCAAATTCTGATAAAAAGACTGAAGATTTATCTAAAATTCGCCAGGACTGCCGGTTAATCTATGGGGGAGAGATGTTATGATGAATATGGGGGTATATCTTTATAGTCCAGATAAAAAGATTAGTAATCAATTGTTAGACCAAGGCCTTTTGCCCCATCAGGGGTTGGGGATAAATTCACAAGGGCCTTTACAACCCCTGATCCCTGCAGTTAAGAATGATAGAAAAGGTATAGGATGTTTTTAGGAGGGGTCATTGATCGTCCTGCAATCCATGCTGATCCGATAAAATGGAAGTCTGATGATCCAGTATGGGTTGATCAGTGGCCCCTATCAATAGAAAAAATCACGGCCGCCAATCAGCTTGTGCAGGAACAGCTTGCTCTCGGCCATATTACCCCCTCAAATTCACCTTGGAATTCACCTATTTTTGTCATTAAAAAGAAAACAGGTAAATGGAGGCTATTACAAGATTTACGAAAGGTTAATGAAACAATGGAATTGATGGGCCCCCTTCAGCCAGGGTTGCCTACCCCCATGGCCATTCCAAAAGATACTTACAAAATTATTATTGACTTAAAAGACTGCTTTTATACTATTCCCCTTGCCACTAATGACTGTCAAAGATTTGCTTTTAGTGTCCCTTCTACAAATTATAAAGAACCTATGAAAAGATATCAGTGGCAAGTTTTACCTCAGGGAATGGCTAATAGTCCTACTCTCTGTCAGAAATTTGTTGCTCAAGCTTTAAAAACCACTAGGTCCTTGTACTCCCAAGTATATATTATTCATTATATGGATGATATTCTTTTGGCATATGAAGATGAGGAGTTGCTATTAAGAACATTCGCTTATATGCAAACTGCATTACAGGATTATGGTTTGATTATTGCAACAGAAAAGGTGCAACGCTTCCCCCCCCTATTCTTATTTGGGTTTTTTTCTGGAAAAAGAATGGTTTCGAGCTCAGAAGATAGAAATTCGTAAAGATAATTTGGTTACCTTGAATGATTTCCAAAAACTGTTAGGAGATATTAATTGGATAAGACCTTACTTGAAGCTAACTACAGGGGAAATGAAGCCTCTTTTTGATATTCTGAAGGGTGATCCTGATCCAACTTCTCCCCGAACTCTGACTCTGGAGGGAAGGCAAGCCTTAGATAAAGTTGAACAGGCCCTGTCTAAACAACAAGCTACTTATTGTGACTATACTCTAGAATGGGGTTTATATATTCTTCCTACTAAACATGCTCCTACAGCAGTCTTATTCCAAGGATTGCCTTTAAGATGGCTTCACTTGCCTGCCTCTCCCTCTCGGGTATTAACCCCCTATTATGATTTGGTTGCTGCCCTAATAGCTCTTGGGCGGTCAGAATCCACTGTATATCTAGGAAGAGACCCACATTTTATATGTGTTCCATTTTCTAAAATTCAGCAGGACTGGCTGTTTCAGTTTAGCGACAATTGGGTTATTGCCTTAGCTGGTTTTAGTGGACGGCTTGATAATCATTATCCCTCAGATAAAATTTTGCAATTTGCTCATTATCACCAATTTCTCTTCCCAAAAATCGTTGTTTCTCAGCCCCTTGCCGACGCCCTAACTGTATTTACTGATGGCTCTTCTAATGGAATAGCTAGTTTGATTATACAGGACAATACTACCACCTGGCATACTAATTATAAGTCTGCTCAAGAAGTAGAACTATTTGCTGTCTTTCAGGCTCTATTGCAAATTTCTGCTCCATTTAATTTATATTCCGACAGTCAATATATCATAAGAGCCTTAAACACTATTGAGACTGTTCCATTTATTGGTACCCTGAATTCTACTATCCAAACTCTTTTTCGTGATATACAACATTTAATTTGCTCCAGAGTTAATAAATGCTATTTTGGTCATATTCGTGCTCACTCTGGACTTCCTGGACCTTTAGCACGAGGCAATGCTTTGGCTGATGAAGCTACACGTATGATATTTCCTTCACTGGAACAAATGGCAAAAACTTCCCACAGCTTACACCATCAAAACAGCAATAGCTTAAGACTTCAATTTGGCATTACTCGAGAAGCTGCCAGACAGATTGTTAAGCAATGTCAAACGTGTCCTCAGTTTTTTAGCGTCCCCCACTATGGAGTTAATCCTCGAGGATTGTTGCCAAACGATATATGGCAAATGGATGTTACCCATATTCCTGAATTTGGTAAACAAAAATTTGTTCATGTTACTATTGACACCTTCTCCGGCTTTTTACATGCCTCTCTACAATCCGGAGAAGCTAGCAAACATTGTATAGCTCATTGCATTAAATGTTTTGCTGTTATGGGAACCCCTAAAACCATAAAAACAGACAATGGTCCAGGATACACTGGAAAAAATTTTCAATTATTTTGTACACAATTGTCTATCTCACATAAAACAGGTATCCCTTATAATCCTCAAGGTCAAGGAATTATTGAACGGGCACATCAAACTCTCAAACATCAATTGCAAAAACTAAAGAAGGGGGAATTGTATCCCAATACCCCCTCCAACTCTCTAAACCATGCTTTATTTGTTCTAAATTTTTTACAATTGGATATAAGTGGCCGTTCAGCAGCACAGCGATTTTGGAACTTTGATGCACAAACAATAAGACCTAAAGTCTTTTGGAAAGACCCACTTGTAGGAAAATGGTATGGACCAGATCCAGTACTAATCTGGGGACGAGGGCATGTTTGTGTTTTCCCACAGGATGCCGAAGCGCCGCGCTGGCTGCCGGAAAGGTTGGTACGCACGGCGGAGACAGTCTCTAGCAAATCAGATGAGGAGATTGACAATTCAAGAGCATGATGAATTACCATCTCGGCAACAACTTCAGGCATTGATGCGAGAGGCACAGAATCGTGTTGCGGTGCAGGGCGATCCGATATCGCCTTTAAGCTTCCTGATAACCTTATTAATTATCTTAAATCAGATTAACACTGCACACTCTGAAGAATATTCAAGTGCTTACTGGGCTTATTTTCCCGATCCTCCCCTTCTCCAACCCGTGGGCTGGGAGGGTCGGTCTATTCCCATATACACTAATGATACTGTGGCTTTGGGTGGTTTTTCAGATAAACATATTATTCCTAATCAAGTTAATTTCTCTTATCATGGAGTGTTTGATCGCTTACCTATTTGTCTGTCTAGATATTTTAATTCAACAGGATGTCTTTTTGTTGGGGAGTCCGGATATGCTGATTTTGACAATGGTTGGAGCCTGTATATTCCTGGAGTAACGAAAGAGTCTGGAATTCCTCAACGTCGTAATGGAATTGGTCCTTTAGATATTCCTTTCTGTGACTTTGGAACAAGGGGAAGAGTCACTGCTGCACCATGGAAACTGTGTCGAGATGGAACTGCTACGGTTTATAACATATTTGGGACAAATGAGTCATTGTGGGACTGGTCTCCAGACTCGGCCCGAAACCCTGGAGCTCAAGATAATAGGAACTTTGCATCCCGTATTTGGAACTTGGGCGGCTCTAAAGTGTTCCAAACAGAAATCTGGAAACTAGCTGCCGCCCTTGGATGTGAGGGTTCCTACCTTCAGGTGGGATTGAAAGTGAGACACGGTCATTTGTGGAATCTCACCATGAGATACCCTCGTGCATGTGTGCCTCACCCTTATGCTTTACTAGTAGGATCTGTAAAAATACAACCTGGTTACAAAATTATAATGTAACTTGTAACAATTGTACTTTGACTAACTGTGTTAGGGGAATTACTAATCAAACTAGGGTTCTAGTCTTAAGACAGCCTGCTTTTGTTATGGTTCCTGTAGAGATTAATGGGTCTTGGTATGATGAAAGGGGACTTGAACTTTGGAGAGAAGTAGAGGGTGCTTTAATGCGTTATCGCAGGGGAATAGGGTTAATAATTCTGGGATTTGTAGCTTTGGTAACTCTTATTGCTTCCTCGATTACTGAAGCCCTGTCTTTGGCACAATCAGTGCAAACTGCAACTTTTGTTAATAATCTGGCACAAAATGCATCCGTTGCCCTGGGGACTCAAGAAGATATTGACAAAAAGCTAGAGGATCGATTGAATGCCCTTTATGATGTTGTAAAATATTTAGGTGAAGAGGTTCAAAGTATAAAGTTGAGATTACGAGTACAATGTCATGCTGATTTTCGATGGATCTGTGTTACTCCCAAAAAATATAATGGTAGTATAACTGCTTGGGATAAGGTGAAAGCTCATTTAGAAGGTATTTGGCATAATGAAAATATTTCCTTAGATTTGCTGCATCTACATCAGGAAATAATGAACATTGAAAATGCACCCAGACCTGATTTGGATGTTGCAAAAAGAGCTGAGTCCTTTGTTAAAGAACTTTTTCGACATGTACCTACTGTCAATAGTATTTGGTACTTGGGAGCAGCCATGGGAGGACTGTTCTTAATAATTTTAACTGTTTTATTTCTTGCACCTTGTTTAATTAAAAAACTGATTGATGATCTATGGATCATAAAGGCTTCCATCTATGGAAATGGTCTGCGGTTAAAGGAACATAAGCGTGTGCCTATATAAAAAGAAAGGGGGAATTGCGGGGAGCTGCCCGTGAGAACGGGGTCCTTTGTCCGAAGGACACAGCTCTGGGAGCTGCCTCAGTCCTTGAGGGTTTGCTTGCAAACATAGCTCTCTGTCCCGCCACCCCAGAGATTAGGCGCTTATTTACTGCAGGCACCTGGAGTTCTATGCAAACTTCTCACGCACAGAGAAACGTTATCTGGTGTAAGAAATAATAACAGGGAGCCATTCCCATGCTCTCAAGATTTCTTGTGACTGTTTGTAAGATGTATAGGCTAACCAAGAAAAAAATGTCAACTGTTTTGTCTCTCTCACGCTTTTCTGTATAAATATGAGAGGTTGAATAAAGTTGGTGTCAGACTGCGTCCCTTCGTGGTGACGTGTCTGAACCTCTCGACCCCATCTTTGTAGTCTCTTGCTTTAGTTTCTTTCTTAGCCCTGCCGTGCACATTCTCGGGACCTGATCGACTTTGCCGGCTGGCTCCGGCAAGCGACCCCGTGTACTGCAGCCTACCAGGCTCCCCTATCCATGGGATTTTGCGGGCAACAGTACTGGAGTGGGGTGCCATTGCCTTAGACACCCTACTAAAAAGCAGAGACATTATTTTGCCAACAAAGGTCCTTCTAGTCAAAGCTATGGTTTTTCCAGTAGTCTTACATGAATGTGAGAATTGGAATATAAAGAAAGCTGAGTGCAGAAGAATTGATGCTTTTGAACTTGGACAGCAAGGAGATCCAACCAGTCTATCCAAAAAGTAAATCAGTCCTGAATATTCATTGGAAGGACCGATGGTGAAGCTGAAACTCCAGTACTTTGGCCACTTGATGCTAAGACCTGACTCACTAGAAAAGACCCTCATGCTGGGAGAAATTGAAGGCGAGAGGAGAAGGGACCGACAGAGTATTGGATGTTTGGATGGCATTACTGAAGTGATAGACATGAGTTTGAGTAAGCTTCAGGAGTTGGTGATGGATAGGGAATCCTGGCATCCTGCAGTCCATGGGGCTGCAAAGAGTTGGACATGACTGAGTGACTGAACTGAACTGAATCAAGGATTAGTGATTTCATGATTACATTATTATAGTTTATTTTTTTTATTTTTTAATTAATTTAATAATTTTGATTGAAGGCTAATTACTTCACAGCATTCTAATTTAAAATAAGACCTATTGTTACCTTTCTCTTTATAGGCTTTTTTTTTTTTTTTTCTAATTGAAGCTTTCTAATCACAGTTGCACCCTGGAGGGTCAGTGAACCTGGTGCAGTCACGTCTGGGGAATAGTAGGAATTAAGTCCCCAGGGAATAGGGACTGCACTTTATAAAGGCCTACTTCACACATTCAGGTACCCTGGGTATTTCAAGTTTCAGGGGAAGATTTCTTCTACAACCAAGTAGGTGAAGAGGTACTGTCGGTCATTTCCATAACCCTCCTTTCCCAAGCCTCTAAACTTTTCACAATTTAAAGGAAAGTAGATGACCCTGCCTAACTCTTCCCCAGCTGGATGAAGCTGACATGTATACACAATAATGAAATATCTGTCTTGGCCCATGCCAAATAAAATATCCTCTTTTACTTCTGCCCAAGACTTGGGTTTCCTTTAGAAGAAAACACTTTATTGATGAAACTGTAGAAGCCAATTCCTAAGGAAGAAGAGCATTTGTATGTGTGAGTGTTGTCTTTCTCTCAGGGGAAACTTTTGATGGTTTAAAAAAATGTAAAAAAGAGACATTTGTGGCTGAAAGTAATTCACAAAATAGGGAAGTTTTGTTTTTTTTTTAAATTGATGAGGCTGTGTGAGTTTGGCATCTTTTTCCTTTTATTACAAAGAAGAAATATACAAAAAATAAGCCTGATTTCAATGTATGCTCAATGAAAAGTAACTCAGTATCAAAACATCTGTTAATTACCTCTAAAATATCCAAATTGATATTTATCATGGAAGACCAAAGTGAGACCAGAGTTATTATATTACCATAATGGAAATGGGCAAATGATGATCATATCAATATTTTACCATTTTTTCCATTCTTTTGCCAGAATGGTGATCTGTAGTGCCAGTAGCTCTGTTAAGATGTCTGTTCAGGAAGATAAGTTAGTTAAAACAACACCTTTCACAAGCTAGGTTTTGCCTCCAGCAAGAAGAAAATAAATGAATGGGGGAAAACAGTTTTCATGTGATATATATGTACTTATGTGTAAGTATGTGTGTGTTTGTATATATGCATATGTATGTATATATGTATGTGGTGCTGGTTTAGTTGGTAAGTTGTGTCTGACTCTTGCGACCCTATGGACTATAGCCCACCAGGCTCCTCTGTCCATTGGATTCTCCAGGCAAGAATACTGGAGTGGGTTGACATTTCCTTCTCTTAGGGGCTCTTCCCAACACAGGAATCGAACCTGGGTCTCCTGCATTGCAGGCAAATTTATATATATATATATATATATACATACATACACATATAGGCTTCTCTAGTGGCTCAGCAGTAAAGCATCTGCTTGCAGTTCAGGAGCCAAAGGAGATGCAGGTTCGATTCCTGGGCTGGGAAGATTCCCTGGAAGAGGGTACAACAACCCACCAAAGTATTCTTGCCTGGAGAATTCTGTGGACAGAGGACCTTTGCAGACTACAATTCATAGTGTCACAAAGAGTCAGACACAACTGAAGTGACTTAACACACACAAGTATATACACATAGGTGCATGTGTATTATTTTTTTTCTGGAAAACACATTAGGTACAAGTCATTGCATTAAGCTGAGTCAATAGAAAGAGGAGGAAAAACTAAAAGGACACATTTTCTGACTACTCACAGTAACTTGTTAAAGAACAACAACAAGAAACAAAACTTACCTTTGGGTGAAATGTTTAGGGGAAAAGTAAGGGGTTATTCTTTCTATTTTGCACACTTCATTTTAATTTGCTATGGTGAAAATTTTTTCTTTTTAACTTTACTCCTGAAATTAAAATTAGCTGGTTATCTTCCTTTGCCTCAGAAGTGAAATGAGGCATAGAACTCTCAAAAACCACATCATGCAAGTTGAACATTATGATAGGAATACCATTTCCATATAATTGCTATTTCTCTTGTCAAAGAGATGGCTACCTTTCAAAAGCAGGAGTGCATTCTATTGTTACACTAAAAATTTACCAGATAATTTAGAAAGCATTCCTGATTATAAGTGTTGAAAATAATTAATGTAAAACTATTTGTTATTGTTCACTCACTCAGTCATGTCTGGCTCTTTGTGACCCCATGGGCTGCAGCATGCCAGCCTTCCCTGTCCTTCACTATCCCCTGGAGATTGCTCAAACGCATGTCCATTGAGTAAATGATTATCAAGAACTCTACTTTTTAACATATGTGTATTCTAACTCTAACTACAAGTGTACGTTATCACTTTTAGAAAGTAGCATTTGAAAAGGAATCCAAAACTTGGCTAATTCACAAATAGGAGTATTTAATTGCCTCCATTTTTCCATCCATTGACTATCCTGTTTAGCTTTGTATTATTATATTTAGCATAATGTACATTTTAAAAAATAAAATATATGTCTGTTAAAACAGATAAAGTATTACATATGAAAATTTTACTCCACTGAGAAGTAAATATTGGGAGCAGGATATTTAACAACATCTTTATTCTCTCCATTATTTAATATAACTAAAAATAATCTAAACCTAAAATATCCCATGTTTTTATAAACATTATTTTTATTAAACCTCAATTTTTGGCTTCAGAAAATTATAAATAGTCAAACAGGAGAGTTTAAGAGGGGATATATTTATTTGTTCTGATATTCTGCTTCAATGAACAATAATTTCTCAAGTTAAAACATGCACATTTTGGCATCTGATGAAAATTCCTCGCTCCTGATAACTTATCTGTCTTTACCTTGTGTCTTTCCCACAGTTCAGAGACTAGAACAAATGATTGAAGAGAATATTACCAGGGTGATGGAATTCATTCTTTTGGGTTTTTCAGTGCAGAGAGAGATTGAAATCCTTCTCTTTCTTCTCATTTTAGTGGTATATTCTCTGACTCTGGTGGGAAACATTGGCCTGATTTCCATAATCCTATTGGATCCTCACCTTCACACACCCATGTATTTTTTTTTTCTCAGTAATCTGGCCTTTGTGGACTTTTGTTACTCTTCATCAATAGCCCCAAAGTTCCTGGAGACCCTCCTGACCAAGAACAGGTCCATATCTCTCTATGCATGTGCGACACAGCTGGGCTTTTTCCTAAACTTCTTGGTTTTAGAGATGTTCCTTCTTGCAGTAATGGCATGACTGCTATGTGGCCATCTGCAATCCTCTTCTCTACATGGTGATCATGTCCCAAAAGGTGTGCATGCAACTGGTCAAAGGCTCTTACTGATACAGCTTTTCTGTTGCTTTCCTCCACACAGTTGTTACTTTTTGATTGATTTACTGTGGCCCCAATGCTATTAAGTGATGATGTCCCTTTGATGGCCCTTGCATGCTCAGACACCAGCCTCAAAGAGATCTTGATTTTTATCTTTGCTGGATTCAACATGATCAGCTCTTTGACCACGGTCCTTATTTCTTACCTATACATTGTGGCTGCCATTCTGAGAATCCAATCTGCAGAAGGGAGGCGCAAAGCATTCTCAACCTGTGGTTCTCATCTGACTGCTGTCACTATATTCTACGGGACTCTGATCTTCATGCATCTGCAGCCCAAATCAAACCATTCCCTTGACACTGACAAAATGGCCTCTGTCTTCTACACAATAGTCATTCCTATGTTGAATCCCATGATCTACAGCCTGAGGAACGAAGAGGTAAAAAATGCCTTGAGGAAAGCTTTTGAAAAATGTTATTTTCTGTCTCTAATATACATTAGAATGTAACTTGTAACACTGACTGTCTTGGAACTATGCCACATGCCGATATGTTGTTTTTATTATCTTTGATAGGTTAATTTTACCATTTTTGTATGAGCAAAATGACGTTGCACATGTGTTCTATTTTTCATATAATTTATAAGTAAGATAAAAGGTTTAAAAGATTATAATGCACATTTTTAACAAATTGCTACTATTTGCATATGTGACACTTGATAGTTTTGGCCTGGATAGTTTCTATTTTACTGATAATAAGATTTAGCCACTGCTTTCAAAAATGCTTCTGTTTTATACATTGTGGAGACAGAAAAAGGGAGGTGGTAAAGGAAGTTTCTTGTCCATCCCCACATCATTCCATGTAGCAGCTGTTCCTCAACTGTATCCTGTCTGCTAAAAATCATTCCTCTCTGCTTCTGACCCCCACTAGATTCACTGTTGGTCACTCTCTGTAATTATTTGGTTCTCATGTTGTTCAAAAAGATGTCATTATTTGCCATGCAGATCTGGGAATCAGGGTCAGCTTTTGGAAAGTCATACTCTCTTTTTCTGTATCAAAACAAAAATGAAGACATTACCCTATATTCCCTCAGCAAAGCTTAAGATCCTTTTATATTTTAGGGATTTGAAGAAATTACAATGGGTTGAAGGGACAGGAAGTGGTAGTGTAAAACCAAGTTATAAATGTGGTTGCTGTCAGATGTCAGGAATATAGTTTTACGTTGGGATGGTTGTAAAGTGATGTAATCTAAGACCCACTTAAACCGTCAACTGGAATGTTTTTTGTTTTTTGTTTTTTAATTTAGATTCAAATATTTGGTGTCTACCATGTGGGTGATATTGTGAGCTATTCTTGTAGGGCAAAATCAAAAACATTCCTGAATATGCTGAACAGTTTGCTATTTTTGGAAATACTGGCCAAAAAAAAAACATGATTGTATAAGTTATTCAGAAACATTTTAGCTTATTTTATCCAAGTTATCTTAGTACACATTTCATTGTTAGATTTCAGATTTATGTGAAGACATCAATATTGCCATGTTAAATTATTTATATTAAACTTTATTTTAATATATGCCTCTATTTTAATATATGCCTTTAATATATGCCATTGTTAAAGCAGCAACAAGGTGTTCTAAGTGGAGGTAAATTGTACAAATTCTAAAAAGAAGCAATGAATTACAATCCTGATTTTCAAGTTCTTAAATCAACTTCTTTCGGAGTCAGGGAGCATAGCTGCAGAGAAATCAATCTTGGAAATCATGACTGTCAATTGCCAAAGATAAAACTCAAGTAAAGAGAACATCTTTGTTGTTGCTATTTTTTTTTAAATAATTCCAAAAGTATAATTTAAATAGTTAAAAGCACAGCAGCAAGCTTCTATAGTAAACTGCAGAGTAAGGGCTAAACCTGAGATTGGTGATGTGAGAAGGGTTTAAAGGTCAGTGAATCTTTCAAAAGGAACCTGGTGCCCCTTCTGGGTAGCACACTGGATTCAGGGGAGGTTGCTGCAAAACCACACGTTTACCAAAGAAACTTCAGATACAGTTAAAGAGCTCCCAGAGCAGAATGGATGATAGCCTGGGAGGCTAAACAGAGACTAAAGTAAAACCAAAGTCCTAACACTGAAGCAAAACTGTAAAGAAATATATTAGTTTCATCGGTCTGCATTAACAAAGTACCACACACTCATTGACTTAGAACAACAAAGATTATTTTCTCACATTTCTGGAGCCTACAAGTCTGAAGTCAAGGTATTGGCAGAACCATGCTCTCTATGAAGCTCTAGGGGAGGTTCCTTCCTTGTTTTTTCCAGCTGCTAGTGGTCCCAGGCATTCCTTGGCTTGTAAGCATCTTTCCAGTCTCTGCTGTCTTCTCATGATCATCTTCCCTCTATATCTGTGTCCAGATTCCTTCATTCCTGTAAGGACATCACTCACACTGGATTAACAGTCCACCTTACTTCAGTATGACTTCATATTAACAATTGCATCTTCAACGACCCTATATCCAAATACTGACCCTATAACCCAATGATCCTATAAACAAAATCTGAAGTTCTTCAGGTTAGGAACTTAACACATCTTTTGGGGGAACAATTGCACTCATAATAAGTGCATGTAAGTGTGTGCATGCTCAGTTGTGTTCGACTCTGTGTGACCCTATGGACTGTAACCCACCAGGCTCCTCTGTCCATGGGATTTTCCAGGCAAGAATACTGGAGTGGGTTGCCATTTCCTTCTCCAGGGGATGTTCCCCCAGGGATTGAAACCATGTCTCTTGCCTAGCAGATGATTCTTTACTGCTGAGCCATTGGAGAAGCCCACTAATAAGTAAAGACAGTTAAAGATGTGCTGGCTCAAATGTATGGTGAAAACACACCTTATCTACACCTGCAAGCACAGTGAAGAAAGAAAAAAAAAAAAAGTGAGATTTCCTAAGCTTAAGAAAGAGATATATAAGTACCTAAAAAGGCTAGCAAAATGACCTAGATGACAGGTCAAAAGGGATCCAAAACCATTTAATGTGAAAACTGAAGGTCTTAAGACTTCCCTGTTGGCTTAAAAAGCCCAAGGATTCATCAAGTAATTAGGACAAAGGGATATATAGCCTAATATCTGAGATAGATCAGAAGTTTGAGTTTTCTCCTTCTGGTTAAGACAGAATACAAGATGACCTTCTCTCAATACCAGAATAGTTTCTGAAGAGACTTGATCATTCTCAGGTAAAAATCGTCCTAGTGAGTGGTAAGAGGCAGAAGTGAAGTGCCAAGTATATGTTTATGGAAAGTATTATAAAAGCAAATATAGCACTATAGCTAAGTGAACTCCCAAGATGCTGTGACTTAATAAAGTAATTTATTCCTTTCTCAGACAACAGTATGAGTTAAGGGGTTTGGGAAGGGCAATTAGACCCTCAATATATGTTTTCCATCTTTATCTAAAAAGTGATCATTTCAGCGGCAACATTTTCAAGTGGGAAGGAAGAGAAAAAGTCTGTATCTAATGGCTTTAACATACATAAGGTGATCTTTAGGTTTCAGGCATCACTTTCTACTGATGGCTCATTGCCAAGACTTGTCAACATTATGTATCCCACTGACAAGTGGCAATGGGAATGTGGTGAACAGCTGGATGACAAAGGTTTTACTTATAAAATAAAACATCAAATAGTGGACACTGAGGAATATGTCTGCCATAAGCATCACAGAAAATGTGATCTTAAAAGGTAAAGCTATAATGAACTCTGTCAATACGATTGTTTCTTGAGCAGCCTATTGTTTCATACTTGACACCAACTTGTTAGAAGCAAACTTGGATGATTTGAAAACATTAAAAAAAAAAAAAAACTTTGTTAATGTAGTTTCCAATACTAATCAAATGGTACTCTTTCTTCCTGCTCAGAACCTAAAGTTATGAAAAGGAACTCTCCTCCCACCATTTGCCTTTTCTCAGAACCAATCTGAGGGAATGTGACTTGTGGGCAATTAGTAAATTAGCCTGAGTAACAATACTTTCTGTGCTTAAATGAATACATCTTTCCAGTGATATTACCACAAGTAAATGTTACTTCTCAGAGTCTTTCTACACATGTTCAATTGTCCACCCCTTTTAATTGGATTAGCCCTTAAACAAGAATAAACTCATTCATGAGAAATTACTTCTACTTCTGATTTGCTTTTATGCTGGTATTATTAGCAAGAGTCAACAAGGACAAAAAATGTATTCCACTTATATTAAGAATGAAGGTAGAATAAGTGGACACCAGTGAACATAAATTGAATAGGAAACTTGTAATCAGATCCCAATGGATACCAGTGTGAGCTGTGCTGATCACATTTTAACACATGTCTAGTGCAATGGCATTCAGTTTTACAGTGATTCTTATCTGGTTGATCCACTCTAGTTATTAAAAGCTTGACTTAGGCAGCTAAACCGGAGAAGGCAATAGCACCCCACTCCAGTACGCTGCCTGGAAAATCCCATGGATGGAGGAGCCTGGTAAGCTGTAGTCCATGGGGTCGCTAGGAGTCCGACACGACTGAGCGACTTCACTTTCACTTTTCACTTTCATGCATTGGAGAAGGAAATGGCAACCCACTCCAGTGTTGTTGCCTGGAGAATCCCAGGGATGGGGGAGCTGGTGGGCTGCCATCTATGGGGTCACATAGAGTCGGACACGACTGACGCGACTTAGCAGTAGCAACAACAAACAGCTAAACACAGACCTAAGAATGTAATGTTAGTGACAAGAATTTGGAATCAAACAATAGCTTCATCATAGCAATCAAATGTTTAACAGGACATTCTTCTGATTAAAAGATTTTAAATGACAAAAATCCACATTGCTTCATCTTTTTAAACTATGAGAAGGACATGATAGGCTTTAGTCATAAATATTTCACCTATTTAAATTAATAAAGAGAAAAACAACTAGCCAAAATCCAAATCAATGAGTAGAATCACGGTGAGTCAACAGATTGTTTGAAACACAAATAGTATTAATTCTAGAGCAATATATACTGAGAATTAATCTTCTGAATTCATGACACTAGTTTGCCGGGGTCCAGCCCCGGGGGATCCAGGGAATTCAAAGGGGAGACAGCTTCAGCGATCAGGATACGATAGAATTTAAGATATAAACAGTGGTTAAATAAGGATAGCTCAGTGAGAAAATTCAGTGGAGAAAAGAGGCTGAATAACTTGGTTTATGTGGAAAGCTAATAAAATTCCAAGACAAGGAATTTGCATCACCTACATTGGCCGCAGGCGTCCTCCCGTTCTCCCAAAGGAGAGGAGACACTAAGGCCTCCCCGGTCAGATCTTAGAAGCCCAGGCATAATTAGTAGGCTTGACGAGCCTCCATTCTTCAGATGGGAATTCAGCCAGAAGGTGAGAGAAAGAGCGACATGGCGAGACCAAGCTTTGGTGAACAAGGCCCGCACTTTATTTTCCAAAGTAGTTTTTATACCTTAAGTTGTGCATAGAGGACAATAGGGGAAGGGGTAGAATCATGCAAGGACAGCAGTCCTTGATCCTTATTGAAGCCAGGCTTTCAAACTTATCATATGCAAAAGTTTAGGTGATTTACATCAACTTCTGGTCAGAAGGCCTGTTAACATTTTATGACCCTTTCTTCAGAAAATTTATTTTTCTCTAAAGGTGATTATTCTAAAGTCAGGCGCCACCCTCTGAAAGCATTAGATAAAGTTGCATTCCTATAGGGCAAAGGTGTGGTGGGCTATATCAAGAAAAGAATTAACTCAAGGGTCCAAGGTTACAAACAAAAAAGCTACTACTTACATTGCTATACACCGATTTTATTAATCAATACACTCCCAGGGACACAGTAGGTAAGGGATATGGAAACTTAGCAGCAAACATTGGCCCAACAAGTGAAAAACCCTTCACCAATACAATTTCTAATCAATCTTTTAACTGCTCAAAGGAACCTGTATTTAGACAGTTTAGAACATCTCATGTCTTTCATGGTTGGGAGGCTGTGAACAATCACATGTGGCCAGAAGAACCTGTTCAGGCAGGCTAGAGGACTTCCAAAGGAGTTGGTAGGTTGAAACACTCTTGTCACGCCCAGGAACTTTATTAACTGGAGCTGTAAGTTAACTCTTTTTCAGAGAGAGGTGGTGGGGGACAGTCTCCTGTAAAGTCAGAGGTGTAGGTGAGAGCACAAAGCAGTAAAGTAGGCAGACTCTGGTTTTGGGGGTAGGTGCTCGAGAATTTCCAGGGGGACTCCTGAAGCTAGATCCCACCTTTGCATATGCCAAGCCTCCTTCCTCATGACCTTTGCCAAGGGCAGAGTTCCTCACACTAGTTGAAGATTCTGAATACATTTTTGTTTTCAAAAGTCCATGCATGCATGAATGTTATTGAAAGCTTTCTTGGTAAATGTGAATTCACCAACTTTTATATTCATGGAAAAGTGATGAAGTCTTAATTTTTCTCATGAACTTATATATTACTTATAAAACAAATGAAGAGCAATTTTATATAGAAAGTATCCTAAGAAATCATATTCAACTCTTACAAAGATACCCTCCAAATTAGCATGTGCTTATCCAAATGTACTTATCATTTATCCGATGACTACACTTAGCACAATTTTACATACACTGTGACTCCCAGTAATAGGTCAGGGTTAGTATGTTTGCACACGTAGATAAAGGAGGCTTAGTCCTGAGAATCCATTCATGGGGTAAACCATCGCTGTGTTAGACTGGACTTCTTAGTATATTTAAGTGTTGCCTGTATACAGTCTATTTTAAACAGGGAATTTATATGCCTGGACATTTATAACAAGAAGTGGCATACATGGAATTATGTACTGCAGGTTCACTGCTTCAAGTTTGCCTTGACGATTGCTTTGTTGACCACCTCTTTCACATCTTTGTTCCTCAAACTGTAGATCATGGGATTCAGCATGGGAATCACTGTGGTGTAAAACATAGCCACCATCTTCCCCTGCTCCACAGACTCTTCAGTGGGCCTCCTGAGATACATGAAGGGGAGAGTCCCATAAAACATTGTAACAGTGGAGAATGCCTTCCTCCTGCCATCGGCAGAGCACATGCACAGCATGGCTGCTCCACTGAGGGTATAGGAAATGAGAACCACTGAGAGGGAATGCGTGAAATTAATCCCAGCAATAACAATCATGGTGCATTCTTTAATGTGGACCCCTCCACAGGCAGTCTTGATAGAGGAGGGTCAGCACAGTAGAAGTAGTTGATTTCAAAGTTTCCACAGAAGCACAGGCCATATGTCCACAGTGTGCAGTTTAGGCTGACAGAGAACCCCTAGATGTATGTCACAGAGATGAGACGATCACAGACAGTCCTGGACATTTTACTGCCAAAAAGCAGAGGGTTGCAGATGGCCATGTAGCGATCAAAGGCCATCACAGCCAAGATATATACTTCCATGTGGACAAGGGCTGTGAAGAAGTAACACTGCACCAAACACCCCACATAGGAAATGGTTTTTGTTTGATAGTAAGTTTTCCAGCATCTTCGGAGTGACATTGGAAGAGAACCACACATCCACAAAAGACAAATGACTCAAGAAAAAGTACATGGGGCTCTGAAGCTGGAGGCTGATGCTGATCAAAATAATCATACCAATGTTCCCTATCAGAGTGATCATGTAAACTACTAGAAACACCACAAAAAAGAGAACTTGAAGCTCCTGATGACTGGTCAACCCCAGAAGAACAAATTCTGTCACATCTGTGAACTTTGGCATTGCCTTCACTTAGACCCAGTCTGCAGTGCCTATGGATAAATTAAAAGAAATGAATGAATTTATTTTATTCTTGAAAATTTTGAGTCATGTTTATTAGTATTCTAGTTCAAATGATATAAAAATCAATGTAGACTTTGCACAAAGTCTAATATAAGACTATATAATCACATTTATTTCCTTTAATAGGCCTTATAGGTAATTATTGCAATATTTATTAGTTTCTTAACTCTAAAACAATTACATTCATATACAACTAGTATTAGACACTTATTTTTGCTAAATTATTACAATGATGTTAACCTCATAGAGTTCCAGTAAAAGTAAAGCTAGACTGAGAGTCATTAGAGAATGACTAAATCCATTTCAACGTATTGTCTTATAGAAAAAGACTTGAGACTCATAAATGTAAATATTCAACCAAGGTCAGACAACCACTTTGTGCCAAACAGGGAAGTGAGAAGAGTGAATCATTGAAATTCCATTGAATACTAATTTTGTGTATGATGGTTGCCTCTCATTGTCAGTATTAATACAAATACACATGCAATATTAACTTACTCATTTTCCTTTGACTTGGAAGATATCCTTTTTTTAAAAAAATGTATTTATTTATTTTTGGCTGTGCTTGGGATCCTCTTGGTTGGGGTGTGTGGGCTTGTCACTGCAGTGGCTTCTCTTGTGGAACGCTGACTCTAGGTGACCAGGCTTAAATGGTTGTGGCTCACAGGTTCTAGAGCGCAGGCTCAGTAGTTGTGGCACTCGGGCTTAGTTGCTCCATGGCATGTGGAATCTTCCTCCAAGCAGGGATCGAACTTATGTCCCCTATATTGGTAGTCAGATTCTTATCCACTGTGCCACCAGGGAAGTCCAGAAGGTATCTTCTTATCTACACAATTTTACGGGATGATTGTCTTAAACCTTGGTCTTACAATCTAGTCATTGACATACTTTTCTACACTATGTCAGCTTATGATATCAAAAGCTTTCAACTTATGAAAATCCTAGTCATGTGTTATTTTATTTAGCTATATATTTCACTTGCTTGATTACTGCTGCTTGCAGGATGAGGTAAGAGGTATTTAACAACATGGACTGTATCAGTTTAACAGTTAGAAAAGTAAACTGCAAATGGTTCAATCACCATATCAAAATTATATCAATAGATAAATTCTATATACATATAAAATAAAATTCAGGTGCCATGTTTTTAAAATTACTGTCTTATTTCAGTTTCTACTGCTTTTCAGCAAAAATCCATTATTTGTCTAATTATTTATTTTCAAAGTTAATGTCATTACAAGGAAAATGTCCTCAAGGAATATTTTCTCCATTTAATACATTTCCCCAGATAAGTCTTCTGAGAAATAAACTGCTCTGAGTATTTAGGGATGCATTTGTAGGATTAACATCATCTTTGGAATTTAAGATCCCCATAATAATATTGCTTTAAGAGAATATTATGACATAAAATGGGCTTTAGTTATAATTGCTTATAATAATTAATTTACATCAAAACCAACTTTATGTCAAATATATTTGCTATATTATATTTATTATTTATTACTTTAAATCTAGAAGTAGTCTAAGTTTTGTAATATAAAATTGAACAAGCTACATGAGATTCTGGTTTACATCATAATTGTTCAGTCCACTAAGTCATATTCGGCTATTTGAGACCCCATGCACTGCAGCACGTGAGGTTCCTCTGTCCTTCACTATCTCCCAGAGTTTGCTCAGATTCATGTCCTTTGAGTTGGTGATGCTATCTAACCATCTCATCCTCTTATAATTAGTTGTACCAATAATGCAAGTAAAATTTTGTTAATTAGGTAATTATGGATTCACCAAGTAGAGTCAAGAGTTTTTATACATGAAAATTCTTGGTTTTAGCTTTATCTCCCAGTGAAAATCAGCAACTCTCAGCTGGCTTAGTATATCCACACTTAGCAGCTGGAATATCTACGATCGTGAAAATATAGGGTACAGGTGAACTCAGACCAGAACTGAAATATCATGTGCCTATGTTATGTGCCCAAATCGTTTTCTCTATGGTGTATATAATTACCATATGAATAATTTCAGGGGTAGGAAAATACTTCACAGTGATTAATCAAATTCCAAATTGTGAGTTGCTGCTAGTTGGAGGGAGACATGATACAATCACAGAGTTTATACACTTTTAAAAATATTTCCTCCTTTAATTTTTCATATTTTCATTCTCTTTTTCCTCAATATTTTACATGGCTGGTTGCTGCTGCTGCTGCTGCTTCTAAGTCGCTTCAATTGTGTCCAACTCTGTGCGACCCCATAGACAGCAGTTCACCAGGCTCCACCATCCCTGGGATTCTCCAGGCAAGAACACTGGAGTGGGTTGCCATTTCCTTCTCCAACGTAGCTGGCTACTGGTGCATAACTGAAAAGTCACCTCCTCAAAGAGATCTTTGACCATTCTGTGTGCATCCTGCCTCTTCTTATTTCTGTGTTTATCAGCATGCTCTGTTTTTGTCTCACTCCATTCCTTAAATTGTCTTATTTGTATATTTTTCATTCACTCCCTTTCAGGCAGTTCAGTTCAGTTGCTCAGTCATGTCAAACTCTTTCTGACCCCATGCACTGCAGCACGCCAGGCCTCCCTGTCCATCACCAACTCCTGGGGTTCACCCAAGCCCATGTCCATTGAGTCAGTGATACCATGCAACCATCTCATCCTCTGTAGTCTCCTTCTCCTCATGCCCTCAATCTTTCCCAGCCTCAGGATCTTTTCCAATGAGTCAGCTCTTCTCATCAAGTGGCTGTAGTATTGGAGTTTCAGCTTCAACATCAGTCCTTCCAATGAACACCAGGATTGATGTCTTTAAGGATGGACTGGTTGGATCTTCTTGCACTCCAAGGGACTCCCAAGAGTCTTCTCCAACACCACAGTTCAAAAGCATCAATTCTTCAGCATTCATCTTTCTTCACAGTCCAACTCTCACATCCATACATGACCACTGGAAAAACCGTAGCCTTGACTAGATGAACCTTTGTTGGCAAAGTAATGTCTCTGCTTTTGAATATGTTATCTAGGTTGGTCATAACTTTCCTTCCAAGGAGTAAACATCTTTTAATTTCATGGCTGCAATCACCATCTGCAGTGATTTTGGAGCCCTCAAAAATAAAGTCTGACACTGTTTCCACAGTTCCCCACCTATTTCCCATGAAGTGATGGGACTGGATGCCATGATCTTCGTTTTCTGAATGTTGAGCTCTAAGCCAACTCTTTCACTCTCCTCTTTCACTTTCATCAAGAAGCTTTTTAGTTCCTCTTCACTTTCTGCCATAAGGGTGGTGTCATCTGCATATCTGAAGTCATTGATATTTTTACCAGCAATCTTGACTCCAGCTTGTGTTTCTTTCAGCCCAGCGTTTCTCATGATGTACTCTGCATATAAATTAAGTAAGCAGGGTGACAATATACAGCCTTGACATACTCCTTTTCCTATTTGGAACCAGTCTGTTGTTCCATGTCCAGTTCTAACTGTTGCTTCCTGACTTGCATACAAATTTCTCAAGAGGCAGATCAGGTGGTCTGGTATTCCCATCTCTTTCAGAATTTCCCACAGTTTATTGTGATCCACACAGTCCAGAGTCTCTTAGACTGCAAGGAGATCCAACCAGTCCATTCTAAAAAGATCATTCCTAGGTGTTCTTTGGAAAGAATGATGCTAAAGCTGAAACTCCAGTATCTTGGCCACCTCATGTGAAGAGTTGAGTCATTGGAAAAGACTCTGATGCTGGGAGGGATTAGGGGCAGGAGGAAAAGGGGAAAACAGAGGATGAGATGGCTGCATGGCATCACCAACTCGATGGACATGAGTTTGAGTGAACCCTGGGAGTTGGTGATGGACAGGGAGGCCTGGGGTGCTGTAATTCATGGGATCTCAAGGAGTCGGACATGACTGAGTGACTGAACTGAACTGAACCACACAGTTACAGTCATCTCACACACTACTAAAGTAATGCTCAAAATTCTCCAAGCCAGGCTTCAACAATACATGAACCGTGAATTTCGAGATGTTCAAGCTGGATTTAGGAAAGGCAGAGGAACCAGAGATCAAATTGCCATCATCCGTTGCATCATGGAAAAAGCAAGAGAGTTCCATAAAAACATTTATTTCTGCTTTATTAACTATGCTAAAGCCTTTGACTGGGTGGATCACAATAAACTGGAAAATTCTGAATGAGATGGGAATACCAGATTACCTGACCTGCCTCTTAAGAAACCTATATGCAGATCAGGCAGCAACAGTTAGAACTGGACATGGAACAACAGACTGGTTCCAAATAAGAAAAAGAGTACATCAAGGCTGTATATTGTCACCCTGCTTATTTGACTTATATGCAGAGTACATCATGAGAAACGCTGGGCTGGAGGAATCACGAGCTGGATCAAGATTGCCAGAAGAAATACCAATAACCTCAGATATGCAGATGACACCACCCTTATGGCAGAAAGTGAAGAGGAACTAAAAAGCTTCTTGATGAAAGTGAAAGAGGAGAGTGAAAGAGTTGGCTTAAAGCTCAACGTTCAGAAAAGGAAGATCATGGCATCTGGTCCCATCACTTCATGGGAAATAGATGGGGGAACAGTGGAAACAAGGCTGACTTTATTTTTCTGGGATCCAAAATCACTGCAGATGGTGATTGCAGCCATGAAATTAAAAGATGTTTACTCCTTGGAAGGAAAGTTATGACCAACCTAGATAGCATATTCAAAAGCAGAGACATTACTTTGCCAACCAAGGTCCATATAGTCAAGGCTATGGTTTTTCCTGTGGTCATGTATGGATGTGAGAGTTGGACTGTTAAGAAAGTTGAGGACTGAAGAATTGATGCTTTTGAACTGTGGTGTTGGAGAAGACTCTTGGGAGTCCCTTGGAGTGCAAGGAAGTCCACCCAGTCCATTCTAAAGGAGACAAGTCCTGGGTGTTCATTGGAAGGACTGATGCTGAGGCTGAAATTCCAATACTTGGGCCACCTAATGTGAAGAGTTGAGTCATTGGAAAAGACCCTGATGCTGGGAGGGATTGGGTGCAATTGGAGAAGGGGACGACAGAGGATGAGATGGCTGGATGTCATCACTGAATTGATGGACATGAGTTTGGGTGAACTCCAAGAGCTGGTGATGGACAGGGATGCCTGGCTTGCTGCAATTTTTGGGGTCAAAAGAGTCAGACAGGACTGAGCGACTGAACTGAGCTGAGTCATTCAGTTGTATCCAGCTCTTTGTGACCCTGTGAACTTTAGCCCACCAGGCATGTCTGCCTATGGGATCTCCAAGCAAGAATACTCGAGTTGGTTGCCATTCCCTTCTCCAGGGGGTCTTCCTGACCTAAGGATTTAACCCAGATCTTCTGCATTGCAGACAGATTCTTTACCATTTGAGCCACCAGAGACGCCTCTTCCACTGTATGACTGCTGCTATGTCGCTTCCGTTGTGTTCGAGTCTGTGCGACCCCATAGACAGCAGCCCACCAGGCTCCCCTGTTCCTGGGATTCTCCAGGCAAGAACACTGGAATGGGTTTCCATTTCCTTCTCCAATGTATGAAAGTGAAAAGTGAAAGTGAAGTTGCTCAGTTGTGTCTGACTCTTAGTGACTCCATGGACTGAAGCTTACCAGGCTCCTCTGTCCATGGGATTTTCCAGGCAAGAGTACTGAAGGGGGTTGCCATTGCCTTCTCCCTCCACTGCACGACTGTGTATGCTTAATGCTCTATTATGGTTTTATGTGAGCTTCCCAGGTGGCACTAGTGGTTAAAACAAAACAAAACAACAAAACTACCTGCCAATGCAGGACACTTAAGAGATGCTGGGAAGTTAAATCTTTGGGTCAGGAAGACTCCTCGGAGGAGAAGGGAATGGCTACCCAGTCCAGTATTCTTGCCTAGAGAATCCCATGGACAGAGAAGTCAGGCAGGCTACAGTCCAGGTCCATAGGGTCTCAAAGATTCAGACACAACTGAAGTGACTTAGCATGCATGCATATGGTTATATGTACTTGGGAAACAAAAATACATCCTTTGTGGGAATTACCTGGTCATCCAGTGGTTAAGACTAGGTGCTTTCACTGTCGTGGGTCCAGGTTCCTGGGTGGAGAACTAAAATCATACAGCTTAGCAGCATGCTCCCCACACACAAAAAATGTCCTTTGCACAACTACAAAATAGTTAATAATATTAGTGGTGTATACATTCGATCATTTTAACTCATTGGCCTGGCAATTTATGCCCATCCATAAAACTTGTTTCCTTTCCTCCCCAGATCAGTATACTCACACTGCTTCCCCTTCAGTTCTTATAACAAGAGCCTATTTCTGCTTATGAAGAATTATGAAGGAAATTGCTGATTTTCTTCCAAAGCTATTCTTGGTTTTCTGTTGCAATAAACCTTTTATTAGACAGCCTTGGGCATGACCCTGCCCCAGGACCCATGACACATGGGGCACATGGTAGAAGTGGAAGAAATGTTCATTCAATACAGAAAATGAGTGATTATCAGACTTTCAAATACGTGACTGACACAGGTAAGAGAGGCATATATCTAACACTTATATACACCTCAGGTTAAGGCTGAGAAGCCCTAGTGTTACAATTAAACCATACTTTGGTAATTGATATAAACATATTTGGTGCATATAAGTTAGCGCTCTGAGTGGATCTTGAGAGAAAAACTTCTAACTTGAGAAAATCCACGTGCTCCCTAGGAATAGGAATCGACTCCTCACAGAAGTTTTGGATCTAGTATCTTTCAGAGAAACCTACCTCTGACCCAGGATACTTTTCAACTGCCAATTAATTTTATCACCTTAATATTTTTCTAAGTTTAATTTTTTAAGGCCATCCTCTACAGGACACTAAATAGCCTCATGTGATGCCCTTGGGTTTTATGGTACAAATATGGTTCTCAATATAAGTAGCCAGGAGGATCACTCATTTATCACAGAGAAATCTAGGCAGGACAACTCACTTAGCAAGAGACTGAGTTTCATGATTCTATTCTTCAGGCCCCAAAGATATAGATAAAGAAGAATCTACTTTTGTAATTCATGTAAAAATGACCGTCTCTTTTACCACCATTTCCTTGAGGCTACCCACGTAAAACTTACAACTTCTTCACCTGCATGTCCACGCTGAAAGTGAAAGTGTTAGTTACTCAGTAATGTCCAACTCTTTGCGACCTCATGGACTGTAACCCACCAGGCTCCTCAGTTCAGTTCAGTTGCTTAGTTGTGTCCGACTTTTTACGACCCCATGAACCACAGCACACCAGGCCTCCCTGTCCATCACCAACTCCTGGAGTCTCAAACTCATGTCCGTTGAGTCAGTAATGCCATCCAGCCATCTCATCCTCTGCCATCCCCTTCTCCAACTGCCCCAATCCCTCCCAGCATCAGAGTCTTTTCTAGTGAGTCAGCTCTTCACATCAGGTAGCCAAAGTATTGGAATTTCAGCTTCAGCATCAGTCCTTCCAATGAACACCCAGGACTGATCTCCTTTAGGATGGACTGGTTGGAACTCCTTGCAGTCCAGGGGACTCTCAAGAGTCTTCTCCAACACCACAGTTCAAAAGCATCAATTCTTCAGCATTCAGCTTTCCTCACAGTCCAACTCTCACATCCATACATGACCACAGGAAAAACCATAGCCTTGACTAGATGGACCTTGGTTGGCAAAGTAATGTCTCTGCTTTTGAATATGCTATCTAGGTTGGTCATAACTTTCCTTGCAAGGAGTAAGCGTCTTTTAATTTCATGGCTGCAGTCACCATCTGCAGTGATTTTGGAGCCCAGAAAAATAAAGTCTGACACTGTTTCCACTGTTTCCCCATCTATTTCCCATGAAGTGATGGGACCAGATGCCATCTGGTTTTCTGAATGTTGTTAAGCCAAATTTTTCACTCTCCTCTTTCACTTTCATCAAGAGGCTTCTTAGTTCCTCTTCACTTTCTGCCATAAGGGAAATGTCATCTGCATATCTGAGGTTATTGATATTTCTCTTGGCAATCTTGATTCCAGTGTGTGCTTCTTCCAGCCCAAAGTTTCTCATGTTCCATGGAATTCTCCAGGCAAGAATATTGACGTGGTTTGTCGTTTCCTTCTCCCGGGGTTCTTCCTGACCTTCTGGGTCTCCTGTATCAGAGGTAAATTTTTTACTGTCTGAGCCACATAGGATACTTAGCTCATATTGCTTATACAGTCTTTATTACATTGTATTACATATAGTTTCAATTGCCTGATTTATAATGTGAAATTAGAACAATCTGAAAAAATGCACAGTGTTCTATTACTGCACTCTTCGTAATTATTTAATACAAAGCATTTGTTAGGTCTTATGAAGGATGCAGGAAGGTGTGTAACATCATATCCTGTTCAAGTGGGGGTAGTGGTAAAGAATCCTGCAGGAGACACGAGAGACAAGTGTTCAGTCCCTGCTTCAGGAAGATCCCCTGGACAAGGAAATAGCATACCCACTCTGGTAATTTTGTCTGGGAAGTTCCACGGACAGAGGAGCCTGGTGGGTTACAGTCTATGGGGTTGCAAAGAGCTGCACATGACTGAGCACACACACACACACACACACACACTTCACACCTATTGGAACACATAGAGACACACTGAACACAAAATAGACATACCAAATTAATCCCTACCTATCCTTACCTGGTTTCCCTCGTGGCTCAGCTGGCAAAGAATCCACCTGAAATTTGGGAGACCTGGGTTAGATCCCTGGGTTGGGAAGGTCTCCTGCAGAAGGGAAAAGCTACCCACCCCAGCATTCTGGCCTGGAGAATTCCATGGACTGTATAGTCCATGAGTCGCAATCAGACACAACTGAATTTCACTCTCACTTTCACTTTCTCCCAGAAACTTTGGAGCTTTTTCAACCTAAGAATGTTTGAAATAAATTCTTGGCTTAGTATTTTTAAGACAAAATAGCTAATAGAGTTTCATGAACCCCTGAGAGCTGAGTTCATGATTGCAATTTCAGGGCCCAAGTATGCAGGAGTCCTCAGTTCCTTCTCACTAACTATGGCGAAAATGCATCAGGTAAACTCTCTGGCAGTAGGTCATTACAGTGTAATCTGCACTCCCTCAAGGAAATGTAGATTTCAGAAGAAGAAACTGTGGCATGTGTGTGTGTGTGTGTGTGTGTGTGTGTGTTATTGAGGGAGAGATCAAGAAAGAGAGAGGGTGACTGGGAAAGATAAGTACACTTTATGTTGAAGATGCTTAACTATAATGATGTCAGTAAACATAGAAACAAATGTAACAGTAGCATTCAGTTTTATTTTTTTTTTCATTCAAACACTTTTATTTTTTATATCAGTTAATTGTTTTGTTTTTCTGTGATTTTTTATTTATTTTAAATATTTATTTTATTTTATTTTTTAACTTTACAATATTGTATTGGTTTTGCCATATATCAACATGAATCTGCTACAGGTATACAGTTTTAAAAACCATTTTACAAAACAATATTGTAAAGTAAAATAATAATAATAAAAAAAAACTATTCCAAATGAAAACTATCCTTAATTTAAAAGCTTTAAAATTACATTTTAAAATTTATTAGTAATCATCAACTAATTTGGAATGCCAAGAGTTTTCCAATAAATGGTGAATAAATAGTCTTACAGACAAAAGGAATTACATTTAGTTCACCCAAATAGTAACATTAAGTAAGAGCTTAAATTCTTTAGGGAGGTTAAGTTTTGCATTACAGACACAATGACATTATTATAATTTAATCAAAATCTCCAGTTTGTTTACATGCAAACAGCTTTGAAATGTTGCCCATGATGTATGTGTGAATGAATGGAAATGAGTTTATGCCTGCTTCTGCTTTCCCCTGAGGAAAATAAAAACTCACGATGGACAAAGAGGACTTCCCTGGTGGCTCATTGTAAAGAATCCACCTGCCAGTGCAGGAAACACGGGTTGATTCCTGATCCAGGAAGATCCCACCAGCCATGGAGCAGATAAGTCCAAATGCTACAACTGTTGAGCCTGTGCTCTAGAGCCTGGGAGCCACAACTCTTGAGCCCATGTGCCAAAACCATTGAAGTCCACATGCTCTAGAACCTGCGCTGGGCAACAGGAGATGCCACTGCAATGAAAAGCCCATGAACTGCAACTAGAGATCAGCCTATGCACCTAGAGATTCCCTCCACTGGCCACAGCTAGAGAAAAGCCCTCACAGAAATGAAGATCCTACGTATCCAACAATAAATATATTAATATAATAATTAAAAAAAAAAACACTGGACAAAGAGAAATGTTTGTTCTCCTATACATCATTCTTATTTTATATCTACATCTCTGTAGATAAATTATGCATTTTGTGATGATTTAAATGCATGATCTTAATGTGTGAATGACATTTCAGTGGCTATGTGTTTCTGTATCAAGACATCAGGATATTTATTTGTTTACTTATATCAGAAGACATAGAAACATTATGGATGTCCAAGTTGTAAACTTGTTGCCTTATCACTGTACTAGAAGAACCAAGCTACAAGAGAGAAGCCAAACTATGTTTGCACTATTAAGTCAGGATGTGTTATTAAGAAAAAAGAGAGCACCCAAATATTCCTTCTTTCAAGTAAAAAGAAATTAATATTTGAAATCATACTTAGGTCAAAAATGTGCAAAATAATCCATGTGAATATTAATTTAATTTGTGAGGAGAAATCTGTAGTTTTGTACTTGCAAAATGACATATTCACTAATTCTAGCTACACCTCAGTTAGAATGATGGCACTTTGGCTGGGGTACATGACATGTGCACAGTCTGGCCACACAGCAGCTATTAGAATCAGTAAAAGAGAGACACTTATGCTGTTGTGTCTTTAAATACAAAAATGTTGGAAAAGGATTACATATCATAGTATTTCTATTTTCAAAACAAAGGTCTCTGAACAGATCCACCTTTCACATCGAAAAAGGCATTAAATATCAGGCTTAAGTTTTTCAACTACCCAGTGATGTTATTATAATTTGAACAAAATTCCCAATTTGTTTATGGGCAAAGAGCTTTGAAATGTTGCCCATAATGCACGTGTGAGTCAGTGGAGATGAATTCACATGTGCTTCTCCTTTCCCCACAGGAAAATAAAAACCATTAGCAAGACCACCATCTTTATGCACTTACATTAGAGAACTGAATGAAATATGTTGTTATTTCTTCTACCTCAGATTGTAGTCTAGTAGATAAATAGATAAATATTTCATAAATTCATTACTACATTTTTTTTTAATTTTATTTTATTTTTAAACTTTACAATATTGTATTAGTTTTGCCAAATATCGAAATGAATCTGCCACAGGTATACATGTGTTCCCCATCCTGATTAAGAAAATCAAAATCTTTTTATTCTAACAAAGGATATAAACAATGTCAATACATATACCTGTGAACTTGGGCTGAAATAATCTTCTCTATTAATTTACTAATTTTAGCTAAGCATGACTACTTGTATCAATGAGAGAAAATTCACTTTTTCCCTCTGAATTTTAATTTTTTCTTGTTTTTTTTTTTTTTGTAAAGGGTAAAGTTCTTACTTTTTGTGAATTCTCTAAAGCTGTGTACTAAGCAGTAATCTTTTGACAAGTGAGTGTTGATGAAATGCAGAGGACAAAAGTAACACAACATTACTTTGTTAAAATTGTCCTGCCGATCACTTTGTTCATGGCCTCTTTCACATCTCTGTTCCTCAGACTGTAGATCATGGGGTTCAACATGGGGATCACCGTGGTGTAAAACACAGCCACCATCTTCCCCTGCTCCACAGACTCCTCTGTGGGACGTTGGAGATACATAAAAATAAGGGTTCCATAGAATATGACGACAGCTGTCAAATGGGATCCACAGGTGGAGAAGGCCTTGCACCTCCCTTCCGCCAAGTTCATCCATAGAATGGCAATGAGGATGAACAGGTAAGGTAAGATAACTACATTTAGAGAATATACAAAGTTAATGCCAGCCAGTATGAGCATTGTATATTCTTTTACAAAGGTTCCAGCACAAGCCATTTTGATGAGAGGTGGGTCTGCACAGTAGAAGTGGTTGATCTCAATCTTCCTACAGAAGTACAAGCCATAGGTCCATAATGTTGCTGCCAGACTAATCAGAAAACCATACACATACGGGAAAGAAATCAGTCGGATACAGACAACCCTTGACATTTTGCTGCCATAGAGCAAAGGGTTCCCAATGGCCATGTATCTATCAAAGGCCATCACAGCAAGAATGAAAACTTCTACATGGACAAGAGCAATAAAAAAGAAACACTGTACCAAACAGCCAGCATAAGAAATCGTTTTTGTCTCTGATAACAGGTTTTCCAGCATTTTAGGAGTGACATTGGAGGAAAACCACACATCAACAAATGACAAATGACTCAAAAAAAAGTACATGGGGCTGCTGAGTTGCGGACTGACCTTAATTAACAGGATCATGCCGATATTACCCACCATGGTGATCACGTAGACCAGCAGGAAACTGACAAACAAGAGAACTTGCCATTCCCGATAACTAGTTAGTCCCAAAAGAATGAACTCTGTCACATCCGTGAAGTTGAACATTTTCTCTTCTCTAAGTCAATTTTCCATACAAACTTCTATGATAAGTTTTAGTAAATAAATTTAAAATCAAATGTTGATTATTATCAATTTACATTTTATTCATGCTGTCTTTTATTTTTTTAATTAAATAACTATGACTTCATTTTGACAGTCTTTTTCAGCAATTTTTTTCTGAGCACCTGCTGTTTAACAAGCTCCCTGAAGGTATCTACATTGACAAATATAATACACTGACCCACTTACATAAGAGTTGTACAAAATGTGATTGAAACATGCTATTCCTAAAAATTGTAATTGTCCAAGTGTCCAAGTGTATACATGTGTGTGTATTCAGTTGTGTCCGACTCTTTAGGACTCCAGGGACTATAGCCCTCCAGAGTCTTTCCAGGCAAAAATACTGGAGTAGATTGCCATTTCCTCCTCCAGGGGATCTTCCCAACCCAGCGCTGAACTGGAGTCTCCTGCATTGGCAGGTGGATTCTTTACTACTTAGCCACCAGGGAAGCTCAAGACTATTTCTTAAATATCTCTTGCTTTCAACTGGCATTTTGGTAATTATTCATTTTAAGATATTTATGGAGGGTAAGATTTCTGTTTTTAATGTCACTCAAAAACAATACTTTTTCTCCATTTTAATATAAGCATGTTCTCCAGGATTATGGGCTTCCCTGGTGGCTCAGACAGTACAGTGTCTTCCTGCAATGTGGAAGACCTGGGTTCAATCCCTGGGTCAGGAATATCCCCTGGAGAAGGAAATGGCAACCCATTCCAGTATTCTTGCCTAGAGAATCCCATGGACAGAGGAGCCTGGTGGGCTGCTGTCCATAGGGTCGCATAGAGTTGGACATGACTGAAGTGACTTACCATGCACGCATGCATCCAGTACTCTTTCCTGCAAAATTCCATGAATGGAGGAGCCCGGTGGGCTACAGTCCATGGGGTCGCAAAGAGTCAGACAAGACTGAGCGACTTCACTTTCACTTCCAGAATTATAGGGCAAAACCATTTAATCCAATAAACTGTCAGCCCTAAATATCAGATAAAATTTGTTTTTAATCTAACCTCATACTTGGACTCATTTAAAGAGGGACAAACTGTTCACAGTAATCTTTGAAATAAAGGATTAAATTACTTACATACTTTCATATATTGTGTGTATTCCCTGGACAAGGACTCTGACAAACCTAGCATGTAATTATAATCTACTAGATACCCTCCACTGTTATGTTCTGCAGATTCAAAGATAAGACCAGGAGATCAGTGTCACTAGTGAGAAGTGGTAGTAATGTAATTAAACCTTGTAAAATCATGATGTATTCCTACAGTGTTATAATACGGGGATAAAGCAGGGAATGATTGACTCTTCCGTGGAGATCCAGTGGTCTAGGAAAGCTTCTTGGATAGTTACAAATTTATTTTCAAATACAGATTGTATCATATGAACCTCTCCAGGACAGTACTTCACAAAATATTTTCATGAGAAAATACTAGTGCCTTGCATTCTGTTAATAAGTATTATGGAGGAAAATCCACAAGCGTTTATTCATCAAATAATGAGAAATCTTTGTGTCTTATCCAAATTCTTATAATTATGCAACTTACCTCGTAAAATATGCAAAACTGTTTGGGAAAGAATTCTAATACACTTAGTCTAGCTAGCATTTACTTAGCTTTAAATGAGAGAAAGGAGAAAGAGATAGAGGTGACTTTAAGTATATGAAAGGATGTGCATAGGTTTTATGCAATCATGACACCATTGTATATAAGGGACTTGAGTTTCTGCAGATTTGGGGATCCTGGGGGGATAGGGTGGAGGGTGATGCTCTAGAAGCAATCCTTCTGAGATACGAAGGAGAGCCATATTTGTCCTAAATGTGCCACAGTATCATTTTGAGCTGCTTGTGAACCTGCTCAGTCCAAGGGAAACAGAACAATAAAAATGGAACACAGAACTGTTTGTAAACCACCCAAACAATGCAACTTAATAAAAAGTTTTAAAAATAGTATGTTAGCTTTTGAATAAGATGAGTGTCCTCAACAAAAAAAAAAAAATGGATTTTTAAAGATTGAGATATTAATGAAAGATGTTTTAGACACCATCATAAATGATAGAGAAAATGTAAAGATGAAGGAGAGATTCTGAATGGAAAGAGATTACAAATATGTTAATAGAGCATGTTGATATTGTGTTAACAAAATGTGCCAGGATTTTCCACTTATTTTTAAAACAGCAGAAGAGGAATTTTTATTTGGAATGTCAGATCTCACTGCATCTAACTGTACCAAGGATGATCCAGAAAGATGATATATAAAAGATCAGTGTTGTTAGTACCTCACAAAGGCAAAATAGATGAAAACCTGTGTGGTGGTTAGACAGGTAATTGAGAGCTCTGAGGAACTCACAGGGAAAATGGAATAGTCAGGTCTGATCTTAGGAATTATGGAGACTGGAAAAAAGAGAAGGGTTTGGAGACAGACAGTTTTGCTCACCACCTTCTTCAGGCAAAAATATATACAAAAACTACCCATATTGTATCACCCTGGCTTTCAAATTAAGTTAACAGTAATTGTAGATTATTTTCCCCCAGGACCAGAAAAGAGGAAACATTAAGTATTCCAGATAGAGAATTCTGTTTCTGTTCTAAAGTGGTTTTGAATTCTGGCCCCAGGACTTATTTTGTGAACTTAGGCAGGCTTTGCTCTTAGTTTGTTTTGTGTTTCATTTTTCTGTGTCTTAAGATGATGTAACAAGTATTAATTAACAGTATTAACTTCATTGTTTGAGAGTATGAAAAGACATATTCAGCTCTCTTGCAACCCCATGGATGGTAGCCCACCAGATTCCTCTGTCCATGGGATTCTCCAGGCAAGAATACTGGAGTGAGTTGCCATTTCCTCCTCCAATAATAAATAAGAAGGTGCAATTATTACTGAATGCATTGTGGAAACTGTAGCTTCATTAATAGCTTTTAATAATCAAATATTCAAATCTAAATATAAAATTTCTGTCTCTGACAAATAGACACCTCCATACATGGATAATATAAATGGAATAATTAATGATGAATATAATAAAATAAAATATATAATGAAAGCTTCATCTTCCAGCTCCAGATAGATGTGTTTGTATACCAATCTCTAAATAGAGCAAAGTATTCCCAGGAAGGATGCAGAATGGGAAAGTGAATGTTGTGTAAGAAATGAGATGATGCCAGGTAGAAAAGAAACTGGAAATCCACAAGAGAAGTTTCCCTTAAATTATTGCCTTATTTAAAAAAAAAAAAAAAAAAACAATTAAGAATCTTCTAGAAATAACCCTAGGGAAAGTATATCTCTAGAGGAAAAGTTGATCACTGAGTTTCTGTTTTGTAACAGATTAACAAAAAATCCACCTCCCCCATTCAAGTTATTTTGAAAGTATTCTGGGATCAAATAACGTTCTTTGCTTTGAGTTTGCATCACACTAAACTTGGTGATGACGTTCCTCAACATTCATAAGCCCAGCTTGTGTTCTGTGCTTCATGGCTCACAGGACCTTGGCCTCTAGTCCCTTATCATGCCTATGGTCTCATATTCCATTAATTTTCTCACTGCCCTGGGCTGCAGCCACACTGGCTTCCATTTGTTCTTAAAACTTTCCTTGAATGCTTGCATCTGCCTTTTCCTTAGTTACTCCATCTTCTAAAACACTGCTCCGTAAGGACCTCCATGGCTCATCTCTAAACCACCTTCATGAGGTTTTTGTTCAATTATCCTCTTCTCAATGAAATCAACCTTCATTCTCATATCTGAGCCAGAGATCCCCCTTTGCTCCTTTATCTTACAAGATGATTTTTTCCAGATTTTTCTATAACATCACTAATATACTCTAAGATTTATTTATGTATTTTCCTGATGGTTTATGCTGGTTTCACACAAATGGAATATAAGTCTCATGAGATCAAGGATTTCTTTTTCTGTTTTGTTCACTGATAACAAATAACTAAAACAGAGCCTCAAACATAACAGGCACTCAGCTAATATTCGTTGGACAAATAAGTGAATTAATTAATTCAACTGAAGGTTAAAATGCTTAGAAGTAGGCCAAAATAATTATAAATAAGTTTATGTATTTATTATTGGCATTTTAATATGATTAGGGATAGAGAGATTATTAATTTACTAATGGTAATGTCTTATGAGAATTAGTGTTGGTATCTTGCTTCAGACTGCATGCAAAAACTAAATTGCAAACTATATAAATTAAATATTTAAATATGTGAATATGTGTGTAATGCAATAACTTTTATGTGAATGATTATATAGTTTCTCATAGTAGTTAAAACTGCACTAGTTGCATAATTACCTCTGAAATCATATGGCTTTCAAATTGATTAAGTTTTATAATCTAGGGCAAGAATACAGCTAGGTAGAGAAATTAGTTCTGCTGTTGGTAAATTAGGCAGTTTAGAGTTACACACATAAATAGAAGGAGAAAAATAGCATACAAGATTATGTTATTAATGTTGATTATTTTATGTGACAACTAATTTAACCCTGAGGTAAATTCTTACACAAAATTCCTAGAAAGTATTGATCAAGTTGAATACTCTGGAACATACACATGCACACACATGTGCAAACACACATATAACCTATCTGTATATGTGTAACATATATAACATTTATACTTACATATATAATGTTGACGGATAATTTTGTTTCATTTGTGGAAATCATTGTGAGAAAAACTTTATTTTTAAAATTTTCTTATAAAATATTGATAAATAAAATGAACAGAATTTGAATATTGACAAGAAAGTTTAAGATTCATTCACAATCAAGCAGCTATCTGTGCCTCAAATTTTTCTCATCTTTCAAATAAAAACATTTTGAAAACCAGGCAACAGTATTGCTAAAAACAAAATTCAGGATATCTACTATATTGATAATGTGTTCATTTTAAAATCAGATATAAAAGAATCACATTACATACATATGTACTAGGACTAGCAAGGTTTCTGCTAGTTTCTGCTATCACCAACCCCAAAAATACTTTTTAAAAATAAAACAAAATAAGAGTAAATCTATTTTTCTATTTTCCAAAAATTGTCTAAAGATAAGTTGTTGAAATATATTTACAGAAACACATTCCAAACTCCAAATCAACAGTGAGATTATATTACCTTCTGATAGTCATTATAAGATAAGACACAAATAGGGCCTTAAATAGAAACCATACAATTAAAATACGCTTACATATAAATGAGGTTTATTTAATTAATTAGTAAACATTTGAAAATCCAGACTCATCTAGGATACAGTTGCATTGATTAATATTATTGCATGAGGCTTGTAGCATATTTTGAATAAAATATTCCACAATCAGGGATATTATCTACAATTATAACAATGAGATACAGTGAAATAACAGTCCATTTAAGCACCTAAAAATAACAGATATCCCAAACCAATATCTATTTTAGGTGCAAGAAAAGACTATTACACTTTCTCTAAAATCAGAATCTAAACAGGGAACACGTGTATACCTGTGGAGGATTCATGTTGATATATGGCAAAACCAATAAAATATTGTAAAGTTAAAAAATAAAATTAAAAAAAAAAACAGTGAATTTATAAAAATTGCAACTATTTTACATAAAATTTTTTCCAGTCACACCTACTAAACTTAGATTCCATAGACCCAGAGACTCTTGTTTCAAATGTGCTTATTTTATGTTTACACTATTATTCCATTTTCAATTATATATAATCTTCATCTATTCATGGAAAACATAAATGACAAATTTCCTCAAAATTACCCAAAAGAAATGATAACTGTCTACCCCTTCTATTGAACCATGGGTCTCATCATATACTTTAACTTTCAATTTTATTTAGTTAAAGCTGTTCTGCTAATTGCTTTGCTCATGACCTCCTTCACATCTTTGTTGCTGAGACTAAAAATCATAGAGTACAACATTTAGGAATTACTGTGGTGTAAAACATAGCCACCATTTCCCCCTGTTCTACAGACTCTTCAGTTGGACTTCTGAGACACATGAAGAAAAGATTTCCATAAAATATGGGGACCGCTGTCAAGTGGGGTCCACATGTAGAGAAAGCTTTCTTCCTTCTGCTGAGCACATTCTCAGGACACTGATAAGGATAAATGTGTTCAGTTAAGTTCAGTTCAGTTCAGTCACTCAGTCATGTCAGACTCATTGCGACTCCATGAACCACAGCACGCCAGGTCTCCCTGTCCATCACCAACTCCCGGAGTTCACTCAAACTCACGTCCCTCGAGTCGGTGATGCCATCCAGCCAACTCATCCTCTGTCATCCCCTTCTCCTCCTGCCTCCAATCCCTCCCAGCATCAGAGTCTTTTCCAATGAGTCAACTCTTCGCATGAGATGGCCAAAGTACTGGAGTTTCAGCTTCAGCATCATTCCTTCCAAAGAACACCCAGGACTGATCTCCTTTAGAATGGACTGGTTTTATCTCCTTGCAGTCCAAGGGACTCTCAAGAGTCTTCTCCAAGACCACAGTTCAAAAGCATCAATTCTTCAGCGCTCAGCCTTCTTCACAGTCCAACTCTCACATCCATACATGACCACAGGAAAAACCATAGCCTTGACTAGGCGGACCTTTGTTGGTAAAATAATGTCTCTGCTTTTGAATATGCTATCTAGGTTGATCATAACTTTCCTTCCAAGGAGTAGGCGTCTTTTAATTTCATGGCTGCAGTCACCATCTGTAGTGATTTTGGAGCCCCCCAAAATAAAGTCTGACACTGTTTCCACTGTTTCCCCATCTATTTCCCATGAAGTCTTGGGACTGGATACCATGATCTTCGTTTTCTGAATGTTGAGCTTTTAAGCCAACTTTTTCACTCTCCACTTTCACCTTCATCAAGAGGCTTTTTAGTTCCTCTTCACTTTCTGCCATAAGGGTTGTGTCATCTGCATATCTGAGGTTATTGATATTTCTCCCGGCAATCTTGATTCCAGCTTGTGTTTCTTCCAGTCCAGCGTTTCTCATGATGTACTCTGCATATAAGTTAAATAAATAGGGTGACAATAAACAGCCTTGAAGTACTCCTTTTCCTATTTGGAACCTGTCTGTTGTTCCATGTCCAGTTCTAACTGTTGCTTCCTGACCTGCATATAGGTTTCTCAAGAGGCAGATCAGGTGGTCTGGTATTCCCATCTCTTTCAGAATTTTCCACAGTTTATTGTGATCCACACAGCCAAAGGCTTTGGCATAGTTAATAAAGCAGAAATAGATGTTTTTCTGGAACTCTCTTGCTTTTTCCATGATCCAGCAGATGTTGGCAATTTGATCTCTGGTTCCTCTGCCTTTTCTAAAACCAGCTTGAACATCAGGAAGTTCACAGTTCATATATTGCTGAAGCCTGGCTTGGGGAATTTTGAGCATTACTTTACTAGCGTGAGATGAGTGCAATTGTGCGGTAGTTTGAGCATTCCTTGGCATTGCCTTTCTTTGGGACTGGAATGAAAACTGACCTTTTCCAGTCCTGTGGCCACTGCTGAGTTTTCCAAATTTGCTGGCGTATTGCGTGCAGCACTTTCACAGCATCATCTTTCAGGATTTGAAAGAGTTCAACTGGAATTCAATCACCTCCACTAGCTTTGTTCGTAGTGATGCTTTATAAGGCCCACTTGACTTCACATTCCAGGATGTCTGGCTCTAGGTCAGTGATCACACCATCGTGATTATCTGGGTCGTGAAGATTTTTTTGTACAGTTCTTCTGTGTATTCTTGCCATCTCTTCTTAATATCTTCTGCTTCTGTTAGGTCCATGCCACTTCTGTCCTTTATCAAGCCCATCTTTGCATGAAATGTTCCCTTGGTATCTCTCATTTTCTTGAAGAGATCTCTAGTCTCCCATTCTGTTGTTTTCCTCTATTTCTTTGCATTGATCACTGAGGAAGGCTTTCTTACCTCTTCTTGCTATTCTTTGGAACTCTGCATTCAGATGTTTATATCTTTCCTTTGCTCCTTTGCTTTTCACTTCTCTTCTTTTCACAGCTATTTGTAAGGCCTCCCCAGACAGCCATTTTGCTTTTTTGCATTTCTTTTCCATGGTGATGGTCTTGATCCCTGTCTCCTGTACAATGTCATGAACCTCATTCCATAGTTCATCAGGCACTCTAATCTATCAGATCTAGGCCCTTAAATCTATTTCTGACTTCCACTGTATAGTGATAAGGAATTTGATTTAGGTCATACCTGTATGGTCTAGTGGTTTTCCCTACTTTCCTCAATTTGAGTCTGAATTTGGCAATAAGGAGTTCATGATCTGAGCCACAATCGGCTCCTGGTCTTGTTTTTGCTGACTGTATAGAGCTTCTCCATCTTTGGCTGCAAAGAATATAATCAATCTGATTTCGGTGCTGACCATCTGGTGACGTCCATGTGTAGAGTCTTCTCTTGTGTTTTTGGAAGAGGGTGTTTGTTATGATCAGTGCATTTTCTTGGCAAAACTCTGTACATCATTGCCCTGCTTCATTCTGTATTCCAAGGCCAAATTTGCCTGTTACTCCAGGTGTTTCTTGACTTCCTACTTTTGCGTTCCAGTCCCCTATAATGAAAAGGACATCTTTTTTGGGTGTTAGTTCTAAAAGGTCTTGTAGGTCTTCATAGAACCGTTCAACTTCAGCTTCTTCAGCAATACTGGTTGGAGCATAAACTTGGATTACTGTGATATTGAATGGTTTGCCTTGGAAACGAACAGAGATCATTCTGTCGTTTTTGAGATTGCATCCAAGTACTGCATTTCGGACTCTTTGGTTGACCATGATGGCTACTCCATTTCTTCTAAGAGATTCCTGCCTGCAGTAGTAGATATAATGGTCATCTGAGTTAAATTCACCCATTCCAGTCCATTTCAGTTCACTGATTCCTAGAATGTCGACATTCACTCTTGCCATCTCTTGTTTGACCACTTCCAATTTGCCTTGATTCATGGACCTCACATTCCAGGTTCCTATGCAATATTGCTCTTTACAGCATAAGACCTTGCTTCTATCACCAGTCACATCCAGAGCTGGGTATTCTTTTTGCTTTGGCTCCATCCCTTCATTCTTTCTGGAGTTATTTCTCCACTGATCTCCAGTAGCATATTGGGCACCTACTGACCTAGGAAGTTCCTCTTTCAGTATCCTATCATTTTGCTTTTTCATACTGTTCATGGGGTTCTCAAGGCAAGAATACTGAAGTGGTTTGCCTTTCCCTTCTCCAGTGGACCACATTGTGTCAGATCTCTCCACTGTGACCCGCCCATCTTGGGTTGCCCCATGGGCATGGCTTAGTTTCATTGAATTAGACAAGGCTGTGGTCCTAGTGTGATTAGATCGACTAGTTTTCTGTGAGTATGGTTTCAGTTTGTCTGCCCTCTGATGCCCTTTTGCAACACCTACCGTCTTACTTGGGTTTCTCTTACCTTGGGCTAAGTATCTTTTCATGGCTACTCCAGCAAGCGCAGCGGCTGCTCCTAACCTTGGAGGAGGGTTATCTCCTCACCACCGCCCTTCCTGACCTTCAACGTGGGATAGCTCCTCTAGGCCCTCCTGTGCCCGCACAGCCACGGCTCCTTGGACGTGGGGTTGGTCCTCCCAGCCGCCACCTCTGGCCTCGGGCATGTCGGTGTGGGGTAGCTCTTCCCAGCCGCTGCCCCTGACCTCAGACACAGGGTAGCTCCTCTTGGCCACCGCCCCCACCCCTGACCTCGGATGCATGGTAGCTCCTCTCAGCCGACCCCCCTAACCTCGGACGCAAGGCAGCTCCTCTTGGCTGTTCCTGCGCCATCGCAGCCTGGCACTCTTGGCCACTGCCCCTGACCTCGGACGTGGGGTAACTCCTCTTGGCCGCCGCCCTTCGGGCATTGGGTCCTCCTGGCTTCTGCCCCTGACCTCAGACATGGGGTAGCTCCTCTCGGCCACGCTTAGTGCGCCGGTCGTTGCAGCCGCCTGCATAGCTAAACAAAAATAAGCCAGAATATAAGACATTTTAAATACTGAAAGCAAGTATCTGTCTTTCTACATTCATACCCAAATAAATTCTCCTCTGAGAATGGACAAGTGATATTCTCAGATAAGTGGATAGAGAGGGACTCTCACTGAAAGAACTGATTAAGGATATATATCACACAGAAGAAAACTAAACCATAAATGAAGAATGGGTGCCATATAATGTGAAAGTGAAGTCGCTCAGTCGTGTCCGACTCTTTGTGACCCCGATGACTGTAGCCCACCAGGCTTCTCCGTCCATGGGATTCTCCAGCCAAGAATACTGGAGTGGGTTACTATACTAGTGAGAGAAAAATTGATAAATATGAAAGTTAAAGGAACATGAACATTGAATCACCATTTAATATAACTGTAATCATATACAATAAAGATAATATTTAAAGTTCATTAATAAATAATTTACTATTGATGATTTATTCTATACCTGCAAATGACAGTTTATAAGTTAGAAGCAGGATGAATTCATAATTAAAATATTGTATATTCCTTTTGGGAGAAGGCAATGGCACCCCACTCCAGTACTGTTGCCCACAAAATCCCATGGATGGAGGAGCCTGGTAGGCTGCAGTCCATGGGGTCGCTAAGAGTCAGACACGACTGAGCGACTTCACTTTCACTTTCCACTTTCATGCATTGGAGAAGGAAATGGCAACCCACTCGTGTTCTTGCCTGGAGAATCCCAAGGACGGAGAAGCCTGGTAGGCTGCAGTCCATGGGGTTGCACAGAGTCTGACACAACTGAAGCAACTTAGCAGCAGCAGCATATTCCTTTCATTATTTAATAGCAATGTAGATATACTGATTAATGAAGACTAAGTTAAGACAAGTATGCATACACAGTTTAAGGGAACTTACTAATAATAGAAAATAGAATGTGTCATAGTCAAACAAGGATTAAAAAGGAAAGAAAGTTGCAAAATATGATTTAATTCACAGTAGGTAAAGAGGAGAAAAAACACAAAAAAGTTTGTGAAAAGCACAAATTAAGTTGTCAGAAATATTCAAAAGTGTCAATATCCACAATAAAATAAGAAATAGTGATCAAAAGGACTCGGGGCCTGAAAATAAAAAAGGTAAAAAAAAAAAAAAAAAGGTAAAAATAAACATACTGGACATAACCAACCAAAAACAAAAAATAAACAGCCAAATATATGTGAATATCAGACAAATAAGGCTTTTAGACTTTATACATCATAGAAGGGATAGAAAGTATAAGTGATCAAAGGAATAATACCAGTTCAGCAGTTGATAAGACCTAAAAATATAGTCTAAATAGTTTTAAAAACTACAAAAGAAAATAGGCAAGTCCACATCATCATTCTCCATTTTCATGTCTGAAAATTCAAACATCTGTAAGGACACTGAAGATCTGATAAAAGAAAATTTACTGGATAGACTTAATAGGACGCTGCTCTGCTCAGTTCCCATCTCTTCTAAGCATGTTTCAGTGTCATAGTCTTTCCCCCAGATATGCTTCAGGAGGAGATGACAAAGATGAGCCCTAGTGTCCATGACATGGAGAGGTGATGGATCTGAGTTTCTGAAACAATGAAATAAAAGGACCTGCTGTTATAGCACAGGGAGGACTTCTCAATATTCTACAATAGTCTAAATGGGTAAACAATTTGAAAAATATAGATTCATGTATAGTTATAACTGAGTCGCTTTGCTGTACACCTAAAACTCACACAACATTGTTAATCAACTATGCTCCAAGATGATAAGAAAGCTGTGGCTGATATACACAATGGAGTATTATTCAGCCATTAAAAAGAATACATTCGAATCAGTTCTAATGAGGTGGGTGAAACTGGAGCCTATTATACAGAGTGAAGTAAGCCAGAAAGAAAAACACCAGTACAGTATACTAATGCATATGTATGGAATTTAGAAAGATGGTAACAATAATCCCGTATCAGTTCAGTTCAGTCGCTCAGTCATGTCCGACTCTTTGCGACCCCATGAATCGCAGCATGCCAGGCCTCCCTGTCCATCACCAACTCCCGGAGTTCACCCAGACTCACGTCCATCGAGTCAGTGATGCCATCCAGCCATCTCATCCTCTGTTGTCCCCTTCTCCTCTTGCCCTCAATCCCTCCCAGCATCAGAGTCTTTTCCAATGAGTCAAATCGTCACATGAGGTGGCCAAAGTACTGGAGTTTCAGCTTTAGCATCATTCCTTCCAAAGAAATCCCAGGGCTGATCTTCTTCAGAATGGACTTGTTGGATGTCCTCGCAGTCCAAGGGACTCTCAAGAGTCTTCTCCAACACCACAGTTCAAAAGCATCAATTCTTCAGCGCTCAGCCTTCTTCACAGTCCAACTCTCACATCCATACATGACCACTGGAAAAACCATAGCCTTGACTAGACGGACCTTTGTTGGCAAAGTAATGTCTCTGCTTTTCAATATGCCATCTAGGTTGATCATAACTTTCCTTCCAAGGAGTAAGCATCTTTTCATTTCATGGCTGCAGTCACCATCTGCAGTGATTTTGGAGCCCCCCAAAATAAAGTCTGACACTGTTTCCACTGTTTCCCCATCTATTTCCCATGAAGAGTTGGGACTGGATGCCATGATCTTCGTTTTCTGAATGTTGAGCTTTAAGCCAACTTTTTCACTCTCCACTTTCACCTTCATCAAGAGGCTTTCTAGTTCCTCTTCACTTTCTGCCATAAAGGTGGTGTCATCTGCATATCTGAGATTATTATGAGACAGCAAAAGAGACACTGGTGTATAGAACAGTCTTTTGGACTCTGTGGGAGAGGGAGAGGGTGGGATGATTTGGGAGAATAGCACTGAAACATGTATAATATTATATATGAAATGAGTCACCAGTCCAGGTTCAATGCATGATACTGAATGCTTGGGGCTGGTGCACTGGGATGACCCAGAGAGATGGTACAGGGAGGGAAGAGGGTTCAGGATGGGGAACACGTGTATACCTGTGGTGGATTCATGTTGATATATGGCAAAACCAATACAATATTGTAAAGTTAAAAAATTAAAAAAAATAGAAAAAAAATTTTAAAAATGAAAAATGTGGCATTGCGTGATATCCTAACACTGCTAGTTATCCTGACTCTGGTAGTCTATGCTGCTTTATATTTTGGATGTATGCTGGAAATGGTTCATAACAAAACAACAAAAAAATGGAACCTCAAAACTAGTTTTGTGATGGTGATATAGATAGATTAAAACACTTAAAATATATAATAAAAATATTCTGTAGGATATTTAGGATTTACTTCAACAATCTTATGAATGAAGATTCTATTGGACCAGTACTAAATGCTAAAGATATATCTTGGAGTAATAACCTGAGATTCCTAAAGGTTTTCACTTCAATATAATTTGAATACAAAAATACAAAAAAAAAAAAAATCCAACAAGCAAGTTCACATATTTGGTGACTATGGGTAATATAGATAGAATAATCTGTTTTTTGCTAATGTTATAGAGCAATGACAATGCTGTTTGGTCTTGTGTCTTAATATATGTGTGGTATTATTTTAATATACTGAGTCAAAACTAACAATTTGATAACATTCTTCCAAGTCTCATAGGTGAATTATAAAAGGAAAAGAATAGTCAATAGGCAAAATGACTTGTTAAATTAAAGTGCTCACTGATTGATCAGAGAATACAGATATGTTACATACCAGTGACCAAAATGTCTACACTATTTGGCAAATAGCTTCTCTTGAATCACTCTTCTTACTGCTTTTTATACATTTTTTCCACCAGTGGATCTTCCTAACCCAGTTCTGAAACCTGCATTTTCTGAGTCCCCTGAACTGCAAGCAGATCCTTTACCACTTAGCCACTGGAAAAGCCTCTTTAACATTTCTAAAAATTGTAAATCACTATGCTGAACACCAGGCTTTCCTGGTGGCTCAGACTCTAAAGAATCTGCCTGCAATGTGGGAGACCTGGGTTCGATTTCTGAGTTGGGAAGATACCCTAGAGAGGGGCATGTCAACCCACTTGAGTATTCTTGCCTGGAGAATCCCCATGGATTAGAGGAGCCTGGCAGGCTACAGTCCATGGGATCACAAAGAGTCGGACACGACTGAGCAACTTTCAGATGTTGTATACCTGAAACTTAAAATTACAAATCAGTTATAAATCATTTTTTTTTGTCTTTTACTTTATTTTTTTTCAATAATGCACTCACTTTATTTTTTACCATAATTCATTTTAATTTTTAAATTTTATTTTATTTTTTAACTTACAATATTGTATTGGTTTTGCCATATATCAAAATGAATCCGCCACAGGTATACATGTGTTCCCCATCCTGAACCCTCCTCCTCTTCCCTCCCCATACCCTCCCTCTGGGTCGTCCCAGTGCAAAAGCCCCAAGCATCCAGTATTGTACATCAAACCTGGACTGGCGACTCGTTTCATATATGATATTACACGTTTCAATGCCATTCTCCCAAATCATCCCACCCTCTCCTTCTCCCACAGAGTCCAAAAGACTGTTCTATACATCAGTGTCTCTTTTGCTGTCTTGTATACAGGGTTAGGGTTAGGGTATTACTCAGCCATTAAAATGAATACATTTGAATAAATTCTAATGAGGTGGATGAAACTGGAACCTATTATATGGAGTGAAGTAAGCCAGAAAGAAAAACACCATTACAGTATACTAATGCATATACATGGAATTTAGAAAAATCAGTTTTTTAAAAAATCAACTTGATTTACCTAACAGAACCAAGTTCTGCTCAACTCTCATCTCTTCTGAGTTTTCCAGCATCGTAAGCTTCCCCAACTTGTATGTCCCGGGGGAGACGCCAAAGGTGAGCAGTCAGGTCCATGAAGTGGAGATTTGTGCAAATTTGAAACAAGTGTCATTGTGTGAAAACTTAATGATGATTAGTTATGCTTCGAAAAGTGCTCTTTATATCATTCACTATTTTTGTCTGTGAGCTGTTAACAGAGCATAATTTAAAAAAAAAAAAAGTGAAACCCTAATATAAGTTAGTGCTGGAGGCATTTTGGTTAAAAAATTTTTTAAAGAAATAATTTTTAAAAATCTAAAGGAAATTTGGCATTTCTGTCAAACATTTAATCAATGAGGATTCCGTTAGTATAGTTCTTAAGTAATAATTTAAGATACCCAAAGATCTTGGATATATAATGTGAACAAAGGGAAAAACCAACCAACCAAAGAAAAAACTTTTCTCCTTATATGATTGACAAGTTTTGGAAAATAATTTGGAAAATATTAAACCCCTCAAATCAAACAAATTGGCATTGTCTTAGGATCATTGGTAATTCTGCCTTTTATAACTTTCTACCTTAATGAGTACTGTGCACAGAATTATCTGTCCTTTACTAATATTACAAAAATAGCAATGCTGTCTGGTCTTGTCATTGAATTTCCACGTGGTATTCCTTTTAAATACACTGAAATGACACAAGATAATGATCTGACAGATTCTTTTCAAAAGGAAAAACTAAGTCAATGACAAAAAGTGACTTATTAATTTAAAATTCTCTCTAATCGGTCAGAAAATACAAATATACTACATACCTCTGGCCAATTAAACCTCTGTACCTAATTAAACAAAAATTTTCTCTTGCATTACTCTCCTTATTGCTCTTTTAACATCTTTGTTCCAAAGGCTGTAGATCAAAGGGTTAAGCATAGGACTCAGAAAGATATAAAAATCAGCTGCAATTTTGGTCTGTTCTACAGATGCCTCAGAAGGCGGCCTCAGATACATCCAGAACAGTGTGCCATAAAACATAGTGACAACTGTCAGATGAGCCCACCAGGTGGAGAAGGCCTTGCGCCTCCCTTCTGGAGAACGCATTTGCAGAATGGCTGTAAAGATGAAAATGTAGGAAATGAGGATGATGGTGAGAGAAAACACGAGATTGGAACCAGCCACCACGAACATGGCAGTTTCATTGACATGAGTGTCTGAGAAGGCCAGGACTAGGAGACGTGGGTCCACACAATAAAAGTGGTTGATTTCACTGGGTCCACAGAAGGAGAGGTGGAGCATCAGGATGGTCTGTGCAAGACCGTTTGCAAAGCCATATGTATAAGATGTAGCAACGAGAGAGAGGCAGACACCTGGGGACATTTTGCTGCCATATAACAAGGGTTTGCAGATGGCCGTGTAGCGGTCATAAGCCATTGCTGTGAGCATATAGCTATCTGTGAGCCCCAAGGAAATGAAAAAGTCAAACTATATAAAGCAACCAAGGAAGGAAATAGTTTTTCTCTTGGATAAAAGATTGACCAGCATCTGAGGAGTGACATTGGTAGCATAACAGAGATCTACAAAGGAGAGGTGGCTGAGGAAGAAGTACATTGGAGTCTGAAGCTTTGAGTCAGTTCTGATTAACAAAATCATGCTCACATTGCCGAAGACTGTGATCAGGTAGATGACTAGGAAGACCACAAAAAGGACAGGCTGCAACTCAACTCGATCTGTCAGTCCCAGGAGGATAAACTCAGTCACTTCTGTGTAGTTTTCCCTTAACATTGTGTTTGCTCAGCTTCCAATGATGTCTAAAGTAAATGAAATAAAAATGCATTTTTTTTATCATTTTCCATTACTCACATCATCAATGCCTACTTCTTTCAAACTTCTAAATACATATTGCATAAAGAAGTTACATAGGGGACTTTCTAGGTGATCCAGCAGTTAAAACTTTATTTTGCAATGCAGGGAACGAGGATTTGAACCCCTTTTAGGGAGCTATGATCCCACATGCCTCATGGCCAAAAAAAAAACAAAACATAAAACAGAAGCAATAGTATAAGAAATTCAGTAGTTTTTAAAAATGTTCCACATCAAATTTTTCTTTAAATATCCAGAAATAACCTAGTAATCATGCACTAGATGCTTCAATATTTAACTTAATATAGAGCACAATTACATAGTTTCAAATGCTTTTCTGCAAGTCTTTTCATAGTTGAGAAGCTTAGATCTTTTCTACAAATCATTATCATGAATAGGTCACTTACAATCCCTTTAAATATTGCTTTTCTTTAAAACTATGATTCTTTGTTTTCAGGATGATTTTGATGTGGTGTCTAAAGTGTCAGTAATTGAAATTCATTCTGTTCCCCCAACAGGTGAACCATTTAGAGAAACGGAACAGATATATCTTTATAGAACCAGTGTCTGCCTACCTGCCACTCTAACCTCAAGGTCATTTTCAAGCTAGTTCCTCACCCTGTGATGCATGTTCATTTTATCCACACTTGCCTATCTCAGGTTGCCCTTACATTACCAAATCTTACTTCAGTAAGATATCCCAGGCTCTCCTTAGCTTTGTATATTTCAGCCAATTATTTAGGGCAATAATTGACTTAGCAGCAGCAGCAATTGGCTCATGGGACACAAAATTAAATCGGCATTTTTGTATAAATACAGGTAAAAATACAGTACATAAACAATATGTGATTATTTTTATATATCCAGATTTATCAGTGATGTTAAATATTAAAGGAGGGAATAATTGGGATAAAATAATGTATTAAAAATGTCCCCTTGAGGAGAAGACAATTTTTTAAAAAGTGATTGACATACCCATCCCCAAATTGTAATAATTTTGTTGTAACTTTACCTCATTTTAACTCTTTCAGAATGTAAGAATAAGCTGTATGATAGAGATTCAATTTGAGTTCTGTAAAGGTCACACTGATAATAATAACCTTATTTTTTATAAAACTGAGAGAGTATGTAAGAAATCATAAAGTGCATTTTGCAACTTTTGTACATGATAAAGGAGACCATTTCCTTGGAAGAAAATCTATGATGATCCTAGACAGCATATTAAAAAGCAGAGACATTACTTTGCTGACAAAGGTCTGTCTAGTCTAAAGTATGGATTTTCCAGTAGTCAGGTATGGATGTAAGAGTTGGACCATAAAGAAAGCTGAGCACCTAAGAATTGATGTTTTTGAGCTGTGGTGTTGGAGAAGACTCTTGAGAGTCCCTTGGATTGCAAGGAGATCCAACCAGTTCATCCTAAGAAATCAGTCCTGAACATTCATTGGAAGGACTGATACTGAAGCTGAAGCTCCAGTACTTTGGCCACCTGATGTGAAGAACTGACTTGGCAAGGTAATCTTAGAGAGTAGTGGACAGAAATGGCTCGCGACACTATAAAGCTTTCTATTCTTGACAGACACTCTCGACCTGAGGCTGTGTCTTGTACCCTTTGATCTATTTCTTTTTCCATTGTGATACCACTCCATGGTATATTTATAGATACTTGTACTATGAGAAAAATAGAATTTTGCTTAGCTGGTAAAGAATATGCCTGCAATGCAGGAGACCCCACTTTGATTGCAGGGTCCAAAAGATCCCCTGGAGAAGGGATAGGCTTCCCACTCCAGTATTCTTGGGCTTCCCTGGTGGCTCAGATGGTAAAGCATCAGCCCTCAATGCAGAAGACCTGGGTTTGATCCCTGGATTGGGAAAATCCCCTGGAGGAGGCCGTGGCAACCCACTCCAGTATTCCTGCCTGGAGAATCATCATGGGCAGAGAAGTCTGGTGGGCTACAGTCCATGGGGTCGCAAAGAGTCAAACAAGATTGAGTGACTAAGCACACACCACAGCAAACTGTTCAATACATAGTCCTACTGGAGAAAGAAGGTGACTTCCCAGTGACAGCACAAATATGAAGAAGCTGAGAAATTTATACCATAATTGTCACAGAGGGATCAGCACCCTAGGGTTCAATTATTTCTCACAGAAAATCATTTAGACTATAAACCACCTTGAGTGATTTACTCTTTTTAAAATCTTAAGCCCACTGAGGCCATGATTCTTGCCTCTCCCCAGTATCTTCAGGGAATCAAATCTTCTGAAATGGTATACTAATGGGACTCATTTTTTTTTTAACTTGTGCCTAAATGTCTTGATATTTTGAGACTTGACTTGGGTAAGTTATTAAGTTATCATGCAGATAGATGACTGAATGATATAGGAAAACCATCAGACAGTCAGATAACTTTTGCTGCATTTGGACTACTTATTTACTGATTCTGAACCTTGCTCTTTATATTTTAATTGTTATAATAATAAACACATAGCAAATAGAACACCATGGATATACAGATATATAAATGTGCTAATGATGCTTCCTGTGTCAGTATAGACCATCTATACAGTTTACCTTTTTTATCTTTTTCTTTTTTGGTCTACCTGGAGCTTAATTCTTAAATTACATCAATAGGGCTCCTTGAGTGTCTAGTTTCCATATGAGTTAGGCAATGGAACAAACCAGGAGCATAACAGAAATGAGAGGAAGAGAAAAGTATCCAAACTTCATTTTCTCCCAGGTTTACAATGAAGTGTTAAGGTGGCTGCATCTTTTCAAGGAAAATTCCTGCTAAGGTGTGTGTTGAAAACGTGGCCTGGCAAGCTTTTCCTGGATCTTATGACACTAGAATCCTGACAGAGGCCCTGTGTTGACTGCTTCAGTACTGGTATGACAATTGCCTTATGAACTTAGCCTACAGGTACTTCAAGTTCTTGGACTGATTCACTTAACACTGCCAGTATTCTCCTTATTAAGTTAAATTCTTTCCATTAAATTCTCTTAAGTTAAAACATCTGAGTAGGATTTTGATTTGTCTCACATCCCTGACCCAGACCAGAGTGTTGCACAATAATTGCTCAATAAAGGTTGCGATTGAAGTGATATATCTAGCTTCGCCATTGCTGGATACTAAAAGGACCATTGAATCATCATCCTTCTGGGTCATGGATCACTTGAAGACTACACACAGGAGTCAGAGATTAAAATTACTAGAATTGTGCTGTACTTATTCACTCAACTAGTCTGACTCTTTGTGACTTCATGGACTGTCGCCTACCAGGCACCTCTGTCCATGGGGATTCTCCAGGCAAGAATGCTAGAGTGGGTTGCCATGGCCTCCTCCAGTGGATCGTTCCAATCCAGGGGTTGTACCCAGGTCTTTGCATTGCAGGCAGATTGTTTACTGTCTGAGTCACCAAGGAAGCCCCAAAACACTGGAGTGGGTAGCCTACTCCTTCTGCAGGGGAACTTCCTGACCCAGGAATTGAACCAGGGTCTCCTGCATTGCAGGTGGATTCTTTAGCAGCTAAAATACCAGCATTATTGCAGATAAAACTGGATATGAGAATATGGCTTATACATGCTTCTCCACCCCTTTCTTGAGAATTAGAGTCACCTGGGCAAACAGAATAGTAAGATAATTCTTGCTCCCTCCTCCCCTTTGACATGATCAAGCAGCATCTCTGACTGAGATGGACCTGGGTATCAACTACACAGAGCAGAAAAGGACATTTCTATTGATGATGAGGCACCTCTGGTGATCTTTTTCATCATGTCATGTGTTTCCATTCATCAAACCAGTGTAGTTAAGTGGGAATCTATAGAGAGGATCTGAAGTGCCCCTCAAAATCAACACTGCTTTTACACTTGCCTCTGGATATCTTTGAAAGAAAGATAATGTACACTATTGTACAGTAGAATACACAAAAGCACAACCATTTGTAGAGGATTTACACACATAATGTACACCAGTCATGAGAACTAACTTATGTGATTCAACATGTGAACAACACATTCACATCTTTGAAAATTCAGAGTTTGAAGGTTCATATGTAAAGGACTTATTGTATATGAATACAGTTTTGCTGTTTGTGAGAACATGGATTCACTTGGAGGGCATTAAACTGCTGAAATAATGCATAAAAAGAAAACACACACAAATGTTGTATGATATGACATGTATGTGGAATAGCAAAAATACAACAAACTTGATAAGTAAACAAAAAAGCAAACTCGCAAATATAGGAACAAAACTATGGCTACCTGTGGGGAAAAGGAAGTGGGGAAAGGCAATATAGGGTTAGGGGGAAATCGAGTTATTATAAGAATATGTAAAATCATGTGTTTGAAACTCTTGAAAATTTTAAAGCATTGCAGAATTTTAAAAATCTTTCACTAAACGAGGATGGAGGTCCTAAGATGGCAGAGGAATAGGGTGGGGAGACCACTTTCTCCCCCACAAATTCATAGAAGGGTCATTTGAACACTGAGCAAATTCTACAAAACAACTTCTGAATGCTGGCAGAGGACACCAGGCAACCAGAAAGGCAACCCATTCTCTTCGAAAGGAGATGTTTTATCATCAGTGTGATATGGATGAAGAAGCCTTGAGGCTACTGTAAGACTGAAAACCAGAGGCAGGAGGCTTAAATCCAAAACTTGAGAACACCAGAAAACTCCTGACTCCAAGGAACATTAATTGACAAGAGCTCATCCAAAAGCCTCCATAGCTACACTGAAACCAAGCCCCACCAAAGAGCCAACAAGTTTCAGAGCAAGACATACCAAGCTAATTCTCTAGCAACACAGGAACATAACCCTGAGCATTAATATACAGGTGGCCAAAAGTCACACCAAACCCATAGACACCTCAAAACTCACAACTTTATACTTCATTGCACTCCAGAGAGAAGAGATCCAGCTTCACCCACCAGAACACCAATGCAAACTTCCCTAACCAGGAACCCTCGACAAGCCACTCATCCAAACCCTCCCCCAGGGAGGAACCTTCACAATAAAGAGGAACCACAAACTTCCAGCATACAGAAAGGCCACTCCAAACACAGCAATCTAAACAAGATGAAAAGGCAGATAAATATTCAGCAGGTAAAAGAACATGATAAATGCCCACCAAACCAAAAAAAGAGGAGGAGATAGGGAGTCTATCTGAAAAAGAATTCAGAATAATGATAGTGAAAATGACCCCAAATCTTGAAAACAAAATGGAGTTACAGATAGTCTGGAGACAAGGATTGAGAATATGCAAGAAATGTTTCACAAGCACCTAGAAGAAATAAAAGAGTCAATCAATAATGAATAATGCAATAACTGAGATCAAAAGCACTCTGGAGGGAACCAACAGTAGAATAACTGAGGCAGAAGATAGGATTAGTGAGGTGGAAGATAGAATGGTGGAAATAAATGAAGCAGGGAGGAAAAAATAAAAAAAAGAAAAAGAAATGAGGACAACTTCAGAGACCTCTGGAACAGTGTCAAATTCCCTAACATTCGAATCATAAGAGTCCCAGAAGAACACAAAAAGAAAGGTCATGAGAAATACTTGAGACAATAGTTGAAAAGTTCCCTACAGTGGTGAAGGAAATAGCCATACGAGTCCAAGAAACCAAGCATGTCCAAACAGAATAAACCCAAGGAGAAACACACCAAGGCACATATTAATCAAATTAATTAAGATCAAACACAAAGAATGAATATTATCTTTCAACAGAAACTCTTCAGGCCAGAAGGGAATGGCAGGACATAAAGTGATGAAAGAAAAAAGCCTACAACCCAGATTACTGTACTCAGCAAGGATCTCATCCAAATATGAAGGAGAAATCAAAAGTTTTACAGACAAGCAAAAGCCGAGAGAATTCAGCAGCACCAAACAAGTTCTCCAACAAATGCTAAATGATCTTCTCTAGACAGGAAACACAGAAAGGGTGTATAAACTCGAAACCAAAACAACAAAGTAAATTGAAACGGGATCATACTTATCAATAATTACCTTAAATGTAAATGGTTTAAATGCCCTAACCAAAAGACAAAGACTGGCTGAATGGATACAAAAAAAAGATCCCTATATATGCTGTTTACAAAAGACCCACCTCAAACCAAGGGACACATACAGACTGAAAGTGAAGGGCTGGAAAAAGATATTTCATGCAAATAGAGACCAAAAGAAAACAGGAATAGCAATACTCAGATAAAATAGACTTTGAAATAAAGGCTGTGAAAAGAGACAAAGAAGGACACTACATAATGATCAAAGGATCAATCCAAGAAGAAAATATAACAATTATAAATATATATGCAACCAACATAGGCATACCACAATATGTCAGGCAAATGCTAACAAGTATGAAAGTAGAAATTAACAGTAACACAATAATAGTGGAAGACTGTAATACCCCACTTAAACCTATGGATAAATCAACTAAACAGAAAACTAGCAAGGAAACACAAACTTTAAATGATACAATGGACCAGTTAGACCTAACTGATATCTATAGGACCTTTCTCCCCCCCCCCCCCCAAAAAATGAATTTCACCTTTTTCTCAAGTGCATATGGAACCTTCTCCAGGATAGATCACATCCTGGCCATAAATCTACCCTTGGTAAATTCCAAAAAATGGAAATCACTTCAAGTCTCTTTTCTGATCACAATGCGGTAAGATTAGATGTCAACTACAGGGGGAAAAAAAAAACTATTAAAAATGCAAACACATGGAGGCTAAACAACACACTTCTGAATAACCAACAAATCACAGAAGAAATTTTAAAAAAAGAAATAAAAATATGCATAGAAACTAATGAAAATGAAAACACAACCCAAAACCTATGGGATTCAGTAAAAGCAGTGCTAACGGGAAGGTTCATAACAATACAAGCTTACCACAAGAAACAAGATAAAGATCAAATAAAAACCTAAGTCTACTCATAGAGCAACTAGAAAGAGAAGAAATGAAGAACCCCAGGGTTAGTAGAAAGGAAGAACTCATAAAAATTAGGGCAGAAATAAAGGGAAAAAAAGAAAAAAGAAACAAAGAAAACTATAGCAAAAATCAACAAAGCTAAAAGCTGGTTCTTGAGAAGATGAATAAAATAGCCAAACCATGGCTCTGGGAGGTGGGAGGGGCTTCACGGAAAAAAAAAAAAAAAATAGCCAAACCATTAGCCAGACTCTTCAATAAAAAAAATGGAGAAGAATCAAATCAACAAAATTAGAAATTAAAATGGAAACATCACAACAGACAACACAGAAATACAAAGGATCATAAGAAACTACTATCAGCAACTATATGCCAATAAAATGGACAACTTGCAAGAAATGGGAAAATTCTTAGAAAAGTATAACTTTCCAAAACTGACCAAGGAAGAAATACAAAATCGTAACAGACCTATCACAAGCACAGAAATTGAAACTATAATCAGAAATCTTCTATCAAACAAAAGCCTAGGACCAGATAGCTTCACAGCTGAATTTTACCAAAAAATTCTACCATTCTACCATTTAGAGAAGAGCTAACACCTATCCTCCTCAAACTCTTCCAGAAAATTGCAGAGGAAGGTAAACTTCCAAACTCATTCTAAGAGGCCACCATCACCCTAATACCAAAACCAAATAAAGATGCCACAAAAAAATAAAACTACCAGTCAATATCACTGATGAACATAGATGCAAAAATCCTTAACAAAATTCTAGCAAACAGAATCCAACAGCATATCAAAAAGATCTACATCATGACGAAGTGGGCTTTATCCCAGGAATGCAAGGATTCTTCAATATTTACAGATCAATCAATGTAATATAGCACATTAACAAATTGAAATATAAAAGCCATATGATTATTTTAATAGATGCTGAGAAATCCTTTGACAAAATTCAACATCCATTTACAATAACAACCCTCCAGAAAGCATGCATAGAAGGAACATACCTCAACATAATAAAAGCAATATATGATAAACCCACAGCTAACATTATCCTCAATGGTGAAAAATAGAAAACATTTCCCCTAAAGTCAGGAACAAGACAAGGGTGCCCACTCTCACCACTACTATTCAACATAATTTTGGAAGTTTTAGCCACAGAAGAAGAAAAGAAATGAAATCCAGATTGGAAAAAAAGTAAAACTCTCACTGTTTGCAGATGACATGATCCTCTACATAGAAAACCCTAGACTCCACCAAAAAATTACTATGCTATGCTATGCTAAGTCACTTCAGTCATGTCCGACTCTGTGTGACCCCATAGACGGTAGCCTACCAGGCTCCCCGTCCCTGGGATTCTCCAGGCAAGAACACTGGAGTGGGTTGCCATTTCCTTCTCCAATGCATGAAAGTGAAAAGTGAAAGTGAAGTCGCTCAGTCGTGTCCAACTCTTAGCTAATCAATGAATATAGTAAAATTGCAGGATATAAAATTAACACACAGAAATCTCTTGCATTCCTATACACTAACAATGAGTAAACAGAAAGAGAAATTAAGGAAACAATTCCATTCACCATTGCAACAAAAAGAATAAAATACTTAGGAGTAAATCTACCTAAGGAAAAAAAAAAAAGACCTATATATAGAAAACTATAAAACATTGATGAATGAAATCAAAGATGACACAAATAGATGGAGAAATATACCATGTTCATGGATTGGAAGAATCTATATAGTGAAAATCCGTATACTATCCAAAACAATCTATAGATTCAATGCAATCCGTATCAAGCTACCAATGGTATTTTTCAGAGAACTGGAATAAATAATTTTGCAATTTGTATGGAAATACAAAAACCTCGAATAGTGAAAGCAATCTTTAGAAAGAAGAATGGAACTGGAAGAATCAACCTGCCTAACTTCAGACTATACTACAAAGCTACAGTCATCAAGACAGTATAGTACTGGCACAAAGACAGAAATATAGATCAATGGAACAAAATAGAAAGCCCAGAGATAAATCCTCAGACCTTATCTTTGACAAAGGTGGCAAGAATATACAATGGAGAAAGACAATCTGTTTAACAAGTGGTGCTGGGGAAACTGGTCAACTACTTGTAAAAAAAAAAAAAAAGAATGAATCTAGAACACTTTCTAACATCATACACAAAAATAAACTCAAAATGGATTAAAGATCTAAATGTAAGACCAGAAACTATAAAACTCCTAGAGGAAAACATAGGCAGAACACTCTCTGACATAAATCACAGCAGGATCCTCTATGACCCACCTCCCAGATTAATGGAAATAAAAGCAAAAATAAACAAGTGGGACCTAATTAAAAGCTTGTGCACAGCAAAGGAAACTATAAGTAAGGTGAAAAGACAGCCTTCAGAATGGGAGAAAATAATAGCAAGGGAAGCAATTGACAAAGAATTAATCTCGAAAATATACAAGCAGCTCCTGCAGCTCAATTCTAGATAAATAAACCACCCAGTTAAAAAATGGGCCAAAGAACTAAACAGATATTTCTCCAAAGAAGACATACAGATGGCTAATACACACATGAAAAGATATTCAACATCACTTATTATCAGAGAAATGCAAATCAAAACCACAATGAGGTATTATCTCACGTCAGTCAGAATGGCTGCTGTCAAAAAGTCTACAAACAACAAATGCTGAAGAGGGTGCACAGAAAGTGGCAAAGATGATGGATGTCACTTCCATAATTAGGCTATATAAAATTGTGACTTTTGTCTTGCCAGTAGTATCTCTTTCTCTCTGGATTTGAGATAAAGCAGATATATTGTGAGTTTCCTTAGGAAGATACCATTGTGACAATGAACTGTGTGTGGACACTTTCAGGAGACAAGAAACTGAAGCCAATGAGGTACCATCTCACGCTGGTCAGAATGGCTGCTATCAAAAAGTCTACCAACAATAAATGCTAGAGAGGGTGTGGAGGAAAAGGAACACTCTTACACTGTTGGTGGGAATGCAGACTAGTACAGCCACTATAGAGAACAGTGTGGAGATTCCTTAAAAATTGGGAATAGAACTACCATATGAACCAGTAATCCCATTACTGGGCATACACACCAAGAAAACCAGAATTGAAAGAGACATGTGTACCCCGATGTTCACTGCAGCACTGTTTACAACAGCCAGGACATGGAAGCAACCTACATGTTCATTGGTAGATGAGTGGATAAGAAAGCTGTGGTACATATACACAACGGAGTATTACTCAGCTATTAAAAAAAATGCACTTGAATCAGTTCTAATGAGGTGTATGAAACTGGAGCCTGTTATACAGAGTGAAGTAAGTCCAAAGAAAAACACCAATACAGTATATTAATGCACATATATATGGAATTTAGAAAGATGGTTACCATGACTCTCTGTGCAAGACAGAGACACAGATGTAAAGAACAGCCTTTTGAACTCTGTGGGAGAAGGCAAGGATGGGATGATCTGAAAGAATTGCTTTGAAACATGTATGTTATTGAAAGGTTTTCATTGACCCACGAAAAGATGCCAGGATTCTTGGCCTCTGGAGGAGAATTCAACCCAGGGCCAGAGACAAGGCTTGATCGCTCAGAGCTTTTGTGTAACAAAGTTTTATTAAAGTATAAAGGAGATAGAGAAAGCTCCTGACATAGTCATCAGAAGGGAGCAGAAAGAGTGCCCCCCTGCTAAGTCAGACATGACTGAGCAACTGAACTGAACTGAACTGGGCAGTCTATTAATGAAAGAAAGGAATGTCTTAAAAGTCAGAATGGTACCAGGCCCCTCATCCATAAGATGCATTTTGGGATAATCTTGGCACCAGAAGATTCATCCCAGGACATAAAACGACTGACTTGAATCTTGTAGAAGGGCAGATTACCATACAAATGGTTTTGTTTACACAGATTCAGTTCAGTTCAGTTCAGTTCAGTCACTCAGTCGTGTCCAACTCTTTGCAACCCCATGAATCGCAGCACGCCAGGCCTCCCTGCCCATCACCAACTCCTAGAGTTCACTCAGACTCATGTCCATTGAGTCAGTGATGCCATCCAGCCATCTCATCCTCTGTCATCCCCTTCTCCTCCTGCCCCCAATCCCTCCCAGCATCAGGGTCTTTTCCAATAAGTCAACTCTTTGCATGAGGTGGCCAAAGTACTGGAGTTTCAGCTTTAGCATCATTCCTTCCAAAGAAATCCAAGAGCTGATCTCCTTCAGAATGGACTGGTTGGATCTCCTTGCAGTCCAAGGGACTCTCAGGAGTCTTCTCCAACACCACAGTTCAAAAGCATCAATTCTTCAGAACTCAGCTTTCTTCACAGTCAGGGGAACAATATCTGAGTATAGCATGCTGGTTTGTCAAGTAGGTTCTGAGCTATTAGGTGGAACCAACTTGAAGACAAAGTCTGGGGTAAATGCATAGTACATTAGCATAGCTTAAGACAAACGTTTCCATAAGAAAAATGCATTGGTTAGCTCAAGGTTTGAGAATAGTTAACTTCAGGTGAAACCAAGTGTCATTATGGCAACACAGCATTTTAAGAGAAACCTCCTTTTAAATTTGTATAGAGAAGGGAAAAAAAATATCGCTAGTTCATTTCCTCCTGACACTCAAGAGAGAGAAAAATGTCTGACACTTGCAGTCTATTTCCTCCATTTGGAAACCCCTAGCCTTCCTGCCTGTTACCCTCTCATTATCATATGTGAAAGAGATCACCAGTCCAGGTTCAATGCATGAGACAGGGTGCTCAGGGCTGGTGCACTGGGATGACCCAGAGGGATGGGATGGGGAGAGAGGTGGGACATGAGTTCAGGATGGGGAACACATGTACACTCATGGCTGATTCATGTCAATGTATGGCAAAACCCACTACAATATTATAAAGTAATTAGCCTCCAAATAAATTAATTAATTAAAAAAAAACAATACAGGGAAAATATTATGTTTTATATATTTTGGTATTTCTTTGCTTTTCTACAATTAATATGTTCAATTATTTTTGTAACTAAGTTAGTGTGATTTAATTGTTAATATTAACTGTGTTAAAAGTGGTGTTCACTGAAAATAGTATCTTTGAAATGTAAACCTTATACTATCAAATGAAACTCAAGATTTATATATAGCACATGATTCCAATTTTTCTTTATCAATTATAATAATATATGTGCATAATATTATTGAGAAGCAATATTTAAAAACACAAAGAGAATTCATTAATTGGTTTAGAACACATAACTCATAAAATTTATTTCTTCACATTTGTTTTTATTTTCTAGTCATTATAATTAACATGTATGTTTTATAATCTGAAAAATATATTCATAAAATATGGCCAAAATAAATCTTCCACATATCAAAATTGCCTGCTTTACATGCAACAAGACAGTTCTATTATATTACCCACAAATTATCCTGAGGACATGTAGAAGAAATTCACATTAGCTGTTATTAGTTATCTTGCTCTCATTACAATCACTATGATCATTTATAGCATTAAACTGGTCAATTCATCATCCCCAACATCCCATCCAGTATTTGTTGTATAATAAGGGGTTTAGCTGTGTTTCTCAGGTGATTTTGGTGCTAAAGAACCCACCTGCCAAAGCAGGAGAGGTAAGAGATGTGGCTTCGATCCCTGGGTTAGGAAGGTCCTCTGGAGGAGGGCATGGCAACCCACTCCAGTATTCTTGCCTGGAGAATCCCATGGTCAGAGGAGCCTGGTGAGCTACAGTCCACAAGGTCACAAAGAGTCAGACACAACTGAAGTAACTTATCATGCACACAAAAGAGGTTCAGCCACTTCAATATGAATTGAAAAGAGAGAGAATTTGGAATCAAATTGCCTTTGTGCTACTAAGTGGCTGAATGACTTTGGGTAGGTCATTTAGTCTCTTTGTGCCTAACAAGGTAAAGCTTATAAATGGAGATGATCATTTTCTCACTAGTTCATATGTTAGGATTTAATGCATAATGACATAAAAGTGAGAACTCAAATATAATTGTGTTACTTATGATTATTTTCATACATGTTGATGTATACTGTCAAGAATTTCTGAGGTAAGTTTCACACAAAGACTTACAGAGTACAAAAACATAAATCACAAATAGAGGTCAATAAGTAGAATATTAAACAATGAGAGACTCCAAATAGATCAACCATTGGATTAAGAATTGCAAAGACTGAGTTTAAATTTGGGTCCTAAAAGCCACAGTGGTTTTCAAGACTACAAAATTTAGGCAAAATGTTAAGTACTTTACAATGATTTTAAAACACATTTTCAAACTGGATATAAATCTTGACATCAGAATATTCTGTTGGCTAAGAGTGAAACACAGCTCTTTGCTTAACCAAAAGAAGAGATTGCTATACGTCATGTCCCAATGTCTAAATGAATCTGATCCTCAAAAAAAAAAAAAAAAAAAAAGGAACCTGGAGTTCTATCAACAGTTAGAGTTCTGTGTTACTCATTTCTAATCTCTATAACACAAAGTTGTTATGGACACTTAGTCATATCAAGTGAACAGATGTTTAAACTGCAATTTTATGAAAGATTTCTCTTAATCATTTGCTGCATGGCTTGGATCACATCCTTGTTCCTCATACTGTAGATCAATGGGTTCAACATTGGGCTCAAAAAACTAAAAGACTGCAAATATTTTGGACTCCTTTACAGACTTATCAGTTGGAGGCCTCAAGTACATGCAGAAGAGGGTTCCATAAAATAGAGTGACTATTGCCAGGTGGGAACCACAGGTAGAAAAGGCTTTGTGCCTACCTTCCACAGAACGGATCACCAAGATAGATGCAATGATGAAAACATAAGACAGGAGAATGATGAACAAGGAGCTCGAGAGAGTGAAACCAGCAACCACAAACATTGCCATCTTTTTGACATAGGTGTCAGAGCAGGCCAACATTATCAGAGGAGGATCAGCACAGTAGAAATGGTTGATCTCAAGGGAGTCACGGAAGGACAAAATGAAAAGTCAGCAGTGCCTGAGAGAGACCATTGAAGAATCCACAAGTATAAGGGACTGTGACTAGAAAGATGCAAACGTCCTTGGACATCCTGGTGCTCTAAGGTAATGTAGAGGGCTGCAGATGGCTACATAGTGGTCCAAGGCCATTGAAGCAAGGAGATAAAACTCAGTGATCACCAGGGCAATGAAGAGAAGGCACTGTGTGAAGCATCCAGCATAGGAGATGGTCTTCTGGTCTGAGAGGAAATTGTGCAGCATATTTGGAGTAACATTGGAGGAATAGCAAAGGTCTACAAAGGAGAGGTGGCTGAGGAAGAAGTACATGGGGGTCTGGAGGTGGGGATTGGTCCTGATCAGCATGATCATGCCCAGATTCCCTGCCAGTGTGACTAGGTAGATCACCAGGAACACCCCAAACAGGGCCTTCTGTAGCACTGGGTCATCTGTGAGTCCCAGGAGAATGAATTCAGTCACTGCAGTGTGGTTAGGGGAAGACATATTCTCATCCCTTAAAAACTGAAAGTGGTAAAGTGAAGAATTCTATCTGATCTTGATTCTGCATTTATTCCATTCTTTTGTCATTTACTTTTGATCTATCTCTCTATAAGGAAATTACTCTTCTCAACCAATGCATCAGATCATCTATGTAAATATTTGCACCTTATCTCTTTGAGATATATTTTTCTACATATATACTGGAAACACACACTCACAAACTCACACATTCTCTTTCTCCTTATTTGTAAATCGTGTATACACATATACAATTAAACCTATTTTCTTGGAAAACTCCATATTCAGTATTTTTTTTTTTCCCAAATTCTGTGAAAAAGAAAGCCAAAAGAATGAAAACCAGGTCTGGAAAGCAGCAGGTCAGTGGCATCATTCAAATGGACAAATGAAGGATGCAGAGTTTCTACGGTCCCTGCACCTCTGATACACTATTGTTTTTGACACACATTAGAAGATATGTTCAGTCCAGCATTTTCTCCTGAAACCCATACTTGTCTAGCTTAAATTCATTCAGAAGACATTTAATTAGTAGATGCATCTCTTGACATATGGCTAAGAAGGTACAGAATGAAGAATTGTTCTTTTTGCTTTTTAAAGGCCATGGCACCCCACTCCAGTATTCTTGCCTGGAGAATCCCATGGATGGAGGAGCCTGGTGGCTACAGTCCATGGGGTCGCAAAGAGTCGGACACGACTGAGCGACTGCACTTCACTTTCACTCATTATTTTAAGGAGGCTTTTTTTTTTTTTTTCCTATTCTAGCTTCTGGGGTTACATGAGTGAGCAAATTACATATCCTGGTGAACCATATATTGCAAGAGAGGTAATAGGTATTGAGCACATGGACAAACGTTTACAGCAGTGTGTCATTTAGAAGAAAACACTATGAGGAAAATTAAAGGTGGAGTGCTTTTAGATGGCCATTCAAAGAAAACCTGAGAAGACAGAAAATGAACAGTAAATAAAGAATTCAAATATCTGAAGAGGGATTTGTTTCCATTATTTTTTAAAGCTGACACACCTCTGAATATATTTGTTTAGGAAAGCACATTAGGATAATATTTAAATGCAGACTTAGCTTCCAGCTGGAATTATCATTTCTGTTTTTGTGTGTGTGTGTGTGAAAGTAAGATATGACTGGAAGCATTATGCCTCAAGAATTTCACCTTAAGGCTTTTTAAATTTAGTTTTCACATACACATCAGAAGAGCCTCTTTATAATACTTAATTTTTCAGAGATGCCATGAAATATTAACATTTGAATAGACAAAACAAGTATAAATGATGAAAATAATTTTTTCAATATTGGTGAGAATATTAATTTTCACACAAAATAAAAATCATTTTTAGTGAACAAATGTAGAAAATGACTTACCTGTAAAACTGACTTACTATATTTTCTAAAACAAGGTGGGAAGATTTATAGTGTTTCTTAGGAATATTCCCTAGTGTATTTAAAAAAAAAATCTTATAATCCAATTAAGATAGATTTTTTTCCCTCAAGGGCATAACCTTAATTTCATGCTTTGAGATCTTTAGATTTCCTTCAAGACCAAAATCTGTATGCAACATCTTTGTACCCTGCTTTATACTATGTGGCTGAGATCTTTGGCAAAAATAAAGAAGTTCACCATCACTTTTAATACTATGAAAGGACAAAAATGTGGTTGGATGAATTTTGCACTTTTTGTGTATAAAAGTGACTGAGAACCAGGATCATTCATAAAATTGATGTATCATAAAATTGGTGATTTAGGAGGAGAGGTCAAATATGAGTAAAGAATATCTGAATATTGTTTGATATTGCATTTGTTAGAGAATAAAGGAATCTAGAGATGGTCTCAAGTAGCCTCTACCTTCCAGGGCATTGATAACTCCAGCCAATTCAATCAAAGGAATTAAAGTAGAGTCTCATTAAGACAAGAGAGGCATCTCTGATTATTTTAAATTTCCAAATACTGGGTTACAGTCTGATAAATCAGTCAGTGAATAAAGCTGTATATCATTATAAAAATATATATTGTCATCAACTTAGCACATTAGGAGAGATTGAGCATAATGGTGTATTTTTCAGATTGGGGTCAAAAATATTTATTTATCCCAACATTTTCTGTTTTACCTTGATTCCTTGAATAAATTAAATAAAAATTTAAAGTGTAAAATCCTAAATATTCCCATGAAATAAAAGTTTCTTATATGATTGTAAGGCTAATTGTAGGATAGTAGAGCTCTTATTGGAGAAGGCAATGGCACCCCACTCCAGTACTCTTGCCTGGAAATATCACATGGAGGGAGGAGCCTGGTAGGCTGCAGTCCATGGGGTTGCTAAGAGTCGGACATGGCTGAGCGACTTCACTTTCACTTTTCACTTTCATGCATTGGAAAAGGAAATGGCAACCCACTCCAGTGTTCTTGCCTGGAGAATCCCAGAGATGGGGGAGCCTGGTGGGCTGCCGTCTCTGGGGTTGCACAGAGTTGGAAATGACTGAAGCGACTTAGCAGCAGCAGCAGCAGCAGAGCTCTTTATTTCCTGATGCCTTAATGTAAAGATTCCTTATCTTGCCTAAAGATACTTGAAGGTTTGACCCTTCTTTAAGCTGAATGTCAGCACTGGTTTCCTAAAGTACTTATATATGTATGTAAGTACATTCTGATATGGGCTTCCCTGTTGGCTCAGATAATAAAGAATCAGGAAACACTGGCTCAATCCCTGAGTTAAAAAGATCCCCTGGAGAAGGAAATGGCAACCCACTCCAGTATTCTTGCTTGGAGAATCCCATGGGCAGAGGAGCCTGGTGGGCTACAGTCTATGGAGCACGAGAGTTGGACACGACTCAGTGATTAAACCACCACCACCAGTATATCCTGATATACTTTAATATAGAATACCGTTGTGATAATCATAATATTTACAACCAGAGTTTTCCAAGAAGAGGTAGGATTAACTCAATAGCAATTGAACAAGTAGGAAAAAAGTAGTGAATTAACTCTGGAAAGGCAAAATAACAATACTTTTCAGTATGGGATCACTTGATCAAAAGTTCATGCATAAGAAACAAATGCTTATTTACTTTACATGTATAACAACAAATAATATTGAAGAGCACAGAATTTACCTATCTACCATTGATACTGGTTAAAAGAAGGCTTTTCAGTGTTCTTATTTTATTTTCCTAAAAAGCCTTCAGGAGACTCTATTTAATTTATATTTGAAGACACACATTCCTTAGTTAAAGGTTATTCCTTTAGAATAACCTTTAGAATATTCCTTAGAAGCAGAGTGATCTCTGCTTCAATTGCAAAGACCAGTTGACACATGTCTGCTAAAAGAACACATAATTGCTTTAGCTACACAAATGTCAAACAGTCAGATAATTGAAACTATCCCACTGACACTGCTATTTGTGTTCTTGTGATTATTTAATTCACTATATTTTTGGTTATAGAAGATTCAGTAATATACTGGAAGTCCTAATCTATCTAATAAATTGTACTGATTCAAAGGGAAAAAAAATAAAAGCATCTTATTCATAGATTGCTTAATAGTTTATATAGAATCTCCTTTTAAGATACACAAATAAAATGTTAACTAGATTTATTGTGGTGATCATTAAGTTGTACATCACATTTGTTAATATGCAGAAGGAAAGCTAAGAGTACGTAGTAGAAGGTCACAAGGTAAAGATCAATATGCATAGATTATTTATATTATTATGTAAAAACCAACCAAAACTAGAAAATAAATGCTTCTATATATCACTTATAATAACATTAAAAGAGTAAGCACTTAAAAATGATTTTTTAAATAAAACTTCAAAAGTTACATACAGATAACCACAAAACATTGCATGCAGAGAGAAATTAAAGGAGACTTAAATAATGGAGAGATATATCTTCCTTGTGGATTGTAATATTCAGTAGTTTTAAGTTCAATATTTTTAAGTTACCAATTTGCCTAAAATTGATCAATAGTTTTAATGCCAGTTCAGCTGGCTTATTTTTAATAGAAAAACTGATTCTAAGTTATATAGAAATTGTTAAAAAAATGTTAAATTAGCCAAAACAATTTTGAGACAGAAGAAAAATCTTTAAATGATTTACACTATCTAATTTTAAGAGTTAGTAAGGAACTACAGCATTCAAAACAATAAATTTAGCTACACTGAACAAGATATTTTCAATAAGGGTGAAACCACTTTATATTGGAAGGAGATGTTATCTAGGACTTCCAAAGCTAAAGAGAAGTCAAAGTTTCAAAGGACAAGGTTTGCCTCACTTCAAACGTTCAAAGGATTGACTGACTCTCTTGTTAGGGGCTAATGTAGCTCGAGGCTTCAACTGAAGCCAATGCTCATTTACCACTTCAAAAATTCTAGGGCCCTTATGAAGTATGCTAAATCTACTCTGCCTCTGCTCTATAAATAAAACAACAGTGTAAGATGATAGCACATCTGCTTACAACATGCTGCTGCTGCTAAGTTGCTTCAGTCGTGTCCAACTCTGTGCTACACTATGGACTGTCGCCTGCCAGGCTTCCTCTGTCCATGGGATTCTCCAGGCAGGAATACTGGAGTTGGTTGCCATGCCTACTCCAGGGGAATCTTCCCGACTCAGAGTTTGAACCCATGTCTCTTGTATCTCCTGCATTGACAGGCGAGTTCCTTACCACTAGTGCCGCCTGAGAAGCATGGTTCGCTAAATATTTTAAGCTCACTGTTGAGATCTACTGCTCAGAAAAAAATAAAATAAAAGGAAGAAAATAAGATTTCTTTTTAAAGTACTATTACTTATTGACAATGCACCTGTTCACCCAAGAGTTCTAATAGAAATGTACAACAAGATATGTGCTGTTTTTATGCCTGCTAACACAACAGAGCAATCACATTCCCCATCCATTCTTCTGCCTATAGATCAAGGTATCATTTCAACTTTTAGATGTTATTATTTTAAAAATATGTTTTGTAAGGCTATGGCTGTTGTAGTTAGTGATTTATTTGATGTCTGGGCAAAGGAAATTGAAAGCTTCCAGAATGGATTCATTATTGTGAATGCCATTAAGAACATTCATGATCCATTTGGAAGATGTAAAAATACTAACATTAACAGGATTTGAGGTAAGTTGTATCCCACCTTCATGAATGACTTTGAGGAGTTCAAAATTTCAGTGGAGAGAGTAGCTGCAGATGTAGTGGAAATAGTAAGAGAACTTGATTAGAAGTAGAGACTGAAGATGTGACTGAATTGCTGCAATCTCAGGATAAAACTTTAGTGGATGAGGACTTGCTTCTTGTGGATGTGCAAAGCATATCGTTTCTTGAGATGGAATCACTCCTGGTGAAAAATGTTGTACAGATTGTTGACATGACAACAAAGGATTTAGAATATTACATAAACTTAGTTGATAAAGCACTGGCAGCCTTTGAGAGTATCAGTTTGAGCTTTCAAAGTTCTTCTGTGGGTAAATGCTGTGGAACAGCATTACATGCTACAGGCAAATCTTTTGTGACAATGTCAATTGATGTAGCAAACTTCATTGCTGCATTTTAAGAAATTGTCACCACAACCCACATTTTGAGCAACTGCCACCCTGATCACTCAGCAGTCATCAGCAGTAAAGCAATACCCTTCACCAGTAAAATGATTGTAACTCACTGAAGGCTAAATTTTAATAAAGTATTTTAATTAAAATATATACACTTTAGACATAATGCTGTTTCATACTTAATAGACTACAATATAATATAAATATAACTGTTACATGAGCTGGGAAACCAAAAAATTGTGTAATTTGCTTTATTATGCCATTCACATATTGCAGTGGTCTGGAACAAAGCCTACAGTATATTTTACATATGTCTATTTTGAGTTTTTTATGCTCCTAAATAGGGAGTTGAACTACGATAATTGGTTTTTTCAAGCATATACGTTTTCTGGAATAAATGGGATTTATATAGAGCAATCATATTCCCCAGGATGCTTGGAATATTTGGTCCAATTCCACTATTAGAAAAAAAAAAAAAAGCAAAAACAAAACAGGAACCCTCATGACAGAATGACATGGAGCCAGAGTAAACACATGTGGATTTGACCATTTCTAAGTTCCCTCTGAGCCCTAAAAGCCCATGCTTTGGCAATTCTAAGTTTAGAAGCAAAAAGTAGATGTTTTAAAAATGTTGCCAAAGGAAGTTTTGACCTCCTTCTTTCTCAGACTATAGATGAGAGGATTTAACATGGGGATGACCACTGTATAAAACACAGACAGCACTTTGTCTTGGTCCATTGAGAAGCTGGAGCTGGGGCACAGATACATGAACAGGATTGTGCCAGAGAAGACGGTGACCACCATCAGGTGGGACGCACAGGTGGAGAAGGTTTTGTGTCTCCATCAGCAGAGCGGATACTCACGATGGCAGTGAGGATGCAGAAATAGGAAGTGAGAATGGTCAGGAGGCAGCTCAGCTCATTAAAACTGGCAAAAGCAAGAATGACAGCTTCATTGACACGAGTGTCAGAACAAGTAAGTTTCAGGAGAGGTGGAATGTCATAGAAAAAGTGGTTGATGACACTGGAGTGGCAGAAAGACAGCTGGAAGGTGAGGCTCGTGGGAATGGCAGCATTTATCAAGCCAGGAAGGTATGTGGCCAGCACCAGCATGACATTAAATTGGGAGGACATAGTGACCGTGTAAAGGAGAGGTTTGCAAATGGCCACGTAACAGTCATAGGCCATCACGGTCAACAGGAATCCCTCAATGCCAGCAAAAGAACCAAAACAGAAGAACTGAATGGCACATTCATTGAATGAAATGACTGGGCTCTCTGCCCAGAAATTTACGAACATTTTAGGGGCAATGACAGAAGAGTAACAGAAGTCAACAAGGGACAGGTTACTGAGGAAAAAATACACTGGCGTGTGGAGATGTGAGTCAATCTTGATTAAGAGGATCATGCCAAGATTTCCAAACACAGTGATCATACAGATGACTAGAAATGCCATCAAAAGAAGACTCTGTAGCTCTGGATGATCGCTGAACCCCAGGAGAATAAATTCAGTCACTGTCGAATGGTTGCTCATCCCTTTGTCTCAGAGTGGATGATTGGCTTGCTGAGATAAGAAAGAAATCGGTGATATAAATTATTAAAAAAAAGAAAATCAAACAGTTTATTCTCTATTGTAAAATTACTTCTAAAATGTCCAAAGAACATGTATATTAAGGCTTTTTATTTTTTTAACTGCAGAACAACAAAAAGATTTCTTAAGTGAACTCAGCAACTTTTATTTTAAAATGAGCATTTATCCATGCGTGTGTGAAATTGTTGATGATCAACCCCTGCTTGTCTATATCTTACCTTACTTCCCAAAGTTTTTCACCTCCTCCATTGATCTTTTTGCCTTCACTGTCTATCATCCAGTTCCTCTGCATTCTCTTTGGCAGTGAAATGTGAGACATACTTGGATATATAATACTTCCTGAATTCAGTTCAGTTTTTTTCCTGTTTTCTCTTAAGCCCACTCCAATCAAACTTTCACTCCATCACTACACAGAAATTGTTCTTGTCAAGGTTGTCAGGGTTCTTTATGCTGCTAAATTCAGTGGTCAATTCTCAATCTTCATCTTTTTGATCTATCAATAATATTTGGCAGAGTTAATTGCTAACTACTCCTTGAAAAACTATCATCTCTTGTCTCCCAGGACACACCATTCTGAGTTTTCCTCCTACCATATGGGCTGCTCCTTCTCAGCCTTCTTTGTTCATTCCTCTTTTCTCTGACTGTTAAGATTGGAGTAGCTCAGAACTCAGTTTGTGATCTTCTTCTATTTTTTTTTCCTATTTACACTCTACTTTCATGATCTTATTCAGTCTCATGACTATAAATACTATCTATATATTTACAACTCCTGAATTTATTTCAGCCCTGACCTCTTTCCCAAATCCCAGACTTATAATGCAATCACTTACTCACATTTTCACACTAATATCAAATAATGACTCAACCTAACTCAAAGCTGATTTGCTTATGTCTTCCTTTAACTTTCCCAAACATAACATTCTCGGTCTCAAGTCAGTGACAACTCTCTACTTCCATGTGTTCAAATAAAAAATAAATACAAGTAAATAAATATTAAAGAAATTGTTCTCTTTTCTTTCTCACATACTGTGTAACTAGTCTATCAGATAATTATGTTGTCTCTATTTTCAAAATGTCTACTTCAACAAGCCGACTTTATTTATTTCTACCATTAAGGCTCAAGTCAACATCATCTTTCACCTAGATTACTACAGTAGTCCTTTAACTGACCGTTCTTTCTCTAAAATCAGTTAAATTCCACCCTATAAAATACCACTTAAAAAAATTCACAGCCATTTTTTAGATCTCTGCTTTATACATATAAATATATATATACATCTATATATATGATATAAAGTATATTCTAAATGACATATATGATCTTATATGTATGTATGTCCTTACATATGTTTATGTATATAGATAGATAGATAAAGGCTGACAATTGCAGTAGTTTCTCAAAGTGTGCATATAAGAGCATAAAATAATTTTATTTAATGTACTACACAGTGTATTAAATATGCCAAGTGCTTTGGCACTCTTTCTGCACAAAATTAATTAAATTTCCCTGCTTCATACATGAGAAGGCAATGGCAACCCACTCCAGTGCTCTTGCCTGGAAAATCTCATGGACGGAGGAGCCTGGTGGGCTGCAGTCCATGGGGTCGCACAGAGTCGGACAAGACTGAAATGACTTAGCAGCAGCAGCTTCATACACACACAAAAACACACATATATACACAGAAAGATGTATGTGTACATGTGTGTTTGTATGTGTATGCATAGGTTGAATATTCTATAAAGTCCTCATCTCTTATTAGTCGTCCTAAACCCCTTTCTTCTAAAAAAAAAAAAATAATAATTGTGTTAGTTTAGTTGCTAACCTTCAATTCAGTGTTTCAGACACAATTTAGAGACATAGTGTTTTTAAAATTTTTGTTTATTGATCTTAATTGGAGGATAAGTACTTTACAACATTGTGATGGTTTTTGCCTACATCAATATGAATCTGCCATAGGTACATGTGCGTCCCCTCCATGCTGAGCTTCCTTCCCTGTCAACCCTGTCCCTCCAGGTTGTCACAGAGCACTGAGAGATTTTGTCTTAATTCCTTGAATGCTTTTTGAATCCTCTTTGAAGCTTTCTATATCTAATCACTTAGAGATAAATTAAATCATCTTACCTGCTGTCCTTAAGACATACTCACTGAAAGTAGTGGTGTTTATAAGTTTAGTTTTATTTATTGCTTTTTGGAGGAATACAAAATTTTTCCCCCACAGCGTGAAATTTATAGCTTTGATGAAAATGGAAGTGGCTTAAGGAACTCATCTGTGACAGACTTAAGATATGGTTAATTAATTCAACAAAGAGTATAAGATGCTACTTCTGAATTTGAGGCTGAGGGTCAGATTATTAAGGTTGCAATGATGCTCTTGAGATGTAATCATCTTTGCAAAACACTAAAAAAACAAAAGCCTGAAATATACTAACCCAAAATTAAGACATCCACTTTTTTTTCCCTGAGATAATTGAACTATTTTCTCCCCAGGGAGTCACTTATACCTTTGTGAGTGAGTTAGGCATTTGAAGTACAAAATGTATTTTATGGTCTTAAGACTCCATTGTGAATAACACTGAATTAAATTAAATGATATAAAATTTATTAGGTCTTGCCTCAAATATTCACAATTCCACTGAAAATATAATCCATACTCATATTTATTTTAAAAGGCAAGAATACTGGAATGAGGTACCATAACCTACTCCAATTGATCCATCACTCCCCAAAGACCTTCCTGATTGCAGTTTTTTCTCTCTTTTTATTTGCTCACTCTGTTCCATGTATACTTGTTCCCTTACTATTCTTTTAACAAACCAAGGAGGATCTCCCCTCAGGGCCTTTGATTCACCACAGGTATTCATGCAATGTTATTCCTATGCAGGACTTGCTCAAATGTTATTTCCACAGGTTGCTCTACTCCCATACAACCCTTTTCTCTCACTTTAATTTCTTTAAAGCACAACTCTTATCCATGTCACACACATGCATCCCACACAAACAGGAACAAATGCCTGTGCAAATGTGCATAAACACTTTGATGTTGACAATAAAGTCTTCCTCACTCAAAAACAAGTTTAATGAAATCAATAATTTTGTTTTCTCACGTGGTATATCTTCAGCATGTGTTACCTGCTGAATACATTTTTCCACTAATGTCCTTGAGAGAAACATCGGTTAATAATTAAAAGTGGAATTAACAGGAGACTGGAGGGTTGAAACACAAGGTGGAATCAAGATTGCCGGGAGAAATACCAATAACCTCAGATATGCAGATGACACAACCCTTATGGCAGAAAGTGAAGAGGAACTCAAAAGCCTCTTGATGAAAGTGAAAGTGGAGAGTGAAAAAGTTGGCTTAAAACTCAGCATTCAGAAAATGAAGATTATGGCATCTGGTCCCATCACTTCATGGGAAATAGATGGGGAAACAGTGGAAACTGTCAGACTTTATTTTTGGGGCTCCAAAATCACTGCAGATGGTGACTGCAGCCATGAAATTAAAAGACGCTTACTCCATGGAAGGAAAGTTATGACCAACCTAGACAGCATATTCAAAAGCAGAGACATTACTTTGCCAACAAAGGTTCATCTAGTCAAGGCTATGGTTTTTCCTGTGGTCATGTATGGATGTGAGAGTTGGACTGTGAAGAAGGCTGAGCACTGAAGAATTGATGCTTTTGAACTGTGGTGTTGGAGAAGACTCTTGAGAGTCCCTTGGACTGCAAGGAGATCCAACCAGTCCATTCTGAAGAAGATCAGCCCTGGGATTTCTTTGGAAGAAATGATGCTGAAGCTGAAACTCCAGTACTTTGGCCACCTCATGGGAAGAGTTGGCTCATAGGAAAAGACTTTGATGCTGGGAGGGATTGGGGGCAGGAGGAGAAGGGGCCAACAGAGGTTGAGATGGCTGGATGGCATCACTGACTTGATGGATGTGAGTCTGAGTGAACTCTGGGAGTTGGTGATGGACAGGGTGGCCTGGCGTGCTGCGATTCATGGGGTCGCAAAGAGTTGGACACGACTGAGGGACTGAACTGGAGGGTTGTTCCAGGGGGATAGGGTGAGTTATCTCCTCCTTTGTGGTCTCTAACAAACATTTTGGGGATGAAGTGGTCTCATTTGGAACATTGGTATTCCACCTTCTGGTCTGTAGTGGAGAGTGGGATGGAAAAACATAGGAAACAGACATTTAGCTGATTGCAAATCATTGCTTAGTCCTTCTTCCACATATCATCTCATGAAAGACAGTTTTTTCCCTGTTGATCCAACATTGACAGCCCCGATCCCATTACAATGAGCAATAAATAGATAATTGTGTTTGATAAATGTTTATTGAAAATTATGTGAAACTTTGGCTGGGCTACAGATAAAAAGAACGCTTTGACTTTGAGATTACTACACTCCAAAATATTTCAGTTAATTCACAAAGTCAGTAAACTATACCCCCATTATTGCTATGGCACCCTTATTATTAAACAACTAGGACTTTCTTCTATAGTATTTGGTACTCTTGACATCCATGTGAATGGAAGAGTGTTACTATTTACAATAGATGCTATGATATACTACCCGGATTGGACTTTCAGTATTGAAGTATTTACTTCCCCAGCTTCCTAGGGCATCACAGCTCACACCTCATAGCTGAGCTCTACTCTTGGAATATCCCTGCTGAAAGGCATTGTCATTCTGAAAGTTAGACTGCTTCCAGTGAGTGACCCATATCTAAAGCAGGTTATTATGGAGGTATAAATTTGAAACATTTCTGAGAAGGATATGAGAAGGATATTCTGATAAGGTATAAATTTGAAACATTTCTGTTCAAATTTGAAACATCTCTGAGAAGGATAATCTCAGCTCCAGATCTCCACATGGAACTGGCTGAATACTCTGTTGCAATTTCATCACAAATTAGTTTCTTCTACCCAATCCTATTTCCCTTACTTCTTTAGCAGCATTGTTCCTGAGAACACTCTCCAATAAATTTCCTAAAACAAATATCTGTTTCAGAGTCTATTTTCCAAGATCCAATCAAAGTCATATATATATATATATATATATATATATATATAATTAAGAGTAAAAAAGCTCAATATTGACATTGAGATTTAAATCTAGGCCAGCCAATTCCAAGTATTTTGATATTTTACCAGACACTGCCTTCCTTCACTGTATTGATTCATGCTATAGGCTAATAAATACACATTTAGGACACCAGGAATTTAAGAATGCATCTCATTTTACACAATATACTTTAACACAGAAAAACAGTTCAAGCAATTAGACAATACAGTTAACATGAAAACATTCTTATTCCACATAATAGGGGGATATGTAACATGGCTTCACAGTATCTGTTGCCGTAAGATCTTCTTTAAGGCCCCTTTCACATCCTTATTTTTCAAACTGTAGATGAGGGGATTTAGCATAGGGATCACTACCGTATAAAAGACAGAGACAATCTTGTCCTGCTCCATTGAGTAGCTAGTCTTAGGACGAAAGTACATGAAGGGAATTGTGCCAAAGAATATGGTGACGGCCATGAGATGAGAGGCACAGGTGGAGAAGGCTCTGTGCCCACCCTCTAAGGAGGGCATCCTCAAGATGGCAATGAGGATGCATAGGTAGGAAGTGACGATGATCATAACACAGCCAATGACATTAACGCTGGAGAAAGCCATGATCACGATGCCATTGATGTGGGTATCAGAGCAAGAGAGTTTGAGCAGGGCTGGTGTATCACAGTAGAAATGATTGATCTTATTGGAGCCACAAAAGGACAACTTGAAAGTCATTCCTGTGTGTGTGGCTGCATTTCCAAAACCTGCTAGGAACGAGGTAGCCGCTAGCAAGAAGCAAATTCTCCCAGACATGAGAACTGGATACAGCAAAGTGTTCCAAATGGCTACGTAGTGGTCATATGCCATCGTAGCTAACAAGAAGCACTCAGTCCCCAGAAAGGAGTCAAAGAAATAGAACTGGGCAGCACACCCATTAAAAGAAATGGCCTTGCTCTCAGCCACAAGGTTCACCAGCATCTTAGGAGTGACAGAAGAAGAGTAAGAGGCATCAACAAAGGAGAGACTGCTGAGAAAAAAGTACATGGGGGTGTGGAGACAAGGATCCATCTTAATTAACACAATCACCCCCAAATTACCCACCACGGTTGCCACATAGATCAACAGAAATAATCCAAAGAGGACGACCTGAAGCTCTGAATTGTCTGAGAGTCCTAAGAGGATAAATTCGGTCACTTCTGTTTGATTCCTGGTTTGCATCTCTTTTGTATATCTGACCATTTGAGCTGCAATAAGAGAAAAGATAGAACATGCTATTTGGTCAGATGAATACACAACAGTTGGTCTTCCCTGCTGGCTGTATGGTAAATGAGCTCGCCAATACAGAAGCTTCAGGTTCGATCCTTGGGTGGGGAAGATCCCCTGGAGAAGGAAATGGCAACCCACCCCAGTATTTTTGCCTAGAACATTCCATGGACAGAGGAGACTCATGGTGAAGCTGAAATGCCAATACTTTGGCCACCTGATGCGAAGAACTGACTCATTGGAAAAGACCCTGAGTCTGGAAAAGATTGAAGGCAGGAGGAGAAGTGGATGACAGAGGAGGAGATGGTTGGATGGCATCACTTACTCAATGCACATGTGTTTCAGCAAGCTCCAGGACTTGGTGATGGACAGGGAAGCCTGGTGTGCTACAGTCCATGTCGCAAGCAATCAGACATGACTAAGTGACTGTATGGATGTGAGAGTTGGACTGTGAAGAAAGCTGAGCACTCAGAATTAATGCTTTTGAACTATGGTGCTGAAGAAGACTCTTGCAAGTCCCTTGGACTGCAAGGAGATCCAACCAGTTCATTCTAAAGGAGGTCAGCCCTGGGTGTTCTTTGGAAGGACTGATGCTGAAGCTGAAACTCCAATACTTTGGCCACCTCATGCAAAGAGTTGACTCATTGGAAAAGACCCTGATGCTGGGAGAGATTGGGGGTAGGAGGAAAAGGGGGTGACAGAGGATGAGATGGCTGGATGGCATCACTGACTTGATGCACATGAGTTTGGGTGAACTCTGGAAGTTGGTGATGGACAAGGAGGCCTGGCATGTTGCAATTCATGGGGTCGCAAAGAGTCGGGCACGACTGAGTGACTGAACTGAACTGAATGGGAGCAACTGAACTGAATTAATATAAATCTTTTTTAAAAAAACTTAAAACAGAAGATTAAAGTAACTCAGCACCTGTGCTAATATCGATGTTAAAGGATCTACTGAGCACAGCTTGGGGGAAGGGTGGCAGGATCTGGTTCCATTCTTACAGACACCACTGTACAAGAAGTGCCTAGTCATGCTCAGATCCACTCAGTTTCCACTGGGACAGGGACTCAATACTCCAATAAGCAAAAAGCCTGGCATTTTTATACAGTACTGTAATACTTTCAATGTATCACTGCACCCATTATCTTATCTAAACCTCACCACAATTCAGTGAGGGAGATAATCAAGAATAAGCCCATGAGTATTAAGAAGATAATCTTTTGTTAGGTGAGGTCAGTGAAGTATAGGAATGTCTCAGCTAATCAGTGGTGAATGCTGGATAGAACATAGGTCTCTTGATGCCACATTATTTGTTCCTCAAAACTACACTGCCCCTCTTCTGATTTCACTGGGCAGATATTCAGCCTAGGTCCTTGTTCTTGGACTAAACTTGCTGTTTGAATTTCACAGAAGAGCATCTTCAGCAGGTATTAAAAAGAAGGAAAGGGTCTTTTCCTCTCATCTTCAACATGAAAGCTTCCATGAGAGTACTTTTCCATCAGAAATAGCAGAGAGAATAAAATGCCCTAGAAACTTGTGTGTGTGTGTTAGGCACATAAAGAAAGGCAACAATGTGTAAAAATAGCAAGTACTAAATTAGGCTACTCATTCCCTATGAGCTACAAGCTCTGTGTTAAGTATGTTTCCTGCATTATTTTATTTAAATTCTATGAGGTAAGCAGTACTATAGTCCTCTTTTTGCACACGAGAAATGAGAGGTACAAAAGATTGGTGACTGCTGCTCAGAGTCCCATAGATCGCCTATGGATGTCTAATTTACATCCAGTCAGTGCAGTTCTCCTTCTCTTAACATTCAAGGTCATTTATAAGGACCTTGTCAATAATAGGTGTGAGCACTAATATACAGAGATGTTGATATTGTAATTCTAAGAACTGTATTAATACATTAGAATCCATTTACCTACATTAGGAAAAAAAAAAAAATGTGTATATCTCCTAAAAAGAAAATACAGTGGCTGAAAATTGCCTTTTTCAGAACTCACTCTCATTAATTTGTCTTTTAGCAAAATACCATTCATTTTACATCTAGCATTGCAAATTACATGCCTCATTCTCTCCTCTTCCTTAGCAAATTCATTTATTGTTTTTGTGAAATATACTCTTTTCCCCAGCTGAGAGTTTGCAGTCAACCATCTAGTCCAGAGATTCTTCATCTGGGTTTTCAATTTCTAAGTTTGTGAAAATAATAGTAAGATTTCCTTAAAATCTCTGCTGTTTAAAAAAGCATTCAAGTCATATATTATTTATTCTCCTCAGCTTTCTCCTAAAGACTAAGAAATTTTGTGTTGATAAAAAAGGAGCAGTTATTTAACATACTTTCTTAGTCATTTAGTAATTTTTGGAACCTTGGGTCTGTGGGTAATTGGAGAAATTAACAAGATTGTGAATTTTTCTTCAGATCAGTAAGCTACATGGGACACAACTTTAATATTTTTTTTCTTACCTTTCTTAATTGGTTGACTTCTACTTGATCCCTTTGCTTGTTCTTATCCAATGCCCAAATTCACCAGAAAAAGAAAATCAGGAGGCAAGAAAACATAAAAACGTTTTAGAAAAGTGTCCTCTAATTGCCCCAGGTTAAGCCGTAGACACAGTTGTATAGGACTTTAGACACCAACCATTACAGAGATGAGAAAACTGAAACACTTATACCTTCCCTGTCATGAGAGAACTCCTTATTTTCACTTTTCCTTTAAGGTAAGAATCCCAATGTGTTAAAATGTAAAATACATTTCAAAATATAGAACACATTGCTGCAGTATATTTGTAATACTGTTTGCAGCTATTTCCAGTTGGAGAGTCCCTAGACCAGACTCTGGAGTAAGCATCCTGACGTTTTAAATAGGATATAGTTCTTGTTCTTATGGCTCCAAGGACTGTGTTCCCCATGTCATCTCATTTTAATATACTTGTGTTTTTTTTTTTTTTTCCCCCTCTGCAACTACGGGACTCACATGTCCGTTTCATGTTCCTCTCCTTTACCCTTGGGATACCTGGGGCTAAATAGAATGAATTTTCAGATGAGTAGTCCTAACCACTGTTTTGATTTGTTTTTTTTTTTTTTGATTCATTGCTTCATTGCTATGTCAGACTTTCACTAATTGCCACGAACAGGGACTGCTCTCTCATTGCAGTATGCAGGCTTCTCATTACGGTGGTCTCTTGTTGCAGTGCATGGGCTCTGGTGTGTGGGCTTCAGTAGTTGTAGCTCACAGTCTCCAGGGTGCTGAATGCTGTGGCACAGGCTTAGTAGCTCCAGCACCAGGTCTTTCTGGCATGTGGGATCTTTCCAGACCAGGGATCGAACCCACGTCCCCTGCACTGGCAGGCAGATTCCTAATCACTGAAACACCAGGGAAGCCCCTCTAATCACCATTAAACACCTTTTTATTGTCATCCCAACAGTTAGTGGTCTGGTCCCCTTGGGAACATTAAAAATATCCACAAAAGAGCAGGTTAGTTCAATAGTTCAATCTCTGATCTTGCCTTGTATAAGGACTTTGGGTACATAAGGGAAATTATGCTGCCTGAATCATGGTAATGGACTAATTGAGGGAGGTAAAGGGAGCCAGCAAGAACAGGATTAACCTGACTTGTGTGATTTTGGATAATGCATCAAACCTCTTTATATCTCAGCTTTTTGGTTTCTATATAGGAATACCGACACCCACCTCATAGATGGAATCTGTAGGTAAATGGATGAATGCATGTGAATTGTTGCATCAAATACATATAGATAGCTGACTGATAAGCAAGAGTTTCCCCCACCCTGGCTCTCCTTCCTACTGTCTAGAATAATAAATAGTTATCAGTGTATGTAGTCTAGATTGATGCTTACAAGTTTCCCATTGCCTAAATTTATCTTCCATATAAGAGATACAGAGTCTGAAATAAATTGATCAACATATGACAATCATTTATATTATCTATGTCACTTTGAGAAGATACCCCAATTAATTTCTCTCATTACAATCTAATCAATGTAATTTGCACTAAATTCTGGGGGACACAAAGACTTAAAAGATACATTGATCTATCTCTAGCAATTCAGACAATATTTACATTATTTTGGTTAAATCTTAGCCTTTTTTTAGAGGGAAAATACAGTAGGCTCCTATCAACACAGAGTCTGAAACATAATTGGCTAACAATGAAGTTTATTTAATAAGTAAATAAATAACCTTTCTTCAATTAATAGTGAATTCATTATTATACAGAAGTGTGAGTGGAAGCTGGAAGAAAGATCACACGGCACTAAGAGATCAATGATAAGGGATATAGGACTGAAAGGACCCTAGGTGACATCACAGTGGTGGAATGAGACCACTGAACAACATAGGAGTAATTAATCATGGACCATCCTAGTCAGCCCAAGCTGTGAAGCAGAAAGTCTCAAGGAGTTTCAGAATAAGAAACCCAGTTTAAGTGTCATTCAAAGAGGCACCAGACAGGGACTTCCCTGGCAGTCCAGTGGATAAGAATCCACCTTGCAATTCAAGGGACATGGGTTCAATTCCTGGTCAGGGAACTAGGATCATACATGCCCAGAGCAACTAAGCCTACCCTCCATAGCTACTGGAACCAGCTGGCCTCAACTACTGAGCCCATGTGCCACAACAAAAGTCCATGCACTGCAATGAAAGATCCCACATGAAGCAAGAAAGACTCCACATGCTGCAACTAAGGCCTGGCACAGCCAAATAAATAACTATCCTAGAAAACAAACAGCATTTTATCTCCCTACTACCAAGATGAGAACCATTAGAAGTTAGGATGCAATGAGAGCTGCATGGTGTTTTCTGAAAATTCACCTTGGAAATAAGAATGTGAGATTGGCACCATGAAAGAGAAACCACTGACAAGTTGTAACACAGTTTTCATGGAGAGCCATGGGACTTTCAAGTCCAAAAAACAAGCAATTACCATTTACTCATCACAAAACAGAAGTAATGCTGACTAACGAAGATATGACTTTTCCTCATATGACTTTTCTGATCTCAATCATGATACCACCAGAAGATTCAATTGACCAAATAAGGAAATTACCGTGCAGAATCCCTGATGAATAAATGCTCAAAAAATGTTAATTTTCTGCAGCCCATTTTTTTTCCCCTTTTCCTATCCACTAGGCTCTCAAACAGAGAAGGCAATGGCACCCCACTCCAGTACTCTTGCCTGGAAAATCCCAAGGACGGAGGAGCCTGGTAGGCTGCAGTCCATGGGGTCGCTAAGAGTCGGACACGACTGAGCGACTTCACTTTCACTTTTCACTTTCATGCATTGGAGAAGGAAATAGCAACCCACTCCAGTGTTCTTGCCTGGAGAATCCCAGGGACGGGGGAGCCTGGTGGGCTGCCGTCTCTGGGGTTGCACAGAGTAGGACACGACTGAAGCGACTTAGCAGCAGCAGCAGGCTCTCAAAAAAGATCAATCTCAAAAATTTGGGTTTTGCTGTTGTTGTTAAATTTCAGTCTTTTATTCCAAATTCTTTCAAATTAAATAGAGAAATATAGTTTAAATATGAGATGGTTGGATGGCTTCACTGACTCAAAGGACATGAGTCTGAGCAAGCTCAGGGAGATGTTGAAGGACATGGAAGCCTGGCATGCTATAGTCAATGGGGTTGCAGAGTCAGACATGGCTGAATGACTAAACAGCAACAAAATACGGCCACTCTGTATAGCATGGAAAGTCTCATCCTCTTTGAAGTGACTTCAGCCATCAGTAAGCAGAACTTTCTAAATTACAGTCAAAATAATCATGAAGGCAGTTTGGGGATTGTAAAAACAGTGCAGGTAACATTCATCATTGACTCAATTACCACAACTAGAGAGGCTGAAAAAAATTCCCTTGTGTTTCCTTCTTTTATCATTGAAGTTGAAGGGAGAGGGAGTGAAATTCCATAGGGAATGGTAGTTCATCAAATCTTTGAGTCTCCCGTGAGTGCAAAAACCATTTCATCATATTTCCTCTGGGAGAAGTGATGACTCTGAAACTTAAATACTTTCTGCAAATAGAAGCAAAAGTGGGATGAGCAGATGGCTCAAGGACAGCAGGAGGGTGATTGCTCATCTTGGGCTTCTTCTCAGAATACTTGTTCAGCATAACTCAGTAAGAGAAGAGGAGACATTAGACCTCTCCCCAAAGGTAAAAAACAAACAAACACAAAACCACACAAGTTAGTCCCATGTCAGTGTGTTTGGGGCTAAAAAGAAATATGATCTGTTCAGAGTGGAGTGTTATGCTACTAAGTGCTCCTTTGGGCATGGATTTCCTTGGCATCAGGTCCATGCCATCTTAAAGTTTACAAAGGAGATATAGACCATGGGTTTGACTTTTAAATATCTCACTCTAAGTCAGAATTTAAACTATTAGAATTGGAAGGCTCCATAGAGTTTGCATTCTCGCCCGCATTCATTTTGCAGATAAGGAAGCTGCATCTCACAGCAATTCATCAAGTTCAAACAATTAATTTAGTTGATGGGGGTATCACTATTAATCACACCAAGATTTAGCTTATTATGAATGTATGCATACTGTGTGCTAAGTCACTTCAGTCATGTTTGACTCTCTGTGACCCCATGGACTGCATCCTGCCAGGCTCCTCTGTCCAAGGGATTCTCTAGAAAAGAATACTGGAGTGGATTGCCATGCCCTCCTCTAGGGGATCTTCCAGACCCAGGAATTGAACCCGGGTCTCTTACATCTACCTGCATTGACAGGCAGGTTCTTTACCACTGGCACCACCTGGGAAGCCCATTATGAATGACCACACCCCAATGAAAGATGCACTATACTTCTCTACTTTCTTGTCTTTCTTGAGCCAATACACCAACTAGAGTAGATTCAGTCTGACTTCTTTCAGGTTTACTTAGAGGGTGCTACTTATTTCTAAGTTCATATTTTGGCTTAGTTTGGTTTACTCTTGCCCATTCCCTTCTTAGAATTCTTCAATGGACCAGTTTTCCATAAAAACAGAGAAAAAGTTTGCCAACAATGCTCCAGTGTGTCCATAGAGATGAATAACACTTTCCCTATTCTCCCAAGAGAGGAATCCTTGAATCTTAACTCTGAGTTGAGGCTGTTGGCTAGGCAATACAATCGTCCAAAGACACAGCAGTGTCTTCATCCTTGTTATGCTCCATGCCAAAATCCTGGGTGCTTCTAAAGATCAGAGAAACCAGAGAACTAATTCCATGCCCATGAATAATAGGCAAGATAGGAAAGAAAGACAGGTGGGCACAAAAGTAAAGGTCTATAACCTCCATCAAATCACATATACACAGAAGATGACAAAGTGAAGTGGATTCTAGAGTCCGAGCCAGCTCTGCTACTGGCTCTTGATTGTACAGAAGCTACTTAGTATCTAGCTTTGCTCTTTTCAGATGTTAGATGGAGATAACATTGGAACCTACTACATAGAGCTGTGATGAGGATGAAATTACATAATGTGTGCATGAAAGGAAAATTCTGGCATACAGTTAGCATTCTGGCCTTTTAAAAATTATCATTTTTCACTGCTTTAATCTTGTATTGCTCACCCTCTGCTCCAAGTATTTCACTTCCTGTGTATGTGTGTGTGTGTTGAGAGTAGGGTGGTATGATGTGTTATATCCTGAGACCCTGGGATCTTTTTGTGTGTGTTTGTGTGCCTATATGCAATGAGAGTTAATGTTTGCTGTCTGCTTTGTTTTAGAAAAAAGGGGCACTCAAAACTATTCTTTACTAATTAATTAGGTATATATTCACACCAATCAGGTCAAACATTTGGTACTATGTGGTAAATGACCTCAGAACACCAAGGTTTTTGGAGAAGATTATTTGCCATCCCTAAGAGGCTAACATCTTCTATGTTGACTGAGTTCGTATAGGAAACCCATGGCCATCACCTTCACCAAAGTCATTTGATTTGCCCTGTGGATCACTGAATTTAATTACTGGGAGGATTTTTAAGAATCACCTCAAACAATAAGCCAAATCCAGACACACATAAAATTGAAAAGATGGATAAAGAAAACCACTCAATGGTGACTGAGTTTATCTTTATGGGCATCACTCAAGACCCTCAGCTGCAGATCATCTTTTTTGTGATCTTCCTCTTGGTCTACCTGGCCAATGTAGTGGGGAATGTTGGGATGATTATCCTGATCATAACAGACACTCAGCTTCACACACCCATGTATTTTTTCCTGTGCAACCTCTCTTTTGTCGACCTGGGCTACTCCTCAGCCATTGCCCCCAGGATGCTGGCTGACTTCCTAACAAAGCACAAAGTCATCTCTTTCTCCAGCTGTGCCACCCAGTTTGCGTTCTTCGTAGGCTTTGTGGATGCTGAGTGCTATGTCCTCGCTGCCATGGCCTACAACTGCTTTGTGGCCATCTGTCGACCCCTCCACTACAGCGCTCTCATGTCCAAGCGAGTCTGCTTGGCTCTCATGCTGGGCTCCTACCTGGCTGGCTTGGTGAGTTTAGTCGCCCATACTGCCCTCACTTTCAGTCTGAGTTACTGTGGTTCCAACATCCTCAACCACTTCTTCTGTGAAATCCCACCACTCTTAGCCCTCTCTTGCTCGGACACCTACATCAGCGAGATCTTGCTCTTCAGTCTCTGTGGCTTCATTGAATTCAGCACCATCCTCATCATCTTTATCTCCTATGCCTTCATCCTCATCGAAATCATCAGAATGCGCTCAGCTGAAGGCCGCCTTAAGGCTTTCTCCACCTGCGGGTCTCACCTCACTGGTGTCACTTTTTTATGGTACGGTCATGTTTATGTACCTGAGGCCAACATCCAGCTACTCCCTGGATCAAGACAAATGGGCCTCCGTGTTCTGCACTGTTATCATCCCCATGTTGAATCCCTTGATCTACAGTTTACGGAACAAGGATGTGAAGGCTGCTCTCAAGAAAATAATTGGAAAGAAACCTCAATCATATTAATCACAAAAATGAAAAAAAAAATATTAACACAGGTAAATAATAGTGGTAGAAGGATGTGGCAGGAAATAAAAATTCTAGTAACTTTCTCATAAGCCCTACAACTTACCAACTATTTGCTGAGTCAACCTTCTATTTTTTTTTTCATTGAGGTATAGTTGATGTGCCATTTTGTATAAGTTTCCATGTACAGCATACTGATTCAAAAAATTTAAAGGCTATGCTTCACTTATAGTTATTATAAAATACTGCCTATGTTCCTTGTACTGTACAAGATATTCTTGTAGCTTATTTATTTTTTATGTTTGTTATATTGACTAGTTTGTTTTGTTTTGTTAGATTCCACATATAAGAGATATCATGCAGTATTTGTCTTTGTCTGTCTGACTTAATTCACTAAGCATTATATCCTCCAAGTCAATCCTAAATTCCTAAGGATTTTCAGTAATCTTTAACTCTATGAGCTGAAGAAAAGATAAACTAATATTTTTGAAAGTCAAGCTGAGAAAGATGCATTAGGTTTTTTCTTTTTTAAAAAATTATTATTGGAAGATAGATCACTTTCAATGTTGTATTAGTTTCAGGTGTACATTAAAATGAATCTGATATACATATATCCACTCTTTTTTAGATTCTTTTCCCATATAGAACATTAGAGAGTATTGAGAATACTTCCCTATGCTATACAGTAGGTCCTTACTAATTATCTATTTTATATACTGTAGTGTGTATGTCCAGAGAAGACAATGGCAACCCACTCCAGTACTCTTGCCTGGAAAATTCCATGGACGGAGTAGCCTGGTAGGCTGCAGTCCATGGGGTCGCGAAGAATCGGACACGACTGATCAACTTCACTTTCACTTTTCACTTTCATGTGTTGGAGAAAGACATGGCAACCCACTCCAGTACTCTTGCCTGGAAAATACCAGGCACAGAGGAGCCTGGTGGGCTGCTATCTATGGGGTCGCACAGAGTCAGACACAACTGAAGTGACTTAGCATCAGTAGTGTGTATGGCAATCCCAATCTTTCAGTTTATCCCCCCCTCACATTATCTGCTGACATACATATTTTTTTGTTTGTTCCTATTTTTCAAATTGGCTCACAGGTTGATTCGAAATGGAGACAGGACATGAAAGAGGAAATAAATAACCAATCGCTCTAAAGAATATTTTTTTCAGAGTCATGAAGAATGATAGATTTAAATGTTGAAAATTTCCCTACTGTGAAAGGAAGTCAGAGAAAACTTATCTAAATACATGAGGGATGGGGCTGATGTGAAGGATGACTTAACTCATCCCAGGATCCTTTCACTCATATATTCAGCAAAACCTTATAAATGCCAGATATGTACCTCTGGAGGATACAAACATGAGACACACATGTGCCAAGGACAGGAATTTTCTGTGCTTCCAGAGAGAGTTTACTGTGTTTTCTCTCTGAGACTCCTGCCACCAAGAAAATCAGGAGCTATGCAAAGGGAAAGATTGAGGGCAGGAGGAGAAGGGGGTGACAGGGTGAGATGGTTGCATGGCATCATCAACCCAATGGACATAACTTTGAGTTAACTCTGGGAGACAGTGGACAGGGAGGCCTGACACACTGCAGTCCATGGGGTTGCAAAGGGTTGGACACGACTGAGCAACTGAACAACAATGCAAAGCCCAAGAATAAGAGCTGGAGACTCAGGCTCTGCTAACTAGGTTTGTGAATATCGACAAGAGTCTTTTCTTTTCTTTTTTTTCCTGTCCTCAGTTTTCCCTGATGCCAAGTGGTTGGTTTCACCTAATAATTACTGGTACCCTATGGTCTCTTCTTAAAATTGAAAGGGGTAGGCATCTGAGTTTGGTCAACTTCACATATTTACATCCTTTCAGTCCTCAAAGAAGCTCTAGGATACAGTTTGGATCAATCCCTAAGGCTAATTTTAGCAAGACTGTAATGTCTACAGGACTGGCTGTCCAGCTCTCATCCTTAATTTCCCCTCTGCCTTCCTTTCCCTCTCTTCTAATTGCAAGTAAACTCTAGCCTCTTGGGGTGTCAAGAGTCTTCATGTTTTCCACCATCATCCCAAGGCCCTTATCAAAGAATAGTTGCATTAACTCTGACATATCAATGACTGAAGATAGAGAAGGATATAACTTCTCTTTGTGTGTTCTCAATGTTATGGTGTGGGTGCACACATGTGTCCAATTCTTTGTGATTCCATGGCTGTAGCCCTCCAGGTTCCTCTGTCCATGGAGTTATCTCAGCAACAATACTGTAATGGGTTGCCATTTGCTACTCCATGGGATCTTCCCAACACAGGGATCAAACCCCCATCTCTTGCATCTCCTACATTGGCAGGCAGATTCTTTTTTACCACTGTGCCACCTGGGAAGTGGAGAAGGAAATGGCAACCCACTCCAGTATCCTTGCTTGGAGAATTCCATGGACAGAGGAGCCTGGTGGCTATAGTCCATGGGGGTCACAACTGACTGAGCACCTGGGAAGCCTACAAATCTTGAATTAGAAAGCAAATGTGCTAGTATCAGGATAGGGTAAAGACAGAGACTGGGATCTAAGGACACCTAAGTCTTTCTCAGGTATGTTGAAATTCCATCACATCATCCATTTTAAATACTTGCACTGTTTCTATCTCAGCCCTTCCTCCAATCCAATATAGTGAAAGGTCAGGGAAACACAATGGTTGCCTTAAAGTATAGAGCATCCAAACTCATCATGAAAAGCATCAGAGACCTTTAGGGATAGAAGCTTCAGAATTTACCAGTCATTCTAATGAGTGTCATTATATATGAGTTGAAATTGATCTGGTTCAAAATCAGTCAATCACAAAATGAGTTCTTAAAATATCATTGGTGTCACATTATGGAGGAAACTATAGGAGTTAATAGACAAATGTAGAGTTGGGAGAAGGAAATGGCAACCCACTCCAGTATTCTTGCCTGGAGAATCATAGGGACAGAGGAGCCTGGCAGGCTGCTATCTATGGGGTCACACAGAATTGGACACGACTGACGTGACTTAGCAGCAGCAGTGTTGGCAGTCCTGAAACAGTCCAGAGATTTAGCCTTCTGTTTTGAGTGTTTTTGTTTTTATTTTTAATAATCCAATGAATAATCCTATATGCTATGTGAAAAATAAGAAAATGGGATTTCCTTTCCCACTAACTACAAACCAAGTAGTATATGTCATAATTTTTAAAAAAGAAAAGAATAGTAAACAAGAAAGAAAACAAGACCGGGAGCTGACTGTGGCTCAGATCATGAACTCCTTATTGCCAAATTCAGACTGAAATTGAAGAAAGTAGGGAAAACCACTAGACCATTCAGGTATGACCTAAATCAAAGCCCTTATGACTATACAGTGGAAGTGAGAAATAGATTTAAGGGACTAGATTTGATAGATAGAGTGCCTGATGAACTATGGATGGAGGTTCGTCACATTGTACAGGAGACAGGGATCAAGGCCATCCCTATGGAAAATAAATGCAAAAAAGCAAAATGGCTGTCTGGGGAGGCCTTACAAATAGCAATGAAAAGAAGAGAAACAAAAAGCAAAGAAGAAAAAGAAAGATATAAGCATCTGAATGCAGAGTTCCAAAGAATAGCAAGGAGAGATAAGAAAGCCCTTCTCAGTGATCAATGCAAAGAAATAGAGGAAAACAACAGAATGGGAAAGGCTAGAGATCTCTTCAAGAAAATTATAGATACCAAGGGAATATTTCATGCAAAGATGAGCTCGATAAAGGACAGAAATGGTATGGACCTAACAGAAGCTGCAGATATTAAGAAGAGGTGACAAGAATACACAGAAGAAATAAACATGTACCCCAATGTTCATTGCAGCACTGTTTATAATAGCCAGGACATGGAAGCAACCTAGATGCCCATCAGCAGATGAATGGATAAGAAAGTTGTGGTACATATACACAATGGAGTATTACTCAGCCATTAAAAAGAATACATTTGAATCAGTTCTAATGAGATGGATGAAACTGGAACCTATTATACAGAGTGAAGTAAGCCAGAAAGAAAAACACCAATACAGTATACTAACGCATATATATGGAATTTAGAAAGATGGTAACAATAACCCTGTGTACGAGACTTCAAAAGAGACACCGATGTATAGATCAGTCTTATGGACTCTGTGGGAGAGGGAGAGGGTGGGGAGATTTGGGAGAATAGTATTGAAACATGTATATTATCATGTATGAAACGAGTCGCCAGTCCAGGTTCGATACACGGTACTGGATGCTTGGGCCTGGTACACTGGGAGGACCCAGAGGGAGGGTAGGGGACGGAGGAGGGAGGAGGGTTCAGGATGGGGAACGCGGGTATACCTGTGGCGGATTCATTTCGATATTTGGCAAAACTAATACAATATTGTAAAGTTTAAAAATAAAATAAAATTTAAAAAAAAGAAGAAATAAAATAAAATAAATAAAGGCAATGAAAGTTAAAAAAAAAAAAAAGAAATGAATTACAAGGGGAAAAAAGATAGGGAAAGATAATTACAGCTTTAAAGAGACATCAACCAAATGCAACAAATGGGCCTTGATTGGATTCTGGTTGAAACAAACTGTAAGAAGTATATATTGTATGAGAAGATCTGGGAAAATTGGAAACTGTGATGTGATTATATTAAAGATGTCTTATAAATTATCTTAAAAAAAAAAAAGAATACACAGAAGAACTGTACAAAAAAGATCTTCACGACCAAGATAATCACAATGGTATGATCACTCACCTAGAACCAGACATCCTGGAATGTAAGTCAAATGGGCCTTAGAAAGCATCACTACGAACAAAGCTAGTGGAGGTGATGGAATTCCATTTAAGCTATTTCAAATCCTGAAAGATGATGCTGTGACAATGCTGCACTCAATATGCCAGCAAAATTGGAAAACTCAGCAGTGGCCACAGGACTGGAAAAGGTCAGTTTTCATTCCAATCCCAAAGATGGGCAATGCCAAAGAATGCTCAAACTACCACACAATTGCACTCATCTCACATGCTAGTAAAATAATGCTCAAAATTCTACAAGCCAGGATTCAGCAATACATGAAGCGTGAACTTCCAGATGTTGAAGCTGGTTTTAGAAAAAGCAGAGGAACCAGAGATCAAATTGCCAACATCTGCTGGATAATCAAAATAGCAAGAGTTCCAGAAAAACATCTATTTCTGCTTTATTGACTGCGCCAAAGCCTTTGACTGTGTGGATCACAATAAACAGTGGAAAATTCTGAAAGAAATGGGAATACCAGATCACTTGACCTGCCTCTTGAGAAACCTATATGCAGGTCAGGAAGCAACAGTTAGAACAGGACATGGAACAACAGACTGGTTTCAAATAAGAAAAGGAGTACATCAAGGCTGTATATTGTCACCCTGCTTATTTAACTTCTATGCAGAGTACATCATGAGAAATGCTGGGCTGGAAGAAGCACAAGCTGGAATCAAGATTGCTGGAAGAACTATCAATAACCTCAGATATGCAGATGACACCACCCTTATGGCAGAAAGTGAAGAGGAACTAAGAAGCCTCTTGATGAAAGTGAAAGTGGAGAGTGAAAAAGTTTAGAACATTCAACATTCAACATTCAACATTCAGAAAATGAAGATCATGGCATCTGGTCCCATCAGTTCATGGGAAATAGATGGGGAAACAGTGGAAACAGTGTCAGACTTTATTTTTTGAGTGCCAAAATCACTGTGGATGGTGATTGCAGCCATGAAATTAAAAGACGCTTTCTCCTAGGAAGGAAAGTTATGACCAACCTAGATAGCATATTCAAAAGCAGAGACATTACTTTGCCAACAAAGGTCCGTCTAGTCAAGGCTATGGTTTTTCCTGTGGTCATGTATGGATGTGAGAGTTGGGCTGTGAAGAAAGCTGAGCACTGAAGAATGGATGCTTCTCAACTGTGGTGTTGGAGAAGACTCTTGAGAGTCCCTTGGACTGCAAGGAGATCCAACCAGTCCATCCTAAAGGAGATCATTCCTGGGTGTTCTTTGGAAGGACTGATGCTAAAGCTGAAACTCCAGTACGTTGGCCACCTCATGCGAAGAGTTGACTCATTGGAAAAGACTCTGATGCTGGGAGGGATTGAGGGCAGGAGGAGAAGGGGACGACAGAGGATGAGATGGCTGGATTGTATCACCAACTCGATGGACATGAGTTTGGGTGAACTCCGGGAGTTGGTGATGGACAGGGAGACCTGGCGTGCTGCAATTCACGGGGTCACAAAAAGTCGGACACAACTGATCGACTGAACTGAACTGAGTAGCTTCACCACCGTAAAGATCTCTGAATATCATTTCTATGTCTCAAATCAATATTCAGTGACTTTAATATTAAAGGACTATCTTTTTTTTTCTCTTTCTTAATTGATAGTTGTATCCAGTGAGTAAATGAATCACTTTAAATTTCTTTAGGTTCCTACAACAATGAATAGTGGTAAGCATTATTCCAATGTTAAAGAGCATAAAACCAAAATTAAGAAAGATCAATAAACTTGTCAAATGTAAGTAATAGAGTCAAAAGTTGATCCAAGGGCTCTATTTTCCTCTCTGACCAATGGCAAATATTCAGGCTTTTTGAAAATAGTATTTGAGTATAGCCCTCATATAGGTTCTGCTATTTCTTTCTGTTTTAAGACTTTGGACAACTTAATCAGTCTCTATAAGCCTTCATTTCTTTACCTACTAAATGGGAATAATAATGCTTACATTTTAGCATTTGTCCAATAATATGCAGTGATCTTTATTAAAAATCTGTTCCAGAATTATTGAATAAACATAAACTCCTCCTATTTTTGCTTCATTTATATCTTAACTGCGAAAAATATCACTGTAACTGTGGTGCAATTAAATGAGGAAACTAAGTTTTTTCCATGTAAGTGGTGGTTGAAGTATTATATCAACTTATAATGAAAAGAGAAAAGTGGATAGATGTTGGATCACCTTAGTCTTTGTCAGTCCCACCAATAATCATGTCAGATAAATCCTGCAATGTCACTGTACTTCAGTCTTTTCAAGAGCAAAATGAAGGCATTCTTTACACTTCACCTATCCTATTAGTTTGCTCAAATAAGTATACATAGATGTCTGGTGTTTAAAAAGGCTTGACTTATCTTTCATACATTAAAAACTTTATCCAGTGATACAATCATAATGAAGGTAAGTATTTTGATTTTGATCATATTCTCTACAATAGACTACAAAGACCTTTTGAATGGCTATTCCCATTAATCAACAAAGAACTGGTAAACACCATACTAAGAGCAACTAAAGGCAAAACGGATGCAGAAGTGGTTAATACAGATGTCAGAGTGAGATAAAGCTGAGGCTAAATTCAGCTTCTCTACTCTTAAGCTATAAAAGCTCAGGTGAAATTGGTTTTTTAACAGTTGGTGCTTAAATCTATCTATCTATCCGTCTATCATTTCTGACTTCACCTAGTTGACATTTAGTTCAGTTCAGTGGCTCAGTCGTGTCCGACTCTGTGAGACGCTATGGACTGTAGCACGCCAGGTTCCTCTTTTTATGGGATTCTCCAGGCAAAAATACTGGAGTGGGTTTCCATGCCCTCCTCCAAGGGAACTTTCCAACCCAGGGATCGAACCTATGTCTCTTACACTCCTGCATCTTTACCACTAGTGCCACTTGGGAAGCCCCTTAGAGAGGATACTAGTCATAATTAGGGTCTAAGATTCCTCATCCTATCCCATGGTTGCCCCTATTCCCTAACATGGAAACTGTAAAATTGCCAAAGTCCTTTGTTTAGTAGTCTAAGTCCTTTTCCTTAAACCACTTCTCTGATACTGTTTCTCCCTACTTGTTTTGTGCAAAAATCTCCCATAAAGTTACTTCTTGAATGGCCTTCACGTTTTTCTATCTCTCTATTCTTCCAAGCTTTCTACTCCTTTTGTCTCTACTTCCTGCTTCTCTAATAGTCTGAACTCCACATCTTGGAATATTCAAACTTGTCTCTTCCTTCAAGGATCAGCTTACATATCACTCTCTCAAAAGCCCTCATTCTCTGATCTACTGAACTGCTTAAAAAAAACCTACTCTTCTGAATAGCAAATCCTTTCACTGATAAGTTGAACTTGCGGATGCGATAGTTATGCACATATGTGTATAAATGCCTTGAAACACAGACACTATATAAGATGTGCCTGGGTGTTGCCATGGCAATATAAACCTCATAATGGACACTGAGAAACATTTATGAAAAGAAAGGAATGAGTTGACATATTTGATGCCTGCTGCTGCTGCTGCTAAGTTGCTTTAGTCATGTCCAACTCTGCGACCTCATAGATGGCAGCCCACCAGGCTCCCCCATCCCTGGGATTCTCCAGGCAAGAGTACTGGAGTAGGATGCCAGTGCATTCTCCAATTTGATGCCTCAGATCAGATCAGATCAGATCTGTTGCTCAGTTGTGTCCGACTCTTTGCAACCCCATGAATCATAGCACGCCAGGCCTCCCTGTCCATCACCAACTCCCGGAGTTCACTCAGACTCACGTCCATCAAGTCAGTGATGCCATCCAGCCATCTCATCCTCTGTCATCCCCTTCTCCTCCTGGCCCCAATCCCTCCCAGCATCAGAGTCTTTTCCAATTAGTCAACTCTTCGCATGAGGTGGCCAACGTACTGAAGTTTCAGCTTTAGCATCATTCCTTCCAAAGAAATCCCAGGGCTGATCTCCTTCAGAATGGACTGGTTGGATCTCCTTGCAGTCCAAGGGACTCTCAAGAGTCTTCTCCAACACCACAGTTCAAAAGCATCAATTCTTCGGCGCTCAGCCTTCTTCACAGTCCAATTCTCACATCCATACATGACCACAGGAAAAACCATAGCCTTGACTAGACGAACCTTTGTTGGCAAAGTAATGTCTCTGCTTTTGAATATGCTATCTAGGTTGGTCATAACTTTCCTTCCATGGAGTAAGCGTCTTTTAATTTCATGGCTGCAGCCACCATCTGCAGTGATTTTGAAGCCCAGAAAAATAAAGTCTGACACTGTTTCCCCATCTATTTCCCATGAAGTGCTGGGACCCGATGCCATGATCTTCATTTTCTGAATGTTGAGTTTTAAGCCAACTTTTTCACTCTCCTCTTCCACCTTCATCAAGAGGCTTTTTAGATCCTCTTCACCTTCTGCCATAAGGGTGGTGTCATCTGCATATCTGAGGTTATTGATATTTCTCCCAGCAATCTTGATTCTAGCTTGTGGTTCTTCAGCCCAGCGTTTCTCATGGTGTACTCTGCATAGAAATTAAATAAGCTGGGTGACAATATACAGCTTTGATGTACTCCTTTTCCTATTTAGAACTAGTCTGTTGTTCCATGTCCATTTCTAACTGTTGCTTCCTGACCTGCATACAAATTTCTCAAGAGACAGGGCAAGTGGTCTGGTATTCCCATCTCTTTCAGAATTTTCCACGGTTTATTGTGATCCACACAGTCAAAGGCTTTGGCATAGTCAATAAAGCAGAAATAGATGTTTTTCTGGAACTCCCTTGCTTTTTTGATGATCCAGCAGATGTTGGCAATTTGGTCTCTGGTTCCTTAGCCTTTTCTAAAACCAGCTTGAACATCTGGAAGTTCACGGCTCACATATTCCTGAAGCATGGCTTGGAGAATTTTGAGCATTACTTTACTAGCACGGCTGGAAGAGCTACCCCACGTCTGAGGCCAGGGGCAGTGGCAGGGAGGAGCTACCCCATGTCTGAGGTTAGGGGTGGTGGCCGAGAGGAGCTACCCCATATCTGAGGCCAGGAACGGCAGCCAGGAGGAGCAATCCTACCTCCAAGGAGCAGTGGCTGCACAGGTGCAGGAGGGCCTAGAGGAGCTATTCCACATTCAAGGTCAGAAGGGGCAGCTGTGAGGAGATACCCCTCATCCAAGGTAAGGAGCAGCGGCTGTGCTTTGCTGAAGCAGCTGTGAAGAGATACCCCATGTCCAAGGTAAGAGAAACCCAAGTAAGATGGTAGGTATTGCAAGAGGGCATCAGAGGGCAGACAAACTGAAACCATACTCACAGAAAACTAGTCAATCTAATCACACTAGGACCACAGCCTTGTCTAACTCAAAGAAACTAAGCCATGCCTTTGGGGCCACCCAAGATGGGTGGGTCATAGTGAAGAGGTCTGACAGAATGCAGTGCACTCAAGAAGGGAATGGCAAACCACTTCAGTATTCTTGCCTTGAGAACCCCATGAACAGTATGAAAAGGCAAAATGATAGGATACTGAAAGAGGAACTCCCGAGGTCAGTAGGTGCCCAATATGCTACTGGATGTCAGTGGAGAAATAACTCCAGAAAGAATGAAGGGATGGAGCCAAAGCAAAAACAATACCCAGTTGTGGATGAGACTGTCGATAGAAGCAAGGTCCAATGTTGTAAAGAGCAATATTGCATAGGAACCTGGAATGTGAGGTCCATGAGTCAAGGCAAATTGGAAGTGGTCAAACAGGAGATGGCAAGAGTGAATGTCGACATTCTAGGAATCAGCGAACTAAAATGGGCTGGAATGGGTGAATTTAACTTAGATGACCATTATATCTACTACTGCAGGCAGGAATCCCTCAGAAGAAATGGAGTAGCCATCATGGTCAACAAAAGAGTCAGAAATGCAGTACTTGGATGCAATCTCAAAAACAACAGAATGATCTCTGTTCGTTTCCAAGGCAAACCATTCAGTACCACAGAAATCCAAATCTATGCCCCAATCAGTAACGCTGAAGAAGCTGAAGTTGAACGGTTCTATGAAGACCTACAAGACCTTTTAGAACTAACACCCAAAAAAGATGTCCTTTTCATTATAGGGGCCTAGAATGCAAAAGTAGGAAGTCAAGAAACACCTGGAGTAACAGGCAAATTTGGCCTTGGAATACGGAATGAAGCAGGGCAAAGACTAGTAGAATTTTGCCAAGAAAATGCACTGGTCATAGCAAACACCCTCTTCCAACAACACAAGAGAAGACTCTACACATGGACATCACCAGATGGTCAACACCGAAATCAGATTGATTATATTCTTTGCAGCCAAAGATGGAGAAGTTCTATACAGTCAACAAAACAAGACCAGGAGCTGACTGTGGCTCAGATCATGAACTCCTTATTGCCAAATTCAGACTTAAATTGAAGAAAGTAGGGAAAACCAGTAGACCATTCAGGTATGACCTAAGTCAAATCCCTTATGATCATACAGTGGAAGTGGGAAATAGATTTAAGGGTCTAGAACTTATAGGCAGAGTGCCTGATGAACTATGGAATAAGGTTCGTGACATTGTACAGGAGACAGGGATCAAGACCATCCCTATGGAAAATAAATGAAAAAAAGCAAAATGGCTGTCTGAGGAGGCCTTACAAATAGCTGTGAAAAGAAGAGAAGTGAAAAGCAAAGGAGCAAAGGAAAGATATAAGCATCTGAATGCAGAGTTCCAAAGAATAGCAAGAAGAGATAAGAAAGCCTTCTTCAGCGATCAATGCAAAGAAATAAAGGAAAACAACAGAATGGGAAAAACTAGAGATCTCTTCAAGAAAATTAGAGATACCAAGGGAACATTTCATGCAAAGATGGGCTCGATAAAGGACAGAAATGGTATGGACCTAACAGAAGCAGAAGATATTAAGAAGAGGTGGCAAGAATACATAGAAGAACTATACAAAAAAGATCTTCACGACCCAGATAATCACGATGGTGTGATCACTGACCTAGAGCCAGACATCCTGGAATGTGAAGTCATGTGTGCCTTAGAAAGCATCACTATGAACAAAGCTAAAGGAGGTGATGGAATTGCAGTTGAGCTATTTCAAATCCTGATATATGATGCTGTTAAAGTGTTGCACTCAATATGCCAGCAAATTTGTAAAACTCAGCAGTGGCCACAGTATTGGAAAAGGCCAGTTTTCATTCCAATCCCAAAGAAAGGCAATGCCAAAGAATGCTCAAACTACCCAAAGTCAGTAGGTAACAAATATGCTACTGGAGATCAGTGAAGAAATAACTCCAGAAAGACTGAAGAGATGAAGGCAAAGCAAAAACAACACTTATTTTGTCAGGAGCTGCATTAGGCATTACTGACAAAATGGAGGCACGGTCCCCAGCCCCCTCTCCTCATTCCCCAGGCACGGATCCCAGGATGAAGGAGTTAGGCCTTGTAATTCTAACTTGTCTTTTCCTCTCCTCGGCTGAGTTGACTGAAAAGGAATATTAAGGTGCTTATTGGTCTTGAGAGGAGCATGAGAAGGCACAAAGCCTTCTGCAGCATTTCTCAGAAAATAATTCATAAAGTTAATCATTGACATTTGTTCAAGGGCTTTTACAAAAGAGTGTTCCAGGATGAGCACACAGGCCGTAGCTTGAGGCCATGGGAGGGATTGATATCTGAAGCCTATTTGTGAGGAGAATGTTTATGGCAAAGGAGTTTACTGAATATAGGGCTTAGAAATAATTAAAATAGTTAGAAGTTAAAGATTTAAGGAATGTTTTAAAGTTAGCATATTTTACTATAGCTTATAGAAGTTAGGAATTTTTAGAGACATTATAGCTAGAAGCCTTTTTAAGAGTGAGCTCAGGATGTTAAGGGCAAACAGGACTTAGGAAGATAAGTAGTAAACTGAGGAATGTAGCATGAGTTACAATGTAATCACAAGTTAACTATAGGACACATTAGAAGAGGTAGATAACAGATGATAAGCCTGATTCTGAGAGAATCGCTGAAGCAGGAACTCTGTTTGAAGAGCAACAATGATTTATGGAGATAATAAATCTGGGAGATGGGGAACTGAAAATGTCAAACTCTGGCCTAATGTTCTTGTAAAAATATAAAAGAGAATCTTAAACTTGAAATAAACAGGCAGTCCATAGAAAAATGAGAGGCTGTCTCATTGCCCGACACCATTGTCCCTTCTGGTTGAATCCCTGGTTGCTGGAGTTGGACTCTGGCAAGTGGCGCCCAGAACAGGGGACACTGAATAGTAAGTAATCTGGGAATGTAACGTGGGACGGTTAGGATTGTACCTGTGGGTGGCGGCACCCCTCTGCAGTTTAGGCAGGGTGAGGAGGGTACAGAATCAGTAAGAATATTCTCTAGAAGAATGGGTTTCTCTGCATCTAAGAATAGACAAATGTTTATTGAAATATTATTTCATATTTTAGCCCATAGAGGCGTTAAAGTAAGCACAGGAAGACTGTCTAAATTTCTACGTTTGCTTTATACTTTGCATGGGCCAGAAAAGGTTCCTGTAGATGCTTTTGCTCTCTGGAATATCATTAGAAATGTCCTGGAACCCCGTCATGAGGCTGTTAGATAGCCTATGGGGGAGGCTATAGCGGTGGATGGTGGTCGGTCTCCACCTTCTATGCAGATCATGTTTTCTGCCATTGACGAAGAAAAGGAGGGAGACTGTGCTCTACCTCCCGAGGAAGGAGAGGGCTTACAGGATGCCGCAGCCAGGTGCCCTGGTAAGCCCACTCCCCCTCTACACAAACCTTTAAAAATGTATCCAACCACTTTCTTATTTAAAGCAACCACCGCCACCTCTGCTTGCACCTCCCAGGGCCCAGGAGTTCCCCACTTAGCCTCCAAAGCCTCCCAAAGCATTGCCTAAGGCTGAGAAAGACAAAGAGTTTTGTTTTGTTTTGTTTTGATTTGTTTTGTTTTGTTTTGTTTTTAAACAAAGGAGCTCCTTGAAGAAAACCCCCTTAGGGGGGCCTCACCCACGCTAAAAAAAAAAAAAAAAAAAAAGATTAATCGTAATGCAAATGATTCTACAAATAAAAAATGTTTCTCTTGTGGCCAAATGGGGACATTTTTGCCCGCAATGTCCTGCCAAGCAGGGACAACAAACCCTGCCAATCAACCCGAGGTAGCGCAGGACTGGACCTCAGTTTCACCACCGCAACAATATTAACCCCTGACATGCTGGTTACTCTGATTCCAACCGGAGTGGCTGGCCCCCTACCTGAGGGCATTGTAGGGCTTGTGCTGGGGCGTAGCTTGCTTTCCCCTCAAGGAATTTCGGTGGTGCCTCGTGTAGTAGATTCTCATTATACTGGGGAAATTAAAGTTTTGATCTTGCAGCCTACTAAAACTGTGCAAATTAATAAAGGTCAAAGAATAGCACACCTTTTGCTTTTACCTTATTATCAGACAGGAAAAACCTTGACTTCTTAAGCTAGGGGCCCCAGAGGATTTGGATCCAGTGATCTAGCTTTTTGGGTGCAGGAAATTACAGCTTCTAGGCTTTTGGAAGATCTTTTAATTCAAGGAAATAAAATGTCAGGGCTGTTAGATACTGGAGCAGATGTCTCTTGCATTGCTGGAAAAGATTGGCCCTCATCCTGGCCGACACGCTTGACCAGTGCCGGCTTGGTAGGAATAGGGTCAGTGCCCTCGGTTGCTAAGAGCTCACAAATTTTGACATGGTCAGATGAGAAGGGGGCACAAGGCACTTTTTGTCCATATGTAGTTCCTTCACTACCTTTTTCTTTATGGGGGAGAGATATATTATCTCAGATGGGAATGCTTTTATATAGCCCAGATGAAAAGGTTACTAATCAAATGCTGCAAATGAGGTATAATCCTGATAAGGGGCTTGGTAAAGATCAGCAGAAAATTGTTTCTCCATTAGAGGCGGTTCCTAACAAAAATACAGAAGGTCTGGGATATTCAAATTTATCCTAGAGGCTGTTGCTCTTGCTGCCGACCCTATTATCTGGAAATTTGATGATCTGGTATGGTAGCTCTCACCTACACCTCTAACTTTATGGGGGGCTGTCCCCCACTACCTCTCTCTGAAAAAAGAGTTAACTTACAGCTCCAGTTAATAATTCCTGGGCATGACAGTGTTTCAAACTACAAACTCCTTTGGAAGTCTTCTAGCCTGCCTGAATAGGTTTCTCCGGCCACATGTAATTGTTCAGAGCCTCCCAACTGTGAGAGGCATGAAATGTTCTAAACTGTCTAAATACAGATTCCTTTGAGCAGTTAAAAGATTGATTAGAAATTGTATTGGTGACGGGTTTTTCACTTGTTGGGCCAATGTTTGCTGCTAAGTCTCAATATCCCTTACCTACCGTGTCCCTGGAAGTGTATTGATTGATATCATGGGTGTATAGAAATGTAAGTAGTAGCTTTAATGTTTGTAACCTTGGACCCTTGAGTTAATTCTTTTCTTGATTTAGCCCACCACACCTTTGCTCTGTAGGAATGCAACTTTATCTAATGCTTTTGGAGGTTGGCACCTGACTGTAGAATAATCATCTTTAGAGAAAAATAAGTTTCTTAAAATGTTAACAGGCCTCCTGGCCAGAAGATTATGTAAATCACCTAAACTTTTGTATATGATAAGTTTGAAAGCCTGGCTTCGATTAGGATCAGGGACTGCTCTCCTTGCATGACTCTACCCCTTCACCCATTATCCTCTATGCACAACTTAAGGTATAAAACTACTTTGGAAAATAAAGTACGCCCTTTTTGTTCACCGAAATTTGGTCTCCCCATGTCGTTCTTTCTCTCACCTTCTGGCTAAATTTTCCTCTGGGGCGTGGAAGCTCGTCAAGCCTACTAATTTTGCCTGGGCTTCTTAGATCTGACTGGGGAGGCCTTAGTGTCTCCTCTCCTTCGGGAGAATGAGAGGATGCCTGCGGCCTTCGTAGGTGATGTAAATTCCTTGCTTTGGAATTTTATTCAGCCTCTTTTCTTCACTGAATTTCTTCGCTGAGCTATCCTTATTTCACCACTCTTTATATCCATTAATTAACGTTTAATTAAGCAGTTGTTTCCTGTTCCTCACTGACACCGTCCCCGCTTCAAATTCCCTGGAGCCACTGGGGCTGGACCCCGGCAGTATGGGTGGAACAATGGCCCCTAACAGCTGAAAAGTTACAGGCAGCTGAGGATTTAGTTATGGAACAACTGGCAGCCGGCCATATAGAGCCTTCTAATAGCCCCTGGAATACTTCTATTTTTGTTATTAAGGAAAAAAATCAGGAAAATGGAGATTGTTACAAGATTTGAGAGCTATAAACACAACTATGGAAGACATGGGGGCCCTCCAGCCGGGCCTCCCTTCCCCAGTGGCTGTGCTTTTCAGTATGTGATAGTTATAGATCTACAGGGTTGTTTCTTTGCCATTCCCCTGGATGATCAAGATTATAAACGGTTTGGTTTCAGTCTCCCTTCATCTAATTTTAAACAGCCCTATAGAAGGTTTCAATGGAAGGTTTTGCCTCAGAAAATGAAAAATAACCCTACCTTGTGTCAGAAATTTGTATACCAAGCTGTGCAAAATGTTAGAAGAAAGTATAAAGATCTATATTTGATACATCTATATTTGGCAGCTCATAAGGACAGAGCCTTGTTGCAACAAATTTTATCTGAATTGATTGAGGCCTTGGAAAGCTGGGGTTTAAAGATAGCTCCAGATAAGATACAAGTAAATCCTCCTTTTTCTTATTTAGGGAGGGTATTAAATACCCATACCATGAGTCATGCCCCTTTGTAGCTGCAGAGAGATCCTTTACTAAAACTTTAAATTGTCACACGACTGTATGTTCCTCAGTTCTTTGTCTCATCACAACAAAGATTTGGAGCAAAGGACTAACTTTAAGTGATTTCCAGAAATTATTAGGGGATATTAATTGCATATGCCCACATTTAAAACTGACTACTGCAGATTTAAAGCCTTTGTTTGATTGCTTAAAAAGAGATCCTAATCCCAGTTCTAAGAGAAAGTTGACTAGTGAGGCAGAGTTGACTCTTGTTAAAGTCGATGAGGCTTTAAATGATCAGTTAATTAGGGTTAATATTACCAGAGGATGGGATTTAATTATTCTCGCCTCAGAACATACACCTACAGGATGCTGTGGCAAGAAGGCCCATTGGAATGACTCCATCTACCAGTGACCCCAAGAAAAATAGTTTTATCTTATCCCAGCTTGGTGGCACAATTAACTATAAAAGATAGAAAAAGAGTGTGGAATTTTTTGGAAAAGAAGTAGCAAATATAGTGATTCCATTCAATAAGGATCAACTGCAATTTCTTTTACAAAATAGTGGTGATTGGCAAGTTGCCGTGATAGATTTCAGGGGTCAAATTTTGTTTCATTTTCCCTCAAGCCCCCTATTGCATTTTTTGAAAACACATCCAGTGATTTTTCCAAAGAAATTTTCTATTCAACCTCTGGAAGAGGCAATTTTAGTTTTCACAGATGGTTCCTCTAATGGTAAAGCAGTCACAATTATTGATGGAAAATCCCATGTTCAGGTAACTGAAGAGACATCAGCCCAGAGAGCTGAGTTGAGGGCGAGTATTTGGGCTTTTCAACATTTAAGAGACCACACCTTCAATCTTCTGACTGACTCCTGAAATAGTGTAGGGTTGTTTCCTCATATTGAGACTGCTGATATTACAGAAAATAAAACTGCCATCTTCTCCTTGTTATCTGATTTACAGAAGGAGATTAAACATAGAGATAAGAAATATTTTATGTGACATATTAGAGCCCATTCTGGCTTATCCAGCCCTTTGCATGAAGGAAATGCTTTGGCAGATGCATTAACTAAAGTAATTGCTTTAAACTTACATGAAAAGATTGACAAGGCCAACAATTCTCACAAAATTCATCAACAAAATGCAGCTGGTTTAAGGTATGAATTTCATATCCCTATGGAAGCAGCTAGACAAATAGTTATGTCTAAATTGCCCAACATTTAATCTATCTCCACAATTAGGAGTAAATCCCCGAGGCCTTAGGCCTAATGCTCTCTGGCAAATGGATGTAACTCATATCACAGCCTTTGGAAAACTGTCCTTTGTGCATGTTACCATGGATACCTTTTCTCATGTTATTATAGCCTCTGCTAGATTAGATGAAGCAACAAGAGATGTAATTGAGCACTTGTTTTAATGCTTTTCCCAAATAGGACTCCCCGAACAGATAAAAACAGATAATGCTCCAGCTTATACTTCTGCTGCTTTTAAGAGATTTTGTCAACAATTTTCCATAGTATATTTAACGGGAATACCTTATAATCCCCAAGACCAAGCCATACTGGAAAGGGTGCATAAGACTTTAAAAAGTCAGATAGCTAAATTAAGATGGGGAGAATTTAAATATTCCTCTCCACATCATGTTTTACACCATGCTTTGTTTGTAATTAATCATTTTAATGTGGACACACAGGGGCAGACTGCAATGATGAGACACTGGACTCCTGAAGGGGCTACGACTCGGCCTCTGGTTAAGTGAAAAGACCTCCTTACAGGAGAGTGGAAAAGGCCAGATATACTGCTAACTTGTGGGAGAGGGTATGCTTGTGTGTTTCCGCAGGATTCCACTTCTCATGTTTGGACCCCTGAGGTTACTAAAATCCCTGAAGTCCTGGAGTCCAGGACCAAAAAATGATGGGAACACCAGAAGCTCATTGAGTCCAGACCTGAGGGAGCCAAGGAAATGCCAAAGGATGAGTGACCCTTCACCTGAGGCTTCATGGCTAGTACATCGCTTCAGGCACCTGGCACTTCAGGAGAGACATGCTGATCGAGTTCAACCGTATTCTGCCCCACCTCGTCACTGTCATCGTACTCAAGCAACCACCTCCAGCACGGTACCAACTTGGGGCCAACTAAAACATCTTGCTCAGTGGGCTGAAGAATTAATAGAAAGGGGGAGATATGAGGCCACTCTTATGGTAATGTTTGTGGCTATGCTTGCTGTATTGGCTTGTCAACCGAGGCCCTCCAGCAAAGAAAAGGTTCATTGGGCCTGTTTGCCTAATCCACCTTCTTTCCAGCTTGTTAATTGGATGAATGAGCCCATTCGTATTTTTGTTAATGATACTCTTCTTTTGGGCGGGGCTTCCATCTATCCGAATAATGTTAAAACAGTGGTCAGCACTCCCTTCAAATTTTCAGGCATGTCCATTTATCCACCTATTTGCTCTGCCATACCTTCCTCTTTACAAGAAGCAGCTCCAGTTTTGAATGGATATGTTAGCACTTCCTTCAAAGGCATGCGTATTGATTCTCCGAGAAGCGATGGCAAGAGAGACTTTTGGTCTTTACAGCTGCTGATGCCGGGGACAGAAGAAAGACTATTTGATGCCTTAAAAAAGGCAGCCCCTCATTTAAAGGACTATCTTAGCTGTGCACTCCCCACTTCAGACTCTGATGAACGAGGACTACAGGCCTGGGAAAGCATAAGCAGAATTTCTGGCTTTCCTCGTTGGAAAGAATGCATGTACGCCATAAAGTTATCTATTCCCATTGCCGTCACCAGACATTTTCTGACCGAATGGGGGTGCCCCTATCTTTCGAATCAATGATGGAGCTTGATTTATGTAGAACCTTATAGGTCCACATGGAATAATTCATTTCTTCCTATGCCTTTAGTAATTACTAGGTGGCATGCTAATGGATGGGTTCCTCCTTTAGTGAGCTTTGATGAAACGGGTCCCATCCAGCCTGAGTTATGGAAAGCATTAGCTACTATGGCAACCTGTGATTTTACATAGACCTTTAAATGAACAAAGATATATTGTACGGGCCTGCATGCGTTCTCCCTATGCCTTTTTGTTGGCCAGAAATCAGGGTTATTTGGAAGTTTCTGAAGGATAAATGTTTACAATGTTATATGTGTGAATTGTTTTATATCAAATTGTGTTTATGGGAATGATTATAATAAGTATAAGGCTGTGATGATTGTAAAGCAACCACCATATTTGATGGTTCCTGTAAAATTAGAGGGACAATGGTTTGATGATTATGCATTGAAAGTTTTATATGAATGTAATGGCTTAATTTCTCAACCTAAGAGATTCATTGCAGCTCTGGTTGTGGGAATAACTGCCTTGATTGCCATAATTGCATCAGTTACGGTTTCTACTGTTGCCCTGTCAAAAGAAGTGTATACGGCCTCGTTTGTCGATCAGCTGTCCAAAAATGTCTCTGTAGCTCTTACTATGCAGGAAATTATAGATAAGAAAATAGAAAATAAGGTCAATGATTTAGAAGAAGCAGTTCTGCTTATGGGGCAAGAAATTACAAATTTAAAACTTAAATTGTCTTTAAGGTGCCATGCTGAATTTAAATGGATGTGCGTTACCCTTCTACAAGTGAATGAGTCCATGCACTCTTGGGAATGCATTAGAAATCATATTTTAGATGTCTGGAATCATTCAGATTTTAGTATTGATATTTTTAAGTTACATCAGGATATTCAGAATATGAAGCAGGCAGAGTCTGACTTTTCCTCTCAATGGCTTTCTAATTCCCTCTTTGAAAATCTGGAGGGGTATCTTTCCCATGGATCCTTTTCTACAATAATGATTAATGTGGCCATATGCTTATGCCTGTTAGTTCTGATTTGTGTAATAGCCCCGTGCCTTTTCAGAATACTCAGCCGAAATGTCTCTGCTCTGTGTACTGAGTTTCATACCTATGCTCTAAAAAATAAAAAAGGGGAAGATGTCAGGAGCTGCGTTAGGCATTACTGACAAAATGGAGGCACGGTCCCCAGCCCCCTCTCCTCATTCCGCAGGCATGGATCCTGGGATGAAGGAGTTAGGCCTTGTAATTCTGACTTGTCTTTTCCTCTCCTCGGCTGAGTTGACTGAAAAGGAATATTAAGGTGCTTACTGGTCTTGAGAGGAGCATGAGAAGGCACAAAGCCTTCTGCAGCATTGCTCAGAAAATATTTCATAAAGTTAATCATTGACATTTGTTCAAGGACTTTTTACAAAAGAGTGTTCCAGGATGAGCACATAGGCCATAGGTTGAGGCCATGGGAGGGATTGATATCTGAAGCCTATTTGTGAGGAGAATGTTTATGGCAAAGGAGTTTACTGAATTTAGGGCTTAGAAATAATTAAAATAGTTAGAAGTTAAAGATTTAAGGAATGTTGTAAAGCTAGCATATTTTACTATAGCTTATGGAAGTTAGGAATTTTTAGAGACACTATAGCTAGAAGCCTTTTTAAGAGATAGTGAGCTCAGGATATTAAGGGCAAACAGGACTTAGGAAGATAAGTAGTAAATTGAGGAATGTAGCATGCGTTACAATGTAATCACAAATTAACTATGGGACACATTAGAAGAGGTGGATAACAGATGATAAGGCTGATTCTGAGAGAATCACTGAAACAGGAACTCTGTTTGAAGAGCAACAATGATTTATGGAGATAATAAATCTGGGAGATGGGGAACTGAAAATGTCAAACCTCTGGCCTAATGTTTTTGTAAAAGTATAAAAGAGAATCTTAAACTTGAAATAAACAGGCAGTGTCAGGGTCCAGCCCTGGTTGGATCCAGGGATTCCCTCAGGATGACGGCATTGGCAATTAAGGGATAGCAAAGGCTGAGAGATTTATTAGATGCTCAATAATAACTGGTTTACGCAGGAAATCAATAAAGTTTGTGACACCAAACTTGCTCTGACCACGGAGGCCTCAGGCGCCCTCTCAAATAGCGGAAGGTGCCCCACCTTAGGCACCTTTGCGAGTGGGTCTTAGAAGTCCAGGCAAATAAGTGGTCGCAGAGGACCCTCACGCTCCAAATTATTTTGGCATGAAGGAAGAACAGAAGAGAAAAGGAGGAAAAGGAAACAAGAAAGAACGACACGGGGAGACCAAGCTTCGGTGAGCAAGACCCGTAGCTTTATTTTCAACAGGGGCTTTTATACTATAAGTTGCAGGTAGAGGGGGTGTGAAATCATGCAAAGTCAGCAGTCTTTGATCCTTATTGAAACCAGGGTTTCTTTTCTGCAAACCTATCATATACAAATGGTTTAGGTGATTTACATCATCTTCTGGCCAGAAGGCCTATTAACATTTTATGACTCTGACAAAGGTTTGTCAACCATAAGACTTATTTTCTCTAAGAGTAATTATTTTAAAGTTTGGCACCATCCTCCGAAGGTGTTAGTTAAAGTTGCATTCCTACAGGGCAGAGGTGCAGTGGGTTTACAACAAAGGAAAGAATTTATTACCTTAAGGGTCTAAAGTCGCTAACACCAAGGCCACTACTTATTTTTTCTACATACCAACTATATTAATTAATACACAGTCAAGGATACAATACAGGGGATGTGGAAACTTGGCAGCAAGCAGTGGCTCATCAGTGAAATCTTTTACTGGTTTTATTCTGACAGCTTCTAACTCTCCGAGAGGCTCTAAGCTATTTGAATATCTTAAGCTTCCCGTGCCTCTCGAAGTTGGGAGACTGTAAACAATCCTATGCATAGCTGTAGGAATCCAGGTAAACTTGTCATTAGACAAGTTAGAGAGCCATCTGAGGGGTTTGTGAACTAAAACACTCTTGTCACGCCCAGGAACTTTATTAACTGGAGCTGTAAATTAACTCTTTTTCAGAGAGAGAGATGGTGGTGGGGGACAGCCCCCCGTAAAGTCAGAGGTGTAGGTGAGAGCACAAAGCAGTAAAGCAGGCAGACTCTGGTTTTGAGGTAGACACTCAGGCAGGCCCAGAGGGGCACCCCTCGAGTTCTGGCTCGCCTTGCCCACCAGAACTCTCCTACATAACCTTGTTATGGGTGGGGACTCCCGTGCTGGCTCATGGCAAGGCAGTCCATAGAAAAATGAGAAGCTGTCTCATTGGCTGACACCGTCATCTCTTCAGGTTGAATCCCTGGTTGCTGGAGCTGGACTCTGGCACTAGTTGTTGATATGACTGGTGATGGAAGCAAGGCCCAGTGCTGTAAATAACAATATTGCATAGGAATCTGGAATGTTAGGTCCATGAATCAAGGCAAATTGGAAGTGGTCAAACAGGAGATGGCAAGACTGAACATCGACATTTTAAAAATTAGTGAACTAAAATGTACTGGAATGGGTGAATTTAACTCAGATGATGATTATATGTACTCCTGTGGGCAAGAATCCCTTAGAAGAGATGGATTAGCCATCATAGTAAAAAAAAGACTCTGAAATGCAGTGCTTGGATGCAACCTCAAAAATGACAGAATGATCTCTGTGCATTTCCAAGGCAAACCATTCAGTATCACGGTAATCCAAGACTATGCCCCTATCAGTAAGGCTGAAGAAGCAGAAGTTGAACAGTTCTATGAAGACCTACAAGACCATTTAGAACTAACTCTCAAAAAACTTGTCCTTTTCATTATACGGGACTAGAATGCAAAGCTAGGAAGACAAGAAACCCCTGGAGTAACAGGCAAATTGGCCTTGGAGTACAGAATGAAGCAGGGAAAATGCTAATAGAGTTTTGCCAAGAGAACACACTGGTCATAGGAAACACCCTCTTCCAACAACACAAGAGAAGACTATACACATGGACATCACCAGATGGTCAATACTGAAATCAGATTGATTATAGTCTTTGCAGCTAAAGATGGACAAGCTCCATCAATCAGAAGAAACAAAATGCGAGCTGACTGTGACTCAGATCATGAACTCCTTATTGCAAAATTCAGACTTAAATTGAACAAAATAGGTAAAACTAACATATTATGCATGTATGACCTAAATCAAACCTCTTATGATTATACAGTGAAAATGGGAAATAGATTTAAGGGATCAGATTTGACAGAGTGCCTGATGAACTATGGGCAGAGGTTTGTGACATTGTACAGGAGGCAAGGATCAAGAAAATCCCCAAGAAAAAGAAATGCAAAAAATCAAAATGGCTGTCTGAGGAGGCCTTACAAATAGCTGTGAAAAGAAGAGAAACAAAAGGCAAAGGAGAAAAGAAGAGAAGCAAAAGGCAAAGGAGAAAAGGAAAATATACCCATTTAAATGAAGAGTTCCAAAGAACAGCTAGGAGAGATAAGAAAGCCTTCCTTGGCGATCAATGCAAAGAAATAGAGGAAAACAATAGAATGGGAAAGACTAGAGATCTCTTCAAGAAAGTTACAGATACCAATAGAACATTTTATGCAAAGATGAGCTCAATAAAGGACAGAAATTATATGGACCTAATAGTAGCAGAAGATATTAAGAACAGGTAGCAAAAATACACAGAATAACTGTACAAAAAAGATATTCATGGCCCAGATAATCATGATGATGTGATCACTCGCCTAGAGCCAGACATCCTGGAATGTGAATTCAAGTGAGCCTTAGGAAGCATCACTATGATCAAAGCTAGTGGAGGGGATGGAATTCCAGTGGAGCTATTTCAAATCCAAAAAGATGATGCTATGAAAGTGCTGCACTCAATATGCCAGCACATTTGGAAAACTCAGCAGTGGCCATGGGACTGGAAAAGGTCAAATTTCATTCCAATCCCAAAGAAAGGCAATTCCAAAGAATGCTTAAAAATACCACACAATTGCACTCATCTCACATGCTAGTAAAGGAATGCTCAGAACTCTCCAAGCCAGGCTTCAACACTGCGTGAACCATAAACTGTCACATGTTCAGGCTGGTTTTAGAAAAGGCAGAGGAATGAGAGATCAATTTCCAACATCTGCTGGATCATCCAAAAAGCAAGGGAGTTCCAGAAAAAGCATCTATTTCTTCTTAATTGACTATGCCAAAATCTTTGACTGTGTGGATCTCAATAAATTGTGGAAAATTCTGGAAGAGATGGGAATACCAGACCACCTGACCTGCCTCTTGAGAAATCTGTATGCAGGTCAGGAAGCAACAGTTAGAACTGGACATGGAACAACAGACTGGTTCCAAATAGGAAAAGGAGTACATCAAGGCTGTATAATTTCACCCTGTTTAACTTATATGCAGAGTACATCATGAGAAATGCTGAGCTGGAAGAAGCACAAGCTGCAATTAAGATTTCTGAGAGAGGTATACAGATAATACCACCCTTATGGCAGAAAGTGAAGAATAACTAAAGAACTTCTTGATGAAAGTGAAAGAGGAGAGAGAAAAAGTTAGCTGAAAGCTCAACATTCAGAAAACAAAGATCATGGCATCCGTTCCTATCACTTCATGGCAAATAGATGGGGAAACAGCAGCACACTTTATTTTTTGGGCTCTAAAATTACTTCAGATGGTGACTGCAGCCATAAAATAAAAAGACACTTACTCCTTGGAAGAAAACTTATGACCAACCTAGACAGTGTATTAAAAATCAGACATTACTTTGCCACCTAAGGTCTGTCTAGTCAAGGCTATGGTTTTCCAATGGTCATGTATGGATGTGAGAGTTGTAGTATAAAGAATGCTGAGCACCGAAGAGTTGATGCTTTTGAACTGTGGTGTTGGGGAAGACTCTTGAGAGTCCCTTGGACTGTAAGGAGATCCAACCAGTTCATCCTAAAGAAATCAGTCCTGAATGTTCATTGGAAGGACTGAACTGAAGCTAAAACTCCAATACTTTGGCCACCTGATGTGAAGAGATGACTCATTTGAAAAGACCCTGATGCTGGGTAAGATTGAAGGCTGGAGGAGAAGGGACAACAGAGGATAAGATGGCTGGATGACATCACTGACTCGATGGACGTGAGTCTGAGTGAACTCCGGGAGTTGGTGATTGACAGTGAGGCCTGGTATGCTGCAGCCCATGGGGTCACAGAGTCAGATACGACTGAGTGACTGAACTGAAACTGACAGGATCAATGGCATGATCTTCATTTTTTGAATGCTGAGTTTTAAGACAGCTTTTTGACTCTCCTCTTTCACCTTCATCAAGAGGTTCTTTGGTTCCTCTTCACCTTCTGCCATATAAGTGGTATCATTTGCATATCTGAAGTTGTTAATATTTGACCTGGCAGTCTTGATTTCAGCTTGTGTGTCATCCAGCCTGGCATACTGCTTAATATGCTTAATACATATTGCTTAATGTACTCTGCATAGAAGTCAAAGAAGGAGGGTGAAAAGCACAGCCTAGAATTTCACATGATGTAGTCTGCATAGAAGTTAGATAAACAGGGTGTTATTAATTAAGCAGAACTTAAATAAGGTTGCCAGGGTAATCTCTTCAATCTGGAGACATGGCATATTACCCCATCCATCATTCATTCATTAGTGCCCTCAGAACTAAACTACTGCACAATTGGACGCATCTCACATGCTAGCAAAGTAATGCTCAAAATTCTCTAAGAGAGGCTTCAACAGTATGTGAACTGTGAACATCCAGATATGACATCTGGATTTAGAAATGGGAGAAGAACCAGAGATCCAATTTCAAATATCCATTTAATCATCGAAAAAGCAAGAGAGTTCCAGAAAAAAACAACTACTTTTGCTTTATTGACTATGTTAAAGTCTTTTACTGTGTGGATCACAGTAAACTGGAAAATTCTTGAAGAGATGGGAATACCAGACCACCTCACTTGCCTCCTGGGAAATCTATATGCAGGTCAACAAGCAAGTTAGAACTGGACATGGAACAACAGACTGGTTGCAATTTGAGATAGGAGTACAGCAAGGCTGCTTATTTGTATATTGCTACCATGCTTATTTAACTTATATGCAGAGTACATCATGTGAAATGCCAGGCTGGATAAAGAACAAGCTGGGATCAAGATTGCTGGAAAAACCTCAGAAATGCAGAGCACACCACCCTTATGGTAGAAAGTGAAGAAGAGCTAAAGAGCCTCTTGATTTTTTGTGAAAGAAGAATGTGAAAACTTGGCTTAAAACTCAACATTCAAAAAACTAAGATGATGGCATGAAGTCCCATTACTTCATGGCAAATAGATGGGGAAATAATGGAAACAGAGAGAGACTTTACCTTTTGGGGCTCCAAAATCACTGCAGATGGTGGCTGCAGCCATGAAATTAAAAGATGCTTGCTACTTGAAAGAAAAGCAATGACCAACCTAGAGAGCATATTAAAAACCAGAGACATTACTTTGCCAACAAAGTCCTGTATAGTCATACTATGGTTTTTCCAGGAGTCATGTATGGATGTGAGAGTTAGAGGATAAAGAAAGCTGAGCACCAAAGAATTGATGCTTTTGAACTGTGGTGTTGAAGAATACTCTTGAGAGTTCGCTGGACTGCAAGGAGATCCAACCAGTCAATCCTAAAGGAAATCAGTTCTGAATATTCATTGGAAGGACTGATGTTGAAGCTGAAACTCCAATACTATGGCCACCTGATGCAAAGAACTGACTCATTGGAAAAGACCCTGATGCTGGGAAAGTTTGAAGGTAGGAAGAGAAGGGGACGACAGAGGATGAGATGGTTGGATGGCATCACTGACTTGATGGACATGAATTTGAGCAAGCTCCGGGAGTTGGTGATGGACAGGGGAGCCTGGTGTGCTGTAGTCCTTTGGGTCACAAATAGTCAGACACAACTGAGCAACTGAACTGAACTGATCTGTGACTTGGAGCAATTTCTTAAATTATCAGAGTCTGTTTCCTTATTTGCAAAATAAGGATCATATACAAAGCTTTGATCTACTGGCATTTGTGTTAAGTAATAAATATTAAAGGCATTGGTGCATTTCAAAGTGTTTTTTAAGCTAAAGCCATGCTATTATGGATACTGAAAAATACCATCAGTTGATTGCCCACTATATGGTACTGCAAGGTACAAATTTGAACAAGGCACATTCCCTGCCTTGTACTTTTAACAATCTAATGCAGTAATGCTACAGTTCACCTGATTTACTCTCTGCTTACTGCTCTGGCTTAGCAGAAATCAGTTTTCTTCATGCTGGGTAAAAAAAAAAAAAATTAATTAAAAAAAATTCCAATTGAGAAAAATCAGAGGGTTTGATTTCAGTCCCTTACCTTGAAATGAATCATTTGATCATCTCCAATTCCCTGATCCATGAAAGCAGCACCTGTACAAAACTATTTCCTCAAATACCAGATAGATGAGAAGTATAACACATGCAGGGGGTGGGAATGGATCTCACAGAAAGCAAATGTCTCTCCAAATTCACATTTTGGACATCTCTGGTAAGCTCTTAAGTGCAAAGCAGAATCTTTAAAGACTCCCTTGTACAATGTCTGTAATATTGTATATAAATCTCCCAGTTTGTACATGTCATTAATTCAGTCTACATCTATGTAGCAGGAAACTGAAGTAATCAACCAGACAGTGAACACTGGAAACTTTGCCATTGAGAGGCCTGAATTACTCTTCTAAGCTGGTGACATTAGGCAAAAGTGATTGGGAAAAAACTCTTCTCTCCACCTCATTATGCTAAATCTACACACACTCACAGGCACACACACACAAACACACACATAAAATGTTATGTAATATGACATCATAATATACAGTTTAAGTTAAGCCTCCCCCAGTCAGCTTAGATGGGGAGAAATGGAGTTCAAGGGAAGAAATATGTGAATTAGAATTAATTTACACCATTGAACACATATTGGGCTTCCTTCATATTGTGTTTAGGGTCTAAGTACTATAAATATTTCTATAAAATGAGAAAACCTCTATAAAAGGAGAAAACCATTGTTTTCCAATGACTTGGCTCTTTGAATCAGGTGGCCAAAGTGTTGGAGCTTAGGGTTCAGCATCGGTCCCTCCAATGAGGGATTTCCTTTAGGATTGATGGGTTTGATCTCCTTGATGTCTAAGGGACTCTCAAGAGTCTTTTCCAACACCACAGTTTGAAAACATCAGTTCTTCAATGCTCAACTTTCATTATGATCTAACTCTGCATTCGTACATGACTACGGGAAAGGTGTGAAATCATTTGCACAGAAATATAATATCAAAAGCAGCAACTGTGATAAAGAGCACAATTGCAGTATATTGGAAATGCATTTAGAATTAAAAGACCAATAACTTAAAGCAATCTTGTTTATATACAGACTGCTATATCAAAACCTCATGGTAACCTGAAACCAAAAATCTATTGGGTCGGCCAAAGAGTTCATTCAGGTCTTCAGACAAACCCAAATGAACACTTTGGCCAACCCAATACAACAGATACACACACAGATAAAGAAAAATTAACTCAAACACAACACTAAAGGTAGCCATCAAATCACAAGAGAAGAGGACAAAAGAGGAAGAAAAAAGGCCCACAGAAACAAATCCGAAAGTTACCAAAAATGGCAATAAGAATATGGATATCAATAATTACTTTAAACATAAATGGATTAAATGCTTCAACCAAGAGACACAGACTGGCTGAATGGGTTAAAACACAAGACTTGTATATATGTTGTTTTTAAGAGATCCACTTCAGACCTAGGGACAAATACAGACTAAAAGTGAAGATATGGAAAACGGGAGTTCCATGCAAATGTGAATCAAAGGAAAGTTGCAGTAGCAATACTCATGTGAGACAAAATAGACTTTAAAATAAAGACCAGTATAAAAGACAAGAAGGACACTACATAGTGATTAAGTGATCAATCCAGGAAGAAGATGTAGTAATTGTAAACATATACGCATCCATCATAAGAGCATCCCAATACGTAAGTCAAATACAGCCAAGAAAAGGAGAAGGGAAAATGACAGTGATACATTAATGGACAGATCATCCAGAAAACAAATAAGGAAACACAGACCTTACATAACATGTTAAGCCAGGAAGACTTAATTGATATTTATAGAGCATTCCATTCAAAAGTAGCAGAATACACATTCTTCTCATGTGCACAAGGGAACATTCTCCAAGGATCACCACATGCTGGGCCACAAAGAAAACCTCAGTAAATTTAAGAAAATCAAAATCACATCAAGCATCTTCCCCAACAACAATACTATGAGATTTGAAATCAACTACAAGAAAAAAAAAAAAAAAGAACTGTAAACTAGGTGGAGGCTAAATAATATGTTACTAAACGACCAGTGGATGACAGAAGAAATAAAACAGAAAATTAAAAAAAAAACAAAAACACTTGGATACAAATGAAAATGAAAGTACAATCATCCAAAACATATAGGATTCAGCAAAAGCAGTTCTAAGAGGAAAGTCTATAGTGATACAATCCTACCTCAGGAAGGAAGAAAAATCACAAACCTAAGAAAACCTGACATTATACTTAAAAGACTAGAGATAAAACAAGCAAAACTCAAAGTTAGCAGAAGGAAAGAAATAAAAAAGATCAGGACAAAGATAAATCAAATAGAAATAAACCAAAGGATAGAAAAAAAATTAAATGAAACTAAAAGTGGTTCTTTTAGAAGCTAAACAAAATTGATAAACCTCTAGCCAGACTCATCAAGAAAAAAAGGGAGAGGGCTCAAGTTGATAAAGAGATAAATGAAAAAGATTTTACAACATTAAAAAGAATACATTTGAATCAGTTCTAATGAGGTGGATGAAACTGGAGCCTACTATACAGAGTGAAGTAAGCCAGAAGGAAAAACACCAATACAGTATACTAACACATATATATGGAATTTAGAAAGATGGTAAGGATAACCCTGTATGCGAGACAGCAAAAGAGACACAGATGTATAGAACAGTCTTTTGGACTCTGTGGGAGAGGGCGAGGGTGGGATGATTTGGGAGAATGGCATTGAAACATGTACAATATCAGTCCAGGTTTGATGCATGATACAGGGTGCTCGGGGCTGGTGCACTGGGATGACCCAGAGGGATGGGATGGGGAGGGAAGTGGGAGGGGGTTCAGGATGAGGAACAAGTGTAGATTTGTTGGCAGATTCATGTTGATGTAAGGCAAAAACCTTATTATACAATATTGTAAAGTAATTAGCCTCTAATTAAAATAAATACATTTATATTAAAAATAAAATTAAATTTAATAAAAAGTTACAACAGATACCCTAGAAATAAGAAGTGTCATAAGAGACTATTGCAAGCAACTACAAACAATATGCCAACAAAATGGACAACCTGGAATAACTGGACAAATTCTTAGAAATGAACAATCTCCCAAGACTGAAGCATGAAGAAACAGAAAATATAAACAGACTAACCACCAGTATTGAAAGTGAAACTGTGATTATAAAACTCCCCCTATTTGCTACATCTTTATTCATTCATCTAACTATGGATGGGCACGTAGGTTGCTTCCATAGCTTGGTAATTACAAATTCCGGTGCATATATCATTTTTGAATTAGTGTTTTTGTTTTCCTTGGATATATACCTAGGAGTAAAACTTATGGTTAATGTGGTAGTTCTACTTTTCCTACCACCACCCCCCGCCCCAATAGATGTCAGAAATTGAAGATTCCTTCTTGAAATATCCAATGGCTCTGCTCAAACTCAGGAAGAAAGTTGGAGGGTAATTAGGATGAAGCTGGACAATAAACTGGTATGTGACAAAATTAGTCATAGTGGAATAACACTGTGTAAAACAGAAAGAGCTTCAGCTATGAAGCAACCACAATCAAGTTCAAATCTAGTTGAGTCACTTTCCAGCTATGTGACTTTGAGCAATTCATATCTATTCTGAAACTCATTTGCAAAATGGGGCTAAGGATCAACTGTTAAGACTGACTGAGAAATTGCAATTAACATTTTGGAACATAGCAGTTGTGCAATAAAAGGTAAAAACAACTATGAGAACCAGAAGATCAACTGCAGTACTGAATGAAAAGGCATGAATCTGCTACTTGCAACAGCAAATGCTTCTTAGAAAACCACAGTTTGGGTCTTTAGTTTGTCACCTGAAGAGTTTGTTCAGATCAGATCAGATCAGTTGCTCAGTCGTGTCCGACTCTTTGCAACCCCATGAATCGCAGCACGCCAGGCCTCCCTGTCCATCACCAACTCACGGAGTTCACTGAGACTCACGAGTTAGACATTCAGAAATCACCTTTTGCCCTTCATGAGAATTTACTTAGCAAACTTTGCAATTATCACCAGACTTAAAGATTATGTAAATGATACAAGAATGTAAACAGCACATCAAAAAATAAATGAGTGCACCTAGAATTAAAGACCTAAAGACAGTCCTCATCAGGTCAGAAAGAAGAATCAGGGTTAACACTGAAATCAGGCACAAGGCTTGGCACTGCTAAGGTGAGATAGGAGCTGGGGGGTTAGTTTAAGTGGGGCTTGCACTCACTCCCTTCACCTCCATCACAGAAAGTAGATATGACAGAGTAGAGCGCACACAACTCTGGGTCTTAGCTATCCACTGAACCAGTCATTCACTCTGTAAGCAAATACTGAACACTAGTTAGTGCCTGCTTTGAAAAATGCAGAAGTGGAAAAGGCATGCTCCCTGCCTTCAAACAGCTGATGATCTAGAGGAGGAAAGACGCAACAGCAGTGACAGCAACACAAACGAAACCAAAGCAGTGACCTCACCGAGCCGCAGGAAGAGTGAGAACACAGATGAGGAGCTTCAGCTCCTTCAAGACTGAGCATGAAACAACAGAAGCATGTGCTTAAACTGAATTCTGAAGAATGGGCGGGAGTACCCTAGAAAGGCAGGATGGTGGGGACTAACATAGGCATGGTGACTTTGTGACTTCACACATAGACCATAACAGGAGTGCAGAAGGTATAAGAGGGTGGCAGATGGGAAACCACTGTGAGCAGAGATCACACACTCTGCCTTTCTTGCACATCATCTAAAAATGCCTAGCAGGATGATTGGCACACATGTTCACAGGTGATAAATATTTATTATGAAATGTCATATTATCTGAAGATATAATCTGATATATAACAGAGACAAGTATTTATTATGAAATCTCATATTATCTGAAGATTTAATCCCATACACAGTAGAGCAGATTCAGAAGTACACTTTGTCTATGGTTAAGGGAGAACAGTGAGGACCTAACTTTACCAGAGCAAGGAAAACAAACAGGGCTTCTTTTTATCTAAGAGCTGGAAAAAAAGCTCAGATATTATCCAATGCAATGTTCAATTATCAGCCAAAAAATAGCTTTTGATTTCTAATTCAGTATTCTTTGGGATCACTGAGTTCTTGAGAACAACATTAATGCATCATGCAATGTGATATGAAGACATGGAGACGCCAAAAAGTAAAAATGGTAGTGCAATGCATCCAGCTAATCAGCAATGTTCAAACTACCGTACAATTGCACTCATTTCAAAAGCTAGCAAGGTAATGCACAAAATCCTTCAAGCAGGTCTTCAGCAGTATGTGAACCAAGAAGTTCCACATGTACAAGCTGGATTTAGAAAAGGCAGAGGAACTGGAGATCAAATTATTAAAATCTGTTGGATCATAGATAAAGCAAGGGAATCCAGAAAAACATCTACTTCTGCTTCATTGACTACACTGAGCCTTTGACTGTGTGGATCACAACAACTGGGTAATTCTTAAAGAGATGGGAATACTAGACCATTTTACCCGCCTCCTGTATGTACAACGAGAAGCAACAGAACAGGATGGGGAGACGGACTGGTTCAAAATAGGGAAAGGAGTACATCAAGGCTGTATATTTTCACCCTGCTTGTTTACCTTCTATGCAGAGTACATCATGTGAAATGCCGGGCTTGGTGAATGACAAGTCAGAATCAAGATTGCCGGGAGAAATAACAACCTCACGCACGCAGATGATATCACTCTAATGGCAGAAGGTGAAGAGGAACTAAAGAACTTCTTAATGAAAGTGAAAGAAGAGAGTGAAAAAGCTGGCTTAAGACTCAGCATTCAAATAACAAAGATCGTGGCATCCAGTTCTATCACTTCGTGGTAAATAGAGGAGGAAAAACTAGAAACACTGACAGATTTTATTTCCTTGGGCTCCAAAATCACTGCAAATGATGACTCAGCCATGAAATTAAGACATTTGTTCCTTGGAAGAAAAGCAGTGACAAACCTATTAAAGAGCATATTAAAGAGCAGAGACATCACTTTGCCAGTGAAGGTTCATATAGTGAAACTATGATTTTTCCAGGAGGCATGTATGGATGTGAGATTTGGACCATAAAGAAGACTGATCACTGAAGAATTGCTGCTTTTGAACTGTGGTGTTGGAGAAGCCTCTTGGGAATCTCTTGGACAGCAAGGAGATCAAACCAGTCAATCCTAAAGGAAATTAACTGTGAATGTGCATTGGAAAGACTGATGCTGATGTTGAAGCTCCAATATTCTCGCCACCTAATGTGAAGAGATGACTCATTGGAAAAGACCCTGATTCTGGGAAAGATGTAGGGCAGGAGAAGGGGGCAACAGAGGATGAGATGTTTGGATAGCATTACTGACCCAATGGACATGCTGCTGCTGCTAAGTCGCATCAGTCGTATCCAACTCTGTGCGACCCCATAGTTGGCAGCCCACCAGGCTCCCCTGTCCCTGGGATTCTCCAGGCAAGAACACTAGAGTGGGTTGCCATTTCCTTCTTCAATGCATCAAAGTGAAAAGTGAAAGTGAAAGTTAAGTCGTGTCCAATTCTTTGCAACCCCATGAACTGCAGGACACCAGGCCTCCCTGACCATCACCAACTCCTGGAGTCCACCCAAACCCATGTCCATTGAGTCGGTGATGCCATCCAACCATCTCATCCTCTGTCATCCCCTTCTCCTGCACTCAATCTCTCCCAGCATCAGGGTCTTTTCAAATGAGTCAACTCTTCCCATCAGGTGGCCAAAGTATTGGAGTTTCAGCTTCAACATCAGTCCTTCCAATGAACACCCAGGACCGATGTCCTTTAGGATGGACTGGTTGGATCTCCTTGCAGTCCAAGGGACTCTGTTTATCACAGTTTAGGCACCACCTGTTTGAATAGGCAGCTACCAGTACCATGACTTTCAGGATCTCTAATTACAGACCCATTCATAATTCACAATGGTACAATTTATGTTTATGGTCAGAGTTTCTGCTTCCAGTTTATCTTGAACTAAAACTAAGTCTTCGGAAAGCAAACAGAAAGGGTCAGGATAAATTGGCCAGCTTACAATGATAAAAACGGCATTTTCTAAAAAACCCACATTCCTTGGCCTTGTCATATTACTGATTCATGCCTTCACACATAAAAGCAGGGTTTGTCTTACATTCTGATTAGATAGTACCTTGAAACTTCTGAGCCAAAAGTAAGAATTGTTATTTTCTTTATTGAAGGCTGATGGTAACTGATTTTTCACCAGGAAATTTTAAAAGGAGAGCAATCAGTTTGTGCTGTTGTTTACATACATATGATCCTTTCATCAGTAGTCTCTGAAGTGAAGTGAAGTCGCTCAGTTGTGTCCGACTCTTTTGTGACCCCATGGACTGTAGCCTACAAGGCTCCTCTGTCCATGGAATTTTCCAGGCAGCAGTACTGGAGTGGGTTGCCATTTCCTTCTCCAGGGCATATTTCCAAGCCAGGGATTGATCCCGGGTTGCCCACATTGCAGGTGAACGCTTTACCATCTGAGCCACCAGACAGGCACATAATGAACATTAGTGTGTAGTGAAATATACTAAGTATGAAGAAAACACAAGAGAGTTAAAGAAACCTTCACAAGTTTCCTTAAATGAGTCTTAACGGATACATAGATGTTTTCCTGGCCAGGTAAAATGAGAAGGTTCCTAAACAAAGCATACTATAGAAACAAAGTTTCTGTGCAGCAGAAGGAAGTTTCTTGAGAAGTGTAACTATGGCTAGAAGACTAGTCATTGTGTAAGTGATTTGCTACTCCTGCCACTGTGAACTGTGAAAATAAGAGCAAGTTACTAAAGCATCCCAGGGACGGGGGAGCCTGGTGGGCTGCTGTCTGTGGGGTCGCACAGAGTCGGACACGACTGAAGTGACTTAGCAGCAGCACTAAAGCATTTAGTGCTTGTCCCATAGGAGTGTTGTGAGGATTAACTTTTCTAATGCACGTGAAGGGTTTAGAATCCTGCTGGCACATCTTTGGTGCTTAATAAATGTTTTATTATTGTTACCACTGTCAAATCATCATCACCATTATTTTGAACAAATGTACTATTCCTGGCGGTGTTTCTTTTACTTGTGAGAGGAGAGTCCATTTTGTTTATCATCACACCACAAATATCATGATTTGAATGTGGCCCAGGGGCAAAGGAGTAAGTTCAAAGATCACTTACATTAGGGTGCTGACAAAGTCATGGTAGATGCCATAGACTTAGCTGAGGAAATTCCATTCTTCAAAAAACCACATGCTGTTTTTGCAGAATCATATACTCCCACCAAGAATTACTAATTCTACTTGGTTTCATAAAAGATTTCTACTGGCTCTACCTGTCATTCAGCCCAGTCCCCACCATGGAGTCTATAAACCAGAATCCAACTTCATTCTTTCAGAATAATGTTCCAAAGCATGAACCAATCTCAAAAACACAACTCCACACCACAGAGACAGCTAAATCCCAAATTTAGAATTATTTCCTGCATATTCTTAGGACTTTGGCTCAAAGGATGAGACCAATGCTCCCTTAGGTTTTGGTAGGAGTTAGAGAGAATTGTTTCTATTAATGCCAATCCTTTATCTCTTGAGTCAATTACCAACCATGAGGACAATATCAGTTTGAACCAGAAAAATCCATCCCCAAATCACTATCTTTGTTGATTCTTTTATTTCTAGCTTTGTCAAGGACCCCAACCTTGCTTCTTCTGTACAAATAGGGCTCTTTCTATTAAAATTTTCCAGTCACTGTCTAGGTGGTTAGAACGCAGATATAAAGGTCATGATCCTTAGTAAGTGTCCCTGGGTGAAACTCAGGTAATTAAAATGAACACACACAACGTTGTAGGAACCAGCACAAGGCTGGCAGAAAATAGACGCTCAATGTGAGCATGTTCAGATGAATTTTGTTTCTTACACTGAGCCATAAGACACTAATTATATTTGACTGGCTTGATGTTTAAAAAGCAGCAATTATATGTGATTTAACCTAATCAGCATTCTGATGGGATTAATCATTGGGTATTGGAGTATGGGGAAATAGCTACATGGACTAAAAACCTGGCTTTTAAAAATTCAACTTTTTTCCTTGTTAGAAAAGCAATATATCAGAGAAAAATATTAAAGAATAAGTTCATTTGAACAATCTCTCCACTTTTACTGCCACTCCTCATGTGGGATCCATTATCACCTCTCCCTCAGAGTACTGCAAGAGCTTAACTGGCTTGTCTGCTTTCATTCTTCTTGAACTTGGGCATAAACTTGGGTGAGCATACATGTACACGTGTACACATGTACAATGGACATGAGTTTGAGCAAGCTCCAGGAGATGTCGAAGGATAGGGAAGCCTGGTGTGCTGCAATCCATGGGGTCACAAAGAGTTGGACATGACTGAACAACTGAACAACATAAAACAAAATAAATAAAAGCAAAAATAAACACATAGGAGACCCCCCTGGTGGTCTAGCAGTTAAGAGTTCACCTGCTGATGCAGGGGACACAAATTCAATCCCTTGTCCAGGAAGATCCCACATGCCATGGAATAACTAAGCCACAACTACACCACAAATACTGAGCCCACACTCTAGGGCCTACAAGACAACTGCTAAAGCCTGTGTGCCTAGAGCCCATACTGCACAGCAAGAGAAGCCACTTCAACAAAGACTATCCCTTGTTCACTGCAACTAGAGAAAGCCCGTGCTCAGCAATGAAGATCAAGCACAGTGAAAAATAAAATAAATAAACAAAAATAAACCCATGGGACCTACTTAAAAGCTTTCCACAGCAAAGGAAACCACCAAAAAAACAAAAAAGACAACTTACTGAATGGAAGAAAATATTTACAAATGATATGAGCAAAAAGGGATCCAAACAACTCAACATAAAGAGATCATACAACTCAACCTCTAAAAAGCAAAGAACTTGGTTAAAATATGGGCAGAAGAAATGAATAGACATTTTTCCAAAGAAGATATGCAGATGGCCAACAGATATATGAAAAGATGTTCAACATCGTTAGTCATCAGGGAAATGTAAATGAAAACCACAATGAAGATTAAAAAAAGGGAAAAAAAGAAAAGACAAAACCCCAAACTGTAAATAGAAACAAGAGCAAAGTAACACAAACAGACAAAAAAGGAATGAAAACAGAACCAAAAAGAAAACAAAACACAAGATTGATGTATGGCAAAACCAATACAATATTGTAAAGTAATTAACCTCCAATTAAAATAAATTTATACTAAAAATAAAATAAAATAGCATGTTAAAACACACACACACACACAAGAGAACAACCAGACAAACTAAAGAAAACAAAAATGAAATCAAACAACTTTTAAAAAGCTAAACAAAGCATAAAACAAAACCAAAGCAGTTCTATTTCCAGTTTTTTAAGGAATCTCCACACTGTTCTCCATAGTGGCTGTACTAGTTTGCATCCAGCAACCCCACTGCTGGGCATACACACTGAGGAAACCAGAAGGGAAAGAGACACGTGTACCCCAATGTTCATCGCAGCACTGTTTAATAGCCAGGACATGGAAGCAACCTAGATGCCCATCAGCAGATGAATGGATAAAGAAAGCTGTGGTACATATACACAATAGAGTATTACTCAGCCATTAAAAAGAATACATTTGAATCAGTTCTAATGAGGTGGATGAAACTGGAGCCTATTATACAGAGTGAAGTAAGCCAGAAGGAAAAACATAAATACAGTATACTAACGCATATATATGGAATTTAGAAAGTAACAGTAACAATAACCTGGTGTACGAGACAGCAAAAGAGACAGTGATGTATAGAACAGTCTTATGGACTCTGTGGGAGAGGGAGAGGGTGGGAAGATTTGGGAGAGTGACATTGAAACATGTAGAATATCATGTAAGAAACGAGTTGCCAGTCCAGGTTCGATGTGCGATACTGGATGCTTGGGGCTGGTGCACTGGGACGACCCAGAGGGATGGTGTGGGGAGGGAGGAGGGAGGAGGGAGGAGGGAGGAGGGTTCAGGATGAGGAACACATGTATGCCTGTGGCGGATTCATTTTGATATTTGGCAAAACTAATACAATTATGTAAAGTTTAAAAATAAAATAAAATTAAAAAAAAAAAAAAAAGCAGAGTGCCAACTGAACAATAAAGCAAAGAAAACAAAACAGACAAAAATTATCAGAAATCATTAAAAAATAATCAAAATGATTAAAAGTTGAAATCTTAACACTTTTGGAAATAGGGATGGTCCTTGAGAATTTGAGCTTTCCTGGTGGCTCAGATGGCAAAGCATCTGCCAGCAATGCGGGACACTCAAGTTCGATCCCTGGGTTGGGAAGATCCCTGGAGAAGGACATGGCAACGCACTCCAGTATTCTTGCCTGGAGAATCCCATGGACAGGGGACCCTGGTAGACTACAGTCCATGGGGTTGCAAAGAGCAGACATGACTGAGCAACTTCACTTTCTTGAGAATATTATACTAAGTGAACAAAATCAAGCAGAGAAAGACAGATACCATATGGTTTCACTCCTTTGTGGATACAGAAATAAAATAAGTTACAAACAAACATACAGAACAGTGCAGTGACTACCTGAGTGGAAGGAGTTAGGAGCGTGGTAAAATGGGAAAAGGAGGTCAACACCAATGCAGTATATTAACACACATGTATGTAATTCAGAAAGATGGTAACAATGACCCTAATGTGAGACAACAAAAGAGACAGAGGTGTATAGAACAGTCTTTTGGACTCTGTGGGAGAGGGCGAGGGTGGGATGATTTGAGAGAATAGCATTGAAACATGTAAATTATCATACGTGAAACAGATCACCAGTCCACGTTGATGCATGAGACAGGGTGCTCAGGGCTGGTGCACTGGGATGGCCCTGAGGGATGAAATGGAGAGGGAGGTGGGAGGGGGTTCAGGCTGGGGAACACATGCATACCTGTGGCTGATTCATGTCAATGTATGGCAAAACCCACTACAATATTGTAAAGTAATTAGCCTCCAATTAAAAAAAAAAAAAAAAGATGAGAGAGGGGGAAAAAAAAAGGTCAACTGTACCATGACTGATGGAAAATAAAACTTTTGGTGGTGAGTATACTGTAGTGCTTCAGAATTTGAAATATAATTTTCCATACCTGAAATTTATATAATGTTATAAACCAAGGTAACCTCAATAGGGTGTTATAAACGTTTTAAAGTCAAAATGCTTTTTTTTTTTTTTTTTCCCAGAAATTTAAAAGCCTTAGGGAGAAATAACAGCTGTCAAAAGAACAATTTGCTGTATGACTCAGGGAACTGAAACAGGGGTTCTATGGTAATCTAGAAGGGTGAGATGGGGAGGCAGATGCAAAAAGATATGGTCATACCTGTGTCTGATTCTTGTTGATGCATGAGAGAAAGCCACAAAACTCTGTAAAGCAATTATTCTTAAGTTAAAAAAATAAATTCAGTTCAGTTCAGTTGCTCAGTCGTGTCTGACTCTTTGTGACCCCAAGAACCATGGCATGCCAAGCCTCTCTGTCCATCACCAACTCCCGGAGTTCACTCCAACCCATGTCTATTGAGTCGATGATGCCATCCAATCATCTCATCCTCTGTTGTCCCCTTCTCCTCCTGCCCTCAATGTTTCCCAGCATCAGGATCTTTTCCAATGAGTCAGCTCTTCCCATAAGGTGACCAAAGTATTGGAATTTCACCTTCAACATCAGTCCTTCCAATGAACACCCAGGACTGATCTCCTTTAGGATGGACCAGTTGGATCTCCTTGCAGTCCAAGGGACTCTCAAGAGTCTTCTCCAACACCATAGTTCAAAAGCATCAATTCTTCAGTGCTCAGCTTTCTTCACAGTCCAACTCTCACACCCATAAATGACTACTGGAAAAACCATAGCCTTGACTAGATGGACCTTTGTTGGCAAAGTGATATCTCTGCTTTTTAATATGCTCTCTAGGTTGATCATAACTTTCCATCCAAGGAGTAAGCGTCTTTTAATTTCATGGCTGTAATCACCATCTGCAGTGATTTTGGAGCCCCAAAAAATAAAGTCTGACACTGTTTCCCCATCTATTTCCCATGAAGTGATGAGACCATATGCCATGATCTTCGTTTTCTGAATGTTGAGCTTTAAGCCAACTTTTTCACTCTCCTCTTTCACCTTCATCAAGAGGCTTTTTAGTTCCTCTTCACTTTCTGCCATAAGGGTGATGTCATCTGCATATCTGAGATTATTGATATTTCTCCCGACAATCTTGATTCCAGCTTGTGCTTCTTCCAGCCCAGCGTTTCTCATGATGTACTCTGCATATACGTTAAATAAGCAGGGTGACAATATACAGCCTTGACGTACTCCTTTTCCTATTTGGAACCAGTCTGTTGTTCCATTTCCAGTTCGAACTGTTGCTTCCTGACCTGCATATAGGTTTCTCAATTAATTAAAAAAAAACAAGCAGTAATCTGAGAAAATCAGAATAAAAGGAAAATTTCCAATCTTAACAACAAAAGAACATTTCCCAATTCCAGGAGGCATTCATATCTTCCTAGAGGTTTTGAAATCTTCTGCTCATGTGTTGAATTAAAACAATTGTTCCTTTCAATGGGGAGAGCTAATGAGCCTGATCCAGAATGATGCCATTGCAGGCAGTCAGCAGAGAAGGAGCCCAGCCCCTCCTCCCAGGGGTCAGGCCACACCATTCTCTGGGTTGTGATTGGCTCCAGCTCTTGACTAAGGGACATTTAATGATGAATAAGAACGCTGCTAAATGATCAGCCAACAGAGAGAGAGAAGAGACAAAGGTAGACTAATCTTCTTGGGTCCAGGGAAAGGTAGTACAGTCTTCATCAGGACAAAAAAAAAAAGACTCAGGACAGAGACGTGAAAAGCTGGGAAGGAGTTCACTATCAGGTTTGCCAAGAGTCAAGTAGGCTAAAAAGTTTTCTGTGTAGGCTTCTTACTTCATGGAATAAAAGGAGAGGGAAAAGGTCATTCTGTAGTTTATTCAGGTGAGAATTAGAAATTCCAGGTGTCACGCCAGAAATTCTAAAAGCACAAAGACAATGATGTTTGAAGAAAAGCCTGAGGGCAATGGGAGCCTTGTGGATGAGAACCAGCTGGACCTGGGTGCGAAGCATCAGGCAAACAGGAAACCAGCAGCAAGTGGGAGAGCCAAGCTCCCTGCAAGGCAGGAGGCAAACGCAAAGTGTGGCTTGCCCAGAAAAAGCATCAGCATGTACACCTGGCAGGAGATCCAGAGACACAATCAGGAGACTGACCAGTGGCTGGTGATCAATCGCAAGGTCTACGATGTTACTGGCTGGGCGGACAGGCATCCCGGTGGGCGGCTGGTCCTCAACCACTGCGCTGGGGAAGATGCCACGGTAAGGAGCTCAAAGTCTGCCCTCTGTCTCTCTGTTCCAGCTGCTGGGTGGCTGGGACCTTGACTGTCTTTCCAAAAGCATTTCAAGTACGTGTTCAAGCTCCATGATCACTCATTTCCTCCCAAACCAATTTTTATGGATTCCTATCCAGCAAAAAGTTGAAAGCTAATTAAGCCTCAAGGTCTAGCTATTATTTGCACTAGGTTTGGGGTGGGCTCAGATGCTGACAGTAGATACTATGTGTATTTCAGGTTTTGCTTTTGTTCTTGGCATTATGTTTTTTTGTTTTGTTTTATTTTGAAATGGAGTCATTGTCTTACAAGAAGAAAGTTACAAATAGGTGAGTAAAATCTGGAAAAAAATGTCTTCATTCAAGTAGAAATTTCTCAGACTCCTACAACTGGAGTGCCTGAAACAGACAGCAACTCATCTGGCGAGCATCAAAATGCTGAACAATGTTGAAAGCGTACAGTGACATAGGCTTTTAGACTTTATAGAGTTATTTTTTGTTGTGTAGTTAATTCAATGTGACACAACCCACTTTCATGGAAGAAGTAACTGAAATCAGAGTGGTTAAATGACTGACCCAAGTTCACCCAGCCAGTAGATCTCAGATTCAAAATACTTATCTTTCTGAACTTTCAGTCTTAACCACTTTTCTTCACTGTTTTTCCTCATAACTCTCCTCCACCAAAATAGCTGAAAAAATAGACTTTCAATGGATGCCTAAAATATCACGCATCATATGTGTTAAGTTGCTTCAGCTGTGTCCAACTCTTTGCGATCCTATGGACCACATTCCGGCAGGCACCCCCGTCCTTGGGATTCTCCGGGTATGAATACTGGAGTGGGTTGCCATGCTTTTTTCCAGGGGATCTTCCTGAACTAGGGATCGAAACTATTTCTTACCTCTCCAGCATTGGCAGGAGTGTTCTTTACCATTAGCACCACTTGGGAAGCCCAAAGACACATAGACACATTCAAATGCATGACCTCACTTAAACCTTATCATAAAGAAAGTGAATCAGTTCAGTTCAGTAGCTCATTCGTCATCAACTCTTTGCGACCCCATAAATTGCAGCATGCCAGGCCTCCCTGTCCATCACCAACTCCCAGAGTTCACTCAAACTCACATCCATTGAATTGGTGATGCCATCCAGCCATCTCATCCTCTGTCATCCCCTTTTCCTCCTGCCTCCAATCCCTCCCAGCATCAGAGTCTTTTCCAGTGAGTCAACACTTCACATGAGGTGGCCAAAAGTACTGGAGTTTCACCTCTAAGAAAAGTGAATAGTATTCCCATATTAAAGATTAAAAAAACTGATACTAAAACATGAAAATAATGTGTCTCAGAGCACACAAATAAGAGTGACAAATTTTTAAATCAGATAAGTTTTTTACCATAAAGCCCTTTATGCTGCTACTGCTAAGTTGCTTCAGTCATGTCTGACTCTGTGTGACCCCATAGACAGCAGCCCACCAGGCTCCTCCATCCCTGGGATTCTCCAGGCAAGAACACTGGAGTGGGTTGCCATTTTCTTCTCCAATGCATGAAAAGTGAAAAAATAAAGTGAAGTCGTTCAGTCGTGTCTGACTCCTAGCGACCCCATGGACTGCAGCCCACCAGGCCCCTCCGTCCATGGGATTTTCCAGGCAAGAGTACTGGAGTGGGGTGCCATTGCCTTCTCCGAAAGCCCTTTATAGCTGATCTTAAAAATAAAATTTCCATTTAATATTGAATTAGGAGGCTTCTCAATCCATAAATGCATTTAGGAATCCATTCTAAAATATTCTATAAGAAAGTTGATTTTAGCCCAATTAGGAACTTTTTCTCCATATTATACACATGAAGAAATGGAGAATAAAAGGTGTTAAATAAACTAATTCAAGATCAGAAAATTAACATATTATTGAGTAGAAATTTAAAGAGATTTTTTTTTTATGTTATCCTTGTCATTTTCATGTTAGTATATAATTTTTCCAACTGGTTTCAAAGCATAGCATTAAAAACATTGATTCAGGAAGCTCTGCTCTGTGAGCATTACTTGACAGATAAAAACAGAATACACAAGCATATGGCTAGTTTGCAAAGAAAGAAAGATTTTGTTTTTTTGACACTAGCAACATCTTCTTTCCCCACTTCTCATTTCCCCCTAATTTCTCAACTTCTCTGTCTAATCAGGGTCTTCTACCATCTTCTTGTCTTGATTCTGCAGTCAGAGGAATGCCTTTCTGAGCAGACCCTTCCACATCCCCAACCACTCTGGTCTGATCTGATGTTTTTAAAACAAAGCTCAACCTTTTCCTGGAAAAGTGTGCATGAGCTTGTAGCCCTGATGGGATTCTCACATGTGTCAGGAAGACCCTAGGAAGCCAGACAGCTGAGGATAGAAGGAGCCAAGGGACAGTCATTTGTGCAAGAATCAGGAGAAAGATTAACAAAAATAAAGGGAAAAAATACTTGTTGATGTATGACAGAAAACCACACAATTCTGTGAAGCAATTATACTTCAATTTAAAAAATAAAGTGGCAGAAAAGAGGGAAAAATACCACATATCTCACCTCCACTACAGAAAGAAAATATGGACAATGCTTTCTAACACAAGTCACAGAATCAGCTCAGAGGATGTGTTAGCAAAAATATGTACCTTCAACCACCTTGAATATAACTGGTGGACATAGCTTGCAGAAAGCAGCTCAGCTGATGAATTTGTAATTTGCTGGTGAGTTTTTATCTCCCAGAAGTTAGAGAAAGACCACAATTCTGCATCCAAGTCTAGTTAACAAGGAAGAATTAAACCTTATGGGAAAATACCCACAACACCTCAGGATTTGTGTCTTAAGGATGAACACCCTAAGTGTGGTCAGTCATGTACCCTGGATTTTTAGAAGGCAGATCCAGAATGTTCAGAGAAAAGTCTCCAGAGGATGGCTAGAGAAGAGTGGAAGGGTGCCAGAAGAATTCTGACAACCACAGTATTCCATGGCCACTCATGGAGCCTGAGGTGCAGTATACTGGTTATACAAGCCTGGGAAAGTCCCTGAGATGCTCTGGAACTCAGCTTCATCATCTGCATAATGGGAATGGCCTTACCCATCTAATTAGGAAATGAGACTAAAGATTGTAAAGTGTTTAGCATAATACCAGATGCACTTTTCATTAAATCATAGCTATTGTTATTCATATCACACCTCCATAGACTCAGAGGTGTGAGTCACATTTCCTGTTTATCACCTGCTTAGAAATCCTGATTGTTTGTTGCCAACTGGGAACAGAGGAGTATGTGGTGGAGAAACAGCATGACTCTAGGGACGGAGGGAAGAACATGAAGTTAGAGAACCTGAGGTCAGATGCTTTCTCTCTACAGCCTAAAGTGTTTGCAGGCTGTGCCCTGAAAGGCAAATGTGCACCAACATATGATCTCTGTGCACAAGCCCTGGCCCATAGCTACACCTGCCCAGAGCGGGGCATCTTTCCTTATTTACACAGAAACTTCCCCAAGCCTCCATCCTTCTCATGAAAAGTACGTAATGATACCAAGGTAGCTTGTTCCATAGGGTCACTCATTCATTCATTCATTCATTCATTCATGTGGTCAATCATTCTAAAACTTTTTGAGGTGTCCAGTCTAATGATTAAGAGTACAAATTTGAGAATGAAAGAGGTGTGGTTTGCATCTGGGCTCCACCACTTGCTAGGAATGTCCTAAGGAGCTTGCTGAAGCCTTGGAGCCTCAGCTCCTTTATCTAGAAAGTGGGATAATGATACTTCTATCTTATTATGGATGTCAAAGTCAGCGAAGATAAAACAAAGGTTTTCTTCTTATACCTGGCACAGATTAAACACTCAAAAATGACATTTATCATTCCTTAGTTATTCTGAGATAAGTTGTCATTTTGTCCAAAGACTTTTACTAAGAGTTAGTTAGTTAGTTCAGTCACACTGTCATGTATGATTCTTTGCCACCCCATGGACTGCAGCATGCCAGGCCTCCCTGTCCATCACCAACTCCCAGAGTTTACTTAAACTCATGTCCAATGAGTCAGTGATGTCATTCAACCATCTCATTCTCTGTCATCCCCTTCTCCTCCCACCTTCAATCTTTCCTAGCATCAGGGTCTTATAAAATGAATCAGCTCTTCACATCAGGGAGCCAAAGTATTGGACTTTCAGCTTCAACATCAGTCCTTCCAAAGAATATCCAGGACTGATTTCCTATAGGATGGACTGGTTGGATCTCCTTGCAGGCCAAGGGACTCTGAAGAGTCTTCTCCAACACCATAGTTCAAAACTATCAATTCTTCAGTGCTCAGCTTTCTTTATAGTCTACTCTCATATCCATACATGACTACTGGGAAAAAATCATAGACTTGACTAGATGGACCTTTGTTGGCAGAGTAAACTCTCTGCTGTTTAATATGCTGTCTAGGTTGGTAATAACTTTTCACCCAAGGAGTAAGCATATTTTAATTTCATGGCTGTAATCACCATCTGCAGTGATTTTGAACCCCCAAAATGAAGTCTGCCACTGTTTCCACTGTTTCGTCATCTATTTTCCATGAAGTGATGGGAACAGATGCCATGATCTTAGTTTTCGGAATATTGAGCTTTAAGCCAACTTTTTCACTCTCCTCTTTCACTTTCCTCAGAGGCTCTTTAGTTTTCACTTTATGCTGTAAGAGTGATGTCATCTGCATATCTGAGGTTACTGATATTTCTCCCGGCAATCTTGATTCCAGCTTTTGCCCAGCGTTTCTCATGATGTACTCTGCATAGAAGTTAAATAAGCAGGTTGACAATATACAGCCTTGGCATACTCCTTTTCTTATTTGGAACCAGTCTGTCGTTCCATGTCCAGTTCTAACTGTTGCTTCCTGACCTGCATATGGATTTTTCAAGAGGCAGATCAGGTGATCTGGTATTCCAATCTCTTTCATAATTTTCCACAGTTTACTGTGATCCACATAGTCAAAGGCTTTGGCATAGTCAATAAAGCAGAAAAAGATGTTTTTCCCAGAACTCCCTTGATTTATTGATGATCCAGCGGATGTTGGCAATTTGATATCTGGTTCCTCTGCCTTTCTAAATCAACCTTGAAAATCTGCAAGTTCATGGTTCACGCAATGCTGAAGCCCGACTTGGAGAATTTTTAGCATTACTTTACTAGCATGTGAGATGAGTGCAATTGTGCCCTAGTTTGAACATTCTTTGGCATTGCCTTTCTTAGGGATAGGAATGATAACTGACTTTTCCAGTCCCATGGCCACTGCTGAGTTTTCCAAATTTGCTGGCATAATGAGTGCAGCACTTTAACAACATCATCTTTTAGGATTTGAAATAGCTCAACTGGAATTCCATCACTTCCACTAGCTTTGTTCATAGTGATGCTTCCTAAGGCCCACTTAACTTCACATTCCAAGATGTCTGGCTCTAGGTGAGTGATCACACCATCATGATTATCTGGGTCGTGAAGGTCTTTTTTGTACAGTTCTTCTGTGTATCCTTGCCATGTCTTCTTAATATCTTCTGCCTCTGTTCCGGAAGGAACCATTTTGTCCTTTATTGAGCCCATCTTTGTATGAAATGTCCCCTTGGTATCTTTAACTTTCTTGAAGAGATCTCTAGTCTTTCCCATTCTATTGTTTTCCTCTATTTCTTTGCATTGATCGCTGAGGAAGGCTTTCTTATCTCTCCTTGATATTCTTTGGAACTCTGCATTCAAAGGGGTATATCTTTCCTTTACTCCTTTGCTTTTCACTTCTCTTCTACTCAAAGCTATTTGTAAGCCCTCCTCAAACAGCCATTTTGCTTTTTTGCATTTCTTTTTCTAGGGGATGGTCTTGCTCCCTTTCTCCTGTACAATGTCACAAACCTCCATCCATAGTTCATCAGGCACTCTATCAGATCTAGTCCCTTGAATCTATTTCTCAATTCCACTTAATTATACTTACGGATTTGGTTTAGGTCATACTTGAATTTTATAGTGGTTTTCTCTACTTTCTTCTATTTAAGTCTGAATTTGCTAATAAGGAGTTCATGATCTGAGCCACAGTCAGCTCCCAGTCTTGTTTTTGTTGACTCTATAGAGATTCTCCATCTTTGGCTGCAAAAATATACTATATATGTTTTCAGTGTTGACAATCTGGTGATGTCCATGTGTAGAGTCTTCTCTTGTGTTGTTGGAAGAGGGTAAGTCTATTATACAAGACACAGGCACATCAATTCCTATTATAGAACATGTTGTTTATTTTATTTTTTTTTCAAATTGTATGATTTAAAACTAATGCACAATGCTAATAACTAAAGATCTTCTCACCTAGAAAAACTTACCTATGAAAAGCCAGAAACAACCTATAAGTCCAACAAGAAGAATTAATCATATAGATTACAATATGTCCATATGAAGCATGCTACATGCTAAGTTGTGCTAAGTTACTTCAGTCATCTCTGACTCTGGGCAACCCTATGGATTATAGCCCACTAGGCTCCTCTGTCCTTGGGGATTCTCTAGGTGAGAATACTGGAGTGGACTATTCTGCTCTCCTCCAGGGGAATCTTCCCTACCCAGGAATAGAACCTGCATCTCTTATGTCTCCTGCATTGGCAGGTGGGTTCTTTACCAGTAGCACAACCTGGGAAGCCCCAAGTTTTATATAAGTAAGTCAATAATATTTCTGAGCTCCACAAAAGATGTAAATGGAATCTTGTGAGGTATGCACAAGAGCAGAAAATTCAGAACAAAGAAGTCATGGTTATTACCAAAGGTGCATGCTAAGCCACCTCATGTCTAAACATCAGGGTCTGAGAGGGACACTGAGAAACTCAAGCTCTTCATCAGGGTAAAAATTCAATATGACAGGAAAAAGATGACAAAAGCCTGGAGGAAATATAGCAAAATGTGTTTCAACTGCTTGGAAGACTGCAATGTGGAAGAGGTTAGAGCTGTGTGCAAGTCCAAAAGACTCATGTGGAATCAGCAGAGGCAAGGCTGGGGCGGGGCAAGAGAGGATGTGTACAGAGGTGGAATACAGATCAGGTTCACATCGTGAGCAAGCACCAGCAGAATAGGTGTCCCGGCCTGGCCACATCCTTTGCTTAACACAATCCTGGTCGATATGATGGCTTAAGGATGAGAAGAGGGGAAGGAGGAAGAGAGGATGAAGTGTGTGGGAAGTAAAGAAAGAGACAAGAGAAGGAGGAGAGGGAGAAAGGGTCTTGAGTTCTGAGCGAAGGACTCTGGATTTTACCATCACTGTAGGTCATCCTCTCCTCCCACTGCAGGTAATGAAACTTCTCTAGCCCAGCATCCCTCCCTACACCCAATCCTACAAGGAAACCTAGCTGTTTGTAAAAGGAATGTTGTCATCAGTAATAACTGCATCTTTTGTGGGCTGTCAACATTTGTTTTTACTTTAAAATTAAATTTTAATTTGTTTCTCATTTGAATGATGGTTCAAGGTGAAAAATAGGTATGAGAATAGAGACAAGTGCAGTTAAAGTGCTAATGGATGACAATGGCCATGAAGAGGGACTCTTTTTCAAATGCCAGCCTGTTGGTTAAGTAAAGGCTGAAGATCAAGAAGTGTTAGTCAAGGCAGAATGGATATAGGCATCTGTATGATTGAGGCCCTTTGCTGTCTGCCTGAAGCTATCACAACATTGTTAATAGGCTATGACCCCATATAAATTTTTTTTTTTAAAGAGTCAAAATGAAGGCAGGAGTCCAGGGAACATGTTGAAGTCCTGAAAAAGGCAGTGACAACAGAAATGAGGGAGGGGGGTGGATAACCAGGAGACATAATTTATAATAGGGGATAAGTGACTGGGTAAGTAAGCAGGAGTAAGGAGCCTAAACTGTATGATGGATGCCTTATATAGGTAGGTGGATGGCAGTTGCCATTATGAGATAATGTAGTCAGAAAGATGAATAGGTTTGGCAGGGAGAGTGGAGATAGAGAGAGTCTGGCCTGGAGCTTAGTTAAGTATATCACAGGAAAAAAATCTCAAATAATGAAAGTTCTCAAACAATAGAGTGAGTTATGGCAAATAAATAAATAAACAACCCTCTGTTTATCCATGTGGGTGGAGGGGAATTTTGGTGACTTCACATAAATATTCTCCACTCCAAAGTGGCTTTTTTCCACAATGAAGGCAAAGACTATATTCTCCCCATAAATCAGCCTACTCAAAACTTGTGATCTCCCAGAAATACGAGGGACCTTGATTAAGCATTTGCCTTGAAATAGATGAGATCTGAAAAGGAACCAGAAGAGGAATTACCCAAAGGTGTAGGAATGGGTGTCCGTGGTTGGGTATTGAATATTCTGGTGAATTTTTTATTTTTATTTTTTTGGCTGTGCTGCAAGGCGGGTGGGACCTTAGTTGCCCAAGAGGGATGGAACCCACACCCTCCATTGGAAGCATGGAGTCTTAACTACCAGACTGACAGGGAAGTCCCCTGTGGGCTGTTTGAGATAAGTAAATCAAAATCTATGTTCTAGTTATATTGTTTTGTGACTATATACATAAATTCACCATGGGTAGTTTTTTTTTTTTTCTGAATTTCGGGAAATTTCAACTCACTTCAGAGGAACCAAATAATGATAATAATATAAAATTATCATCATTTAATGGCATCTGATTCCAAAGCTTAAGCTCTTTGATGCTTGGCTAGGTATTCAGCAAGGTTTTGTAATGACTGACTGACTGAATGAAGGAATAAATGAGCCCATGCAGCAGACTAAGTAGTATCCACAGTTAGAAAACAAATCGAAGCTTCAGAGATAAATTTCCCAATATAAACAACATACTGCACTGCTCCCTATACTGTATTTTGGTGTAAATTTAATAGGCACATACTTTGATTGATTGCAGAACAATATTTGGCAAATGGAGTGTCTCCTGAATTTCAACCCACACATGCCCTCTAGGCCAAGTGCCTTGATGTGGGGCACAGCCTGTATACAGTAGTTAAGATGTAAGGACATGATCCTTCTCAGGCCTTCTCACTTTACATACTTGTCTCTCCCACTAGGGATCATACTGCTCTTCCAATAATGGACATCTTTCCAGCCCCCATTAAATAACAGCAAAAAATCAGCAGGATTTCCAAAGTCACTGTGAAAGCAAAGATAATCACATCTTTCCTCTGTGTTGATACTGTTTGGGAAATAATCAGTGTTAAGAAGAGCTACAGTATAAATTTATGAATAGGTTAGGAAACAGAGATGAGAAGTGAATCAAAAGATAACAGATGAAAATGAGAGATGATAAAGTAGTTAAAAGGTCAGAAAATAGAGATGCTGAGAGTGGGGAAGAGACAGCAGTGCTTAAGACCCATATCCTTTGAACTCAATACTTCTCAACTTTCTCCTTTTTAGAGAAGTCATATGCTGCTCTATTCATTCACCCTTCCCCTTATTCATCAGACCTCTCTTGATCACATGTCATAGTCCAGTCACAGTGAAAAATATCAGGTATAATTTAATCAATAATGCATTGTCTCAGTCTTCAAAAAAGTCAAAAGGCACTGGAGAAGGCCTTTGTGAATACAAAGATTCACTGCAACATCATTTGCAAAGCCTTAGGAACAAGTGTCATGGGAGCCCAGAGAGATCATAAATAACTTTCCTGACTGTGTTAGGAAGGCATATTTCATGTGGATGTTCAAGAATAAGAAGGAAATTTAAGTAGAAAAAAAATGGAGGAAAGCAGTCAAGGCAAAGGGAGCAGTATGTATTACAAAACTTCAGAACTATACAGGGTCATGGAATGTTTATTGAATAGGGAGAGTTCCATTGGAGAGGATGAGGCATGAAGGGTACGGTGAGAGGTAAACCTGGAGAAGTAGGTTGGTGCCGGGGACCAGCCCCGGTTGATCCAGGGTATTCGAAGGAGAGATGGCATAGGCGAAGATCAGGAAACAATTGCTTAATTAAACGTTAATTAAGGATATAAAGAGTAATAGAATGAGGATAGCTCAGTGAGGAAATTCAGTGGAGAAAAGAGGCTGAATAATTCAGCCAGAAGGTAAGAGAAAGAACGACATGGGGAGACCAAGTTTCGGTGAACAAGGCCCGCACTTTATTTTCCAAAGTAGTTTTTATACCTTAAGTTATGCATAGAGGATAATGGGGGAAGGGGTAGAGTCAGGCAGCCAGCCAGGCTTTCTTCCTGCAAACTTATCATATGCAAAAGCTTAGGTGATTTGCATCATCTTCTGGCCCGGAGGCCTGTTAACATTTTAAGACCCTTTCTTCACAAAACTTATTTTTCTCTAAAGGTGATAAGTCAAGCGCCACCCTCCAAAAGCATTAGATAAAGTTGCATTCCTACAGAGCAAAGGTGTGGTGGGCTATAACAAGAAAAAGAATTAACTCAAGGGTCCCAGGTTACAAACATTAAAGCTACTATTTACACCAATTATATTAATCAATACACTGCCAGGGACACAGCAGGTAAGGGATATGGAAACTTAGCAGCAAACATTGGCCCAACAAGTGAAAATCCCTTCACCAATACAATGTCTAATCAATCTTTTAACTGCTCAAAGGAATCTGTATTTAGACAGTTTAGAACATCTCATGCCTCTCACAGTTGGGAGGCTCTGAGCAATCACATGTGGCTGGAAAAACCTATTCAGGCAGGCTAGAGGATTTCCAAAGGAGTTTGTAGGTTAAACACTGTCACACCCAGGAATTGTTAACTGGAGCTGTAAGCTAACTCTTTTTTCAGAGAGAGGTAATGGGGGACAGCCCCCCGTAAAGTCAGAGGTGTAGGTGAGAGCACAAAGCAGAAAGTAGGCAGACTCTGGATTTGGGGGTAGATGGGGGACTCCTGAGGCTCGATCCCGCCTTTGTGTATGCCAAGCCTCCTTCCTCATGACCTTTGTCATGGGTGGAGTTCCTCACGCTGGCTCCCGGCAGTGATAGAATTCCAGTTGAGCTATTCCAGATCCTGAAAGATGATGCTGTGGAAAGTGCTGCACTCAATATGCAATATGCAGTATGCACTCAATATGCAATATGCCGGCTCCCAGCAGGTTGGGGCCACAGACAAAGTGATGCACGTTATTAAAACCTAAGGTGGGGAAATACTTTACTAACTGCCTACCATGCATATACTGATCTTAACATCCTCCCAAAACAATCTTGTGTTATCCTTCTTTCAGGAAAAGAACTGTACATGTTAAAGCTGGAATGGACCTTTATGGCTTCCTGGCTTTAAAGCCACATCGACTTGAGTTCAAATCCTGGCTCTCCCACTTACTGTGGCAATCTCCTGCCATTTGACGTCTTTATATGTATAACAAAAATGATAGAACCTCACATAACTAAGTTGATGATGATGAGTTGGCCCATAGAGCACCTTGTATACAGGATACACTAAAAAAATGGTGTTACTCCCTCTCCCCTTCATTTACCCCTGGACTTTCTTCAGGAGGAGCATACTTGCCAAATAAAGTTAATTAAAAAAAAAAAAAAAAAAACTCATTTTTGAAGGCCTTTTGAGAAGATTTCACAACTTACTCGGTATCTAGACTCTAATAGTGAATTCCTTCAAATTGAATATTCTAAGACTGCCTAAACCACATTTGTACTGCCCATCAATACAATGAAAAGAGTTCCACACAGCAGGGAAATTCTTACTATTCTGGAAAACCCTGTAGGTCTTCAGGTTCTGTTGTCGCAGTATTGACCTGTGAATCTTGCTGAAGATCAGAAGAAACAGTGAACCCAGAGGAATATTAGCATCAGCACACTGTTCCAGGGCTCTGGATGACTGCTCAGAGTAAGATGCAAATGCAGGGCCTCACCCCTCCTCTACACTTTGATCTTGATCCCTCAGAATGTTTCTCACCCTCATCTCTTCCTTAACAGCAGGCAGAACATGATTTTTCAGTATGGGCCACCCTGAAATGTTTTAGTCACACTATTAATCACTGAATGACTCTCATCCTGGTTAGGTAAACTAACTTTAGGGTCATTGAATGTGACAACGAAAACACATCTTTGAAAGCAGCATTTCCCAAGGGGGTCAGAGAAAGTGTACAAAGGCAGAATGAACAGTAGAGCCTCGACTGGTTCTAGAAGATACAAATCCCTTCTTTCAGCACTTAATCTAGAAAAGTGAGTTTAAAGAGTTGATATTGCAACCTTGTGAATAATCTCATTCATTATATATATGCACATACAAGCCTACACATATGGACATGCTTTATGTGTAGGCTTGTATGTAGTTCTAGATGTATCTAAAGTTGCTTTAGATTTTGAAGATGGACGGTTCATTATATTCACTAAAATAATTCAGAGCTCACTCTGAGTGGAGTATGGAAAAAAACTCTCTGAACTGTTATATTTTATTGAAGAGAAGGAAGGCAGGTAGCTCTTATCCAGGTGTGTCTTAGTCGCTCAGTCATGTACAACTCTGTGCAACACCGTGGACTGTAGCCCACTAGGCTCCTCTGTCCATGGAATTCTGCAGGCAAGAATACTGGAATGGGTTGCCTTTCTCTTCTCCAGGGGATCTTCCCAACCCAGGGATCTAACCGGGGTCTTCTGCATTGCAGGCAGATTCTTTACCATCTGAGCCACCAGGGAAGCCTAGAGGTATACATATAGGAAAGAGAACTAATATGTTTGAGAATTTACTATAAACCACTCAGATTCTAATCAATTCACTTAATTTTTATAATAACTTTATAAATTGAGTAGCTATTACCGTCACTCCCATGTTAGGGAAGAGAAAACAGGAGCATGGACTGGTCAAGAGACTTGTCCACAATTGCACAGCAAGTGTAGAACTTAGGTGTGGGAAGGCTGCTCAGGGATCCAGTTTCCTAATCAGCACTATGCAACACCACCACTCCAGGGTATTGTGTATGGATTCCACATATTCAAATTAAAACCTTGGTTATTTTTCTTCATATTAGTCATTCCTATTCTCAAAGCCATAATAGCAAGAAGTCCAGTATCTTACTCTTGGAGAAGCCCCCTTCCCCCCAAAGCAGTTTAAATCCCTGGAGAAAAAAAAAAAAAAAAAGTCTAATCTCTTATTTCCAAACTTAAGCAGGACATTGGAACCAACACTGCTTCTCATAGCCACTTGGAGTTACTACATAACATGGGAATGGAGTTGGAAAAATATAGTTGGTCAGCTCTATTTTGTGCCTGTCTCTAGCCCCTACAGAGAATGCCATGGTGTTTTTTTGTTTGTTTGTTTGTTTGTATAGAAAGAGTGCTAAGGCTCCTTCAGTGATAAACTTAACCAAGAAAGTGCCACTTTAGACAACTAAGGATTCGAGGGCTTTGCTCCCATGCTCTTTTAGACATTTGTTATCATCATCAACTTTAACTTGTCTTTCCCTGGAAATAACTTAATTCAAACACCTCTGTCCCTTGGTCCTTGACCAACAAGCAAAACGGAAACTGAGAGATGTGATTTGCATAGGCAGTCTTGGTTGCTGCATGCTCCAAACAATGTGGGCAACTCCCACACCAAGCCTGAGGTTTGACTCTAAAGATTCACCATGGCCCATAATCTCAAAGCCAACTACTGCTTCTGGGCTCAATAAAATAAACAACAATCTCTTCCAATGCTTGGGGATCAACTTTCTACCCAGGACTTGCCTAGTAAGCCATGCACTCAGTGGGTGGATCTGCAGTGTGAGGCTTTTTTTTTTTTTTAATTGTCTTTTTTTTTTTAATTTTATTTTATTTTTAAACTTTACATAATTGTATTAGTTTTGCCAAATATCAAAATGAATCTGCCACAGAGGAATTTCAAGGGTAATTCTGATCAATGAACTTGAAGTGTCAACCTAGAGTTAGAAGTAAATGCTCTATAACACAGTCTGTGCTGATTCCTAAGGTCAGTACAGAACGAGGTAAGAAAGGGGAGATATCTGTGCATAAACGTGTCATTTTTAAGCCTCTAACAGTTCTCTCTGATTCACAGGACGTCTTCAGAGCCATGCATCCGGACCCTGACATTGTGCAGTTGTACCTTAAACCACTGCTCATCGGAGAGCTTGCTCCAAAAGAGCCCAATCAGGAGAGAAACAAAAATGTGAGTGAGGTCTCGGGACTCAAGAGTATGTGGAGGGATGGGGACGAGGTACATTACAGGGCCAATTTATCATTTTCTGTGGGAAACCAGCCATCCTGCCTGGGAGGACCTGCAATAGTATAAATGAGAGGATTCCAAGTATTTCAAAGCAATGTCATCCTCCTGAGATCCTCAGCATTCTTAAACCTATGAGAATCAAAGGAATGGGATGTGTGGCCCTGTGCCAAACAGTAATTCCATGTTTCTAACCACCTACTTCTTGGCATGCAACTTGCACATAACTTTTCTTTTTCCATGACTGCTTATAATTCTCTGATGTTCCCTGTTAAACCAGTTTCCATGAGAGCAGAGACTATGTCAATTTTGCTCATCCTCTTAAGAAATTTGTATGCAGGTCTGGAAGCAACAATTAGAACTGGACATGGAACAACAGACTGGTTCCAAATAGGAAAAGGAGTTCGTCAAGGCTGTATATTGTCACCCTGCTTATTTAACTTATATGCAGAGTACATCATGAGAAATGCTGGACTGGAAGAAACACAAGCTGCAATCAAGATTGCCAGGAGAAATATCAATAACCTCAGATATGCAGATGACACCACCCTTATAGCAGAAAGTGAAGAGGAACTCAAAAGCCTCTTGATGAAAGTGAAAGTGGAGAGTGAAAAAGTTGGCTTAAAGCTCAAGATTCAGAAAATGAAGATCATGGCATCTGGTCCCATCACTTCATGGGAAATAGATGGGGAAACAGTGGAAACAGTGTCAGATTTTATTTTTCTGGGCTCCAAAATCACTACAGATGGTGACTGCAGCCATGAAATTAAAAGATGCTTACTCCTTGGAAGGAAAGTTATGACCAACCTAGATAGCATATTCAAAAACAGAGGCATTACTTTGCCAACAAAGGTTCATCTAGTCAAGGCTATGGTTTTTCCTGTGGTCACGTATGGATGTGAGAGTTGGACTATGAAGAAAGCTGAGCACTGAAGAATTGATGCTTTTGAACTGTGGTGTTGGAGAAGACTCTTGAGAGTCCCTTTGTACTGCAAGGAGATCCAAACAGTCCATTCTGAAGGAGATCAACCCTGGGATTTCTTTGGAAGGAATGATGCTAAAGCTGAAACTCCAGTACTTTGGCCACCTCATGTGAAGAGTTGACTCATTGGAAAAGATTCTGATGCTGGGAGGGATTGGGGGCAGGAGGAAAAGGGGACAACAGAGGATGAGATGGCTGGATGGCATCACTGACTCGATGGATGTGAGTCTGAGTGAACTCCAGGAGTTGATGATGGACAGGGCGGCCTGGCATGCTGTGATTCATGGGGTCGCAAAGAGTCGGATATGACTGAGTGACTGATCTGATCTGATCTGAGACCTCGATACCTATCAGCACAGGATTGGACCTGCAGTAGGATTTCCATAAATAGCTGTTGAGTCAGTGATGTGACTATATCCTAACTATAGTTCTTTTTACAATTGGAGAAATTACAGTTCCAAGAGAATAAACTACCTTCTGAAAAGCAAAGAACAGGAACTCTAGTTCACCTCTTTCTGGCTCCAAACCTTTCTGTATCCCCCACGAAAAGCACCACTTTTCTTTTGCCAAGACTTTGGTTGAATGAAAAACTGTCTTCAGAAGGCAGGGCCTCCATAAGATTAGACTTCACTAGAATGGTTGAGCTTAAAGGGATTTTAGCTAATATTAAGCACTGCGTTTTTGTGTGTGTGTGTGTGTGTTTTGCACTTCATGTTTTAAAACAGCTTATAATTGTACCATTCTTTTGAAATACTTCGTACAAAGTGGTGATCCAGAGATCACTGTGAGGCAGAAAGAATAAGAATTACATTTTCACTTAAAGAAATGAAGAAACAAACTCACAAGGGGATAGGAAGACTCTGAGGAGAGAGAACTGGTTACGTGCAGGCCCAAGACGAATACTTAGGCTGACTCCTGAGGCCCATGTGCATTCCTCAAGGCTGTGTGTCAGGAAGCAACGCACTGTACTGAGATGACTGGGCCACCAGGCAGACAGCCTGGACACATAGCCCGGTTCCTATGACAAGGTGTAGGAGCCGAGATGCCATTGTTCAGTCAGTGAGTCATGTCTGACTCTTTGCGACCCTGTGAACTGCAGCACGCCAGGCTTCCATGTTCCTTCACTATCTCCCAGAGTTTGCTCGAACTCATGTCCATTGAGTCCACGATGCCATCCAACCATCTCATTCTCTGTCGCCCTCTGCTCTTCCTGCCCTCAACCTGTCCAGGCACCAGAGTATTTTCCAATGAGTTTGTTCTTCCCATCAGGTGGCCAATGTATTGGAGCTTCAGCTTAATCATCAGTCATTTCAATGAATATTCAGTGTTGATTTCCTATAGGACTGACAGGTTTGATCTCCATGCTGTCCAAGGGACTCTCAAGAGTCTTCTGCAACACCACAGTTCAAAAGCAACAATTCTTTGGTGCACAACCTTATTTCTGGTCCAACTCTCACATCTATACATGACTACTGGAAAACCCATAACTTTGACGATATGGACCTTTGTTGGCAAAGTAAGGTCTCTGCTTTTTAATATGCTATCTACGATTGTCACTGCTTTTATTCCAAGGAGAAAGCATCTTTTAATTTCATGGCTGCAGTCACCAGCTGCAGTGATTTTTGGAGTCCAAGAAAATAAACTCTGTCACTCTTTCTATTATTTCACCATCTAGTTGCCATGAAGTGATTGGACTGAATGCCATGATCTTCATTTTTTGAATGTTGAGTTTGAAGCCAGCTTTTTTACCATCCTCTGTCACCTTCATCAACAGACTTGTTAGGTCCTCTTCACTTTCTGCCATTAGAGTTGTATGATCTTCTTATCTGAAGTTGTTGATATTTCTCCCAGCAATCTTGATTCCAGCTTCTGCTTTATCCAGCACAGCATTTCACATGATGTACTCTGCATATAAATTAAATAAGCAGGGTGACAATATACAGCCTTGATGTACTCCTTTCCCAATTTTGAACCAGTCCATTGTTCCAAGTCTGGTTCGAACTGTTGCTTCTTGACCTGCATACAGGTTTCTCAGGAGGCAGGTCTAGTACTCCCATCTTGTTAAGAATTTTCCACAACTGGTTGTGATCCACAAAGGGTCAGAAGAAACAGTAAACCCAGAGGAATATTAGAGTAGTCAGTGAAGCAGTTTTTTTTTTTGTTTGTTTTGTTTTAAAATTATCTTGCTTATTCTATGATCCAACAGATGTTGGCAATTTAATTTTTGATTCCTCTGCCTTTTGTAAATCCAACTTGTATATCTGGAAGTTCTCAGTTCATGTACTGTTGAAACCTAGTTTGAATGATTTTGAGCATTACCTTGCTAGCATGTGAAATGAGAGCAATTATATGGTACTTTGAATGTTCTTTGGCATTGCCTTTCTTTGGGATTGGAATAAAAATTGATTTTTCAACTACTGTGGCCACTGCTGAGTTTTCCAAATTTGCATATCGAGTGTAGCACTATAATAGCATTATCTTTTGGGGATTTAAAATAGCTCAGCTGGAATTCCATCACCTCCATTAGCATTAAATCACCTCCATTAGCATTGTTCATATCAATGCTTTCTAAGGCCCACTTGACTTCACACTCCAAAATGTCTGGCTCTTGGTGAGTGACCATAACATCCTGGTTATCTGGGTCATTAGAGCTTTTTTGTAAAATTCTATTTATTCTTGCCACATCTTCTTAATATCTTCTTTTCTGTGAGGTCTTTACCATTTCTGTCCTTTGTTGTGCCCATCTTTGCATGAAATGTTCCCTTGACATCTCCAATTTTGTTGAAGAGATCTCTAGTTTTTTCCATTATATTGTTTTCCTCTACTTCTTGCTTTGTTCACATAAGATGCTTTCTTATCTCTACTTGCTATTCTCTGGAACTCTGCATTCAGTTGGGTATATCTTTCCTTTTCTCCTTTGCCTTTCACTTCTCTTCTTTTCTCAGCTATTGTAAGGCCTCCTCAGACATCATTTTGCCTTTTTGCATTTCTTTTCCTTGGGGATGATTTTGATCACCACCTCCAGTACAACGTTACTGTAATTTGTCATGGGAAATCATGGGACCGGATGCCATGATCTTCATTTTTTGAATGTTGGATTTTAAACCAGCTTTTTCACTCTCCTCCTTCACCTTCAGCAAGAGGCTTTTTAGGTCCTCTTCATTTTCTGCCATAGGGGTGGTGTCATCTGCATATCTGAGGTTATTGGTATTTCTCCCAGCAATCTTGACTCCAGCTTCTGCTTCATCCAGCCTGGCATTTCGCATTATACACTCTGTATAGAAGTTAAAGAAGCAGGGTGACAACATGCAGCCTTGATGTACTCCTTTCCCAATTTGGAACCACTCCATTGTCCCATGTCTAGTTCTAACTGTAGCTTCTTGACCTGCATACAGGTTGCTCAGGAGGCAGGTAAGGCAGTCTGGTATTCCCACCTATTGAAGAATTTTCCACAGTTTGTTGTGATCCACATGGTCAAAGGCTTTAGCATAGTCAGTGAAGAAGAAGTAGATGTCTTTTGGAATTCCCTTGCTTTCTCTATGATCCAACAGATGTTAGCAATTTGATTGCTGGTTCCTCTGTCTTTTCTAAATTGAGCTTGAACATCTGGAAGTTCTCAGTTCATGTGCTGTTGAAGCCTAGCTTGGAGAACTTTAAGCATTAATTTGTTAGCTTGTGAAATGAATGCAATTGTGCAGAAGTTTGAACACCATTTGGCATTGCCTTTCTTTGGGATTGGAATGAAAATTGATTTTTCAAATCCTGTGGCCACTCCTAAGTTTCCCAAATTTGCTGGCATATTGAGTGCAGCACTTTCACAGCATCATCTTTTAGGATTTGAAATATCTCAGCTGGAATTCTATCACCTCCACTAACTTTGTTGGTAGTGATGCTTCCTAAGGCCCACTTGACTTCACATTCCAGCATGTCTGGCTCTAGGTGAGTGATCACAACACCATCGTGGTTATCTGGGTCATTAAGATCTTTTTTGTACAGTTCTTCTGTGTATTCTTGCCACCTCTTCTTGATATTTTCTGCTTATGTTAGGTCCATATGATTTCTGTCCTTTATTGTGCCCATCTTTGTATGAAATTTTCCCTTGGTATCTCTAATTTTCATGAAGAGATCTCTAGTCTTTCCCATTCTATTGTTTTCCTCTATTTCTTTGCATTGATCACTGTGGAAGGCTTTCTTATCTCTCCTTGCTATTCTTTGGAACTCTGCATTCAGAGAGGTATATCTTTCCTTTTCTCCTTTGCCTTTCACTTCTCTTCTTTCTCAGCTATTTGTAAGGGCTCCTCAGATACCACTTAGCCATTTTGCATCTCTTTTCCTTGGGGATGATTTTGATCACCACCTCCAGTACAATGTTATGAACCTCTGTCCATAGTTCTTCAGGCACTCTGTCTATCAGATCTTATCCCTTGAATCTATTTTTCACTTCCACTGTACAACTTCAAGGGATTTACTTCAGGTCATACCTGAATTGCCTAGTGGTTTTACCTACTTTGTTCAATTTTAGTCTGAACTTTGCAATAAAGAATTCATGATCTGAACTACAATCAGCTCCTGGTCTTGTTTTTGCTGCCTGTATAGAGCTTCTCCATCTTTGGCTGCAAGTAATGTAATCAATCTGATTTCAGTATTGACCATCTGGTGATGTCCATGTGTAGAGTCATCTATTATGTTGTTGGAAGAGGGTGTTTGTTATGACCAGTGTGTTCTCTTGGCAAAACTCTGTTAGCCTCTGCCCAGCTTCCCTTTGTACTCCATGGCAAAGCTTGCCTGTTACTCCAGGTATGTCTTGACTTCCTACTTTTGCATTCCAATCCCCTATGATGAAAGAAAGCTAAGTGCTGAAGAATTGATGCTTTTGAACTGTGGTGTTGGAGAAGACTCTTGAGAGTCCCTTGGACTGCAAGGAGATCCAGCCAGTCAATCCTAAAGGAGATCAGTCCTGGGTGTTCATTGGAAGGACTGATGCTGAAGCTGAAAGTACAATACTTTGGCCACCTGATGCGAAGAACAGGGATTTGAAAAGTCCCTGATGCTGGGATAGATTGAAAGTGGGAGGAGAAGGGGATGATAGACAATGAGATGGTTGGATGGCATCATCGACTAAATGGACATGAGTTTGAGTAAGCTCCAGGAGTTGGTCATGGATAGGGAAGCAGCGTGCAGCAGTCCATTGGGTCTCAAAGAGTCGAACACTACTGAGTGACTGAACTGAACTGATGATGAAAGGACATCTTTTTTGGTAATAGTTCTAGAAGGTCTTGTAGGTCTTCAGAGAACCATCCAACTTCAGCTTCTTCAGCATTAGTGGTCAGGGCACAGATTTGGATTACTCTGATATTGAATGGTTTCCCTTGGAAATGAACAGAGATCACCTTTCTTTTTTGATTTTGCACCCAAGTACTGTATTTTGGACTCTTTTGTTGACTAGCACACTTGTGTGATCTATTAAAGTTATCTATGGCCACCAGAATTCTGATGTTCATGGGCCTTTCAAGATGAGCCCATCCAGACTTTTCCCAGGCATTGGATCATTTAAAAGTATCAGTGAATTTTGAAATGAATTTTCTTCCTTCTAGGATTATGTTCATATCTCTTTTTTATTATTATTTCAAATTTTTCTTCTCTTTTACATCTGAACAATCCAGTTTTCATTCTTTTATACCCTGGTCACTTTCTCAACAGTCTGAGTTTCAAACCCATTATAGCCATTAAGCTAAGGAGATATTTCTTCCCAGGCCTTTCACTGACTCTTGAGTATGATGTGCAAGTTTGTAAGTCAGTGCTAGCACTTGACCTACATACATAAGCACAGTACATGTACACAGAATCAGGACTCCTCCAGCCAATGGAAAGTGAAAGTGAAGCTGCTCAGTCATGTCCGACTCTTTGTGACCCCATGGATGCAGCCCACTAGGCTCCTCTTTCTATGGGATTCTCCAGGCAAGAATACTGGGGTGGGTTGCCATTTCCTCCTCCAGGGGATCTTCCTGACCCAGGGATGGAACCTCGGTCTCCCACGTTGCAGGGAGACGCTTTACCCTATGAGCAACCAGGGAAGACACACTCACTAATACCACAGGAGACCCTGTCTCATTCCTGTAGAGCTCCTGAGCATCTCACAGGAAATGCATCCTTTCAGCTAACCTAAGTGAACTCTATCTTTCATAAAGGAGTCTTTTGCACACACTAAAGACTGGCATATTGATATGCCAGTCATAAAGCCACTGCCTGGGCTTAGGATACCTACTTACCTGAGCAGCCGTGAGAAGAAAATAAATGAATATTGTGATAAGCCAGCCACTTATCTATGTTATCAGCTGATAACATAGAAAGTAACACAGATCCATGTAGATAGCAAAGTTGCCCAAAGTATAATCAGAGATCAAACAACACATTAATTTAAAAAGGCAACTATTATTAATAGATACACACTTCTACATATAAAACAGACAAACAACAAGGACCTACTGTTTGGCAGGGATCTATATTCAGTATCTCATAATGATCTACAATGGAATAGAATCTGAAGAAACAAATTTTTTGTTCTGATAAGTAGAAAATTAATTTTGGGGGTTTCCCCTGGCAGCCCAGTTGTTAAGACTTCTCTTTTCAATGCAGGGGGTGCAGGTTTGATTCCTCATCAGGGAGCCAAGATCTCACATGCTTCACAGCCAAAAATAAAATAAAATAAAAACAATATTGTCACAAAATCAATAAAGATTTCAAAAGAAATGATCTGCATCAAAAAAATTTAATTAATCACTTTTAAAAAGAGAATTGTTAGAGATATGTATCTCTTCATTGAACCCCCCACTCCCCAAAAAAGAAGTAAATTATAAGTCCCATAACAATTTGAGGACAGTTTACAAATCACTACTCATCTGTCTCTTCTCCAGAAAAAAATTTTTTCATAACTTGTTTTAAGCATTTTGCTTTTATGTTAATTTTTTAAGGTTTGGGGTTTGTTTAAATTATGCCTAATTATACTTATTAAATAAATAAATATCTATTCATAAAATTAAGGTATCATAGATTAAATTATTAAATTATTAAAATAGATTAATAATTATGTTGATCTGTACTCCCTCTCCACTGAAGGAACTAATTCTTTTCTTGCATGCTTATCTCACAGTCCCAGTTGGTAGAAGATTTCCAAGAACTGAGGAGGACATTAGAGACCTTGAATATGTTCAATGCCAACCTGGGGTTCTTCTTCCTTCACCTCGCCCAGGTCTTGATTTTGGAGGCCCTGGCTTGGGTAATAGTGTGGCATTTTGGCAGTGGCTGGCTTATCACAATACTCATTTCTTTTCTTCTTACGGTTGCTCAGGTAAGTAGGTATCCCAAGCCCAGGCAGTGGCTCTATGGGAAGCCTCAGAATTTTTTCTTCTCTCTTTACACTGGTGCCAGTAGCTGCCTGGCACTTCCTGGCAAGCTAGTCATCAGTGTCTGACACCAATAAGTTTTCAAAACCTACAGGGCCCCAGTTCTCTTATCTGTAACATGGGGTAACAATTTTTTATGGAAATATTCTGAGGAGAACTAAACAAGTTACTCTGTAGAGTACCTAGCACAGAAACTGGCACGTGGTAAATATCCTTGACAGTTGCTGCTCTTTGCCCGACATTATCCACACAATGTCAGTAACTGAAGTTCCGTTCTAGGCCATGCAACCTTCACCTTTGTCTTTCATTCATTAACCAACCAACATTTTTAATGGCTGTTCAATGATTTTATTAAGACTATAGGCACATACGTGAACTTATTTTGTTTTCTGTTTAATCGCTCAGTTGTTTCCAACCTTTTTTGACCCCATAGACTGTAACTGGCTCCTCTGTCCATAGATTTCCTCAGGCAAGAATACAGGAGTAGGTTGTCATTCCCTTTACCAGGGAATCTTCCTGACCCAGGGATCAAATCCGAGTCTCCCACATTGCAGGCAGATTCTTTACCATCTTAGCCACCATGAAGAAAGGAAGCCCCACATTAATTTATACCTATATGTGTGTGTGTGTGTGTATATATGTATATATATATCACTATTTATACATCATGTTTCATAACAAAAGATTCTACTAAAGATGTTATCTATCTGTATTTTTAAAAAAATTCCCTGAGACCCTACCAAAAAGCCTCATTTCACCAATACTTATCAATACATCAGTCTATGAAGAGAGTCTATTTATTATTACATGATAATAGGATCATGTATTCTGCCAGAAATGGCAATCAGCAACTGGCATGTAGCAGGGCAATTGATAAATCCTTTGAATGAAGTGCAGATCTCTGAAGATGGCCTTCTATGACCACAGCACTGTATTGTGGACACAAAGGGAAACGCACCTGACCCTGCCCTTGGAAAACAGTCATCCAGGGGAGGAGCTGGTCATTTAAATATCTCGACAGGATACAAGGCAAAAGGAAAAGAAACAAGCATGTGCTCTGGGAGCAGAAAGAGGCATTTAATTCTAATTGAGGCAAATGGGAATGATTTCATGGAGAATTAACATCAGTGTTAATTACAAAATTTTATATGCTTATTTTTTTCTTGAAAAGTCAACTTGCTTTATTCTTTGAAAAGCAACTTTTAGAATCAAGAAAGGAAACAAATATTTGTTTGACTGCTTAGCATTATCAGGAATTTTACTTGTATTTTGGCTGCATGACAGCTGAATGAGTGAGGTTTATTATAATCCCTGCTTCTCAGACAAAGAACTGAGTTCAGAGCTACCAACTAGCCTGCCAAGAGTTGTATAACTTGTAAAGTGGTGAAGGACAGTTTAGAGCCCAAGTTAGCCTGACTCCAAAGGCATCTTCTTTCCATTCCACATTGGAAGATTCTGACAGTGGAGAGAAGAGCATTCTAGACTGAGAGAACCACCTGTAAAAAGGCACAGAGATGGAAAAGAATTCAGCAAGTGTGACAGATACACACTTGGCTTGAGGTCAGACAAGATCTCCCACTTTTCTCATGGGTTCCTGAACCTACCAGCGGGCTCACTTACTACTTTCTTCTTACCATGTCAACTTCTCTGACAGTAACCCTGTCTCTTCTAGGCTCAGGGTTTATTTCTGCAACACGACATGGGACACCTTTCCATATTTAAGAAGTCCAAGTGGAACCGCCTGATGCAAGTATTTGTGATTGGTCATCTCAAGGTACAGAATGTTCCAGGAGTATGATGGGATTCTGAAAGTCATTTCACTAAGCAGTGGTTTCTACATACACTTATCAGCAAAAAATATTACTATACACCCCACAAGTAAATGTACATATACTAACAATGTAGTGACTATACATATTAAATATATATATATATATATTTATATATATCAGTTCAGTTCAGTTCAGTCGCTCATTTGTGTCCGACTCTTTGCAGCCCCATGAATCGCAGCATGCCAGGCCGCCCTGTCCATCACCAACTCCCGGAGTTCACTCAGACTCACGCCCATCGAGTCAGTGATGCCATCCAGCCATCTCATCCTCTGTCGTCCCCTTCTCCTCCTGCCCCCAATCCCTCCCAGCATCAGAGTCTTTTCCAATGAGTCAACTCTTCACATCAGGTGGCCAAAGTACTGGAGTTTCAGCTTTAACATCATTCCTTCCAACGAAATCCCAGGGCTAATCTCCAGAATGGACTGGTTGGATCTCCTTGCAGTCCAAGGGACTCTCAAGAGTCTTCTCCAACACCACAGTTCAAAAACATCAATTCTTTGGTGTTCAGCCTTCTTCACAGTCCAACTCTCACATCCATACATGACCACAAGAAAAACCATAGCCTTGACTAGACAGACCATTGTTGGCAAAGTAATGTCTCTGCTTTTGAATATGCTATCTAGGTTGGTCATAACTTTCCTCCCAAGGAGTAAGCATCTTTTAATTTCATGGCTGCAGTCACCATCTGCAGTGATTTTGGAGCCAAAAAAAAAATAAAGTTTGACACTGTTTCCACTGTTTCCCCATCTATTTTCCATCAAGTGATGGGACCGGATGCCATGATGTTAGTTTTCTGAATGTTGAGCTTTAAGCCAACTTTTTCACTCTCCACTTTCACCTTCATTAACAGGCCTTTTAGTTCCTCTTTATTTTCTGCCATAAAGGTGGTGTCATCTGTGTATCTGAGATTATTGATATTTCTCCTGGCAATCTTGATTCCAGTTTGTGTTTCTTCCAGTCCAGCGTTTCTCATGATGTACTCTGCATATAAGTTAAATAAGCAGGGTGACAATATACAGCCTTGACGGACTCCTTTTCCTATTTGGAACCTGTCTGTTGTTCCATGTCCAGTTCTAACTGTTGCTTCCTGACCTGCATACAGATTTCTCAAGAAGCAGGTCAGGTGGTCTGGTATTCACATCTCTTTCAGAATTTTCCACAGTTTATTGTGATCCACACAGTCAAAGGCTTTGGCATAGTCAATAAAGCAGAAATAGATATTTATACACACACACATAACATTATAGCATATATGCTAAAACTAGAATTTTAAATGTTTAGGAGAAAAGGTTTATTTTTATTAAAAAGTTCTGTTTTTTTCTTAGCCAATTATCTATTTGGCCCAATCCCTGGTACACCATTGGAAGAGGCAATGGCACTCCACTCCAGTACTCTTGCCTGGAAAATCCCATGGACAGAGGAGCCTAGTAGGCTACAGTCCATGGGGTTGCTAAGAGTAGGACATGACTGAGTGACTTCACTTTCACTTTTCACTTTTATGCATTGGAGAAGGACATGGCAACCCACTCCAGTGTTCTTGCCTGGAGAATCCCAGGGATGGGGGAGCCTGCTGTCTATGAGGTTGCACAGAGTCGGACACAACTGAAGCGACTTAGCAGCAGCTGGTACACCATTAAAGAACCACCTCTCAGGAGACATACCCTATAAAGTCATGAGTACGGATATTCTTAGAAGGGGTCTGGACATTCACTTCTGGGAGGCTAGGGGAATCCAGCAAACTATTTAATCCTGGGAGGACTATGTACAAATAAAAGAAAAGATGCAAAACAGATAAAAGTTTAACAAAAGAGAGAACCAAGGGAAGTTAGATTGCTCTGTTTAAGAGCTGAGGGTTGCAAAACCCAGACTGCTGGAAAAAGCGGGGGCAATTGGGCTTATCTCCCTCAGATATGCTCCAGGAGGACGGGCACATTATCCTATGCACCCCTGAAATGCAGTGCCTAACAGAATGCCTAACACACAGTAGGCCTTCCACAAGCATTTGTAGAATGTATGAAGGAATGGATGGATGGATGGAATGATGGATGGATAGATGGACAGATGCTAGATAATAGTACAAGGGTTGATGAAAGCGGGTTTTAGCCCTGGCTCTGATAACGCTCACTGTGCAACCCTGAACAAGTCAGATTCTATCTCTGGCTCTCACTGTTCTCATCTCTAAAACTAGGACTTCAACTGGATATCAGCCTTTCTATGATGTTCTAGGATTTGGTGAGAAACCAAATGACAGAATGATCTCTGTTCGTTTCCAAGGCAAACCATTCAGTATCACAGTAATCCAAGTCTAGCTAACTTTGCTAGCCTTTGCCCTGCTTCATTTTGTACTCCATTTCATTATTCTTGCCTTGATAACCCCATGAACAGTATGGAATGGCAAAAGGATATGGCATTGAAAGATGAAGTCCCAGGTCGGTAGGTACCCAATATGCTACTTGAGAAAAGTGGGGAAATAACTCCAGCAAGAATGAAGAGACGGAGCCAAAGTGAAAACGATGCTGAGCTATGGATGTGACTGGTGGTGGAAGTGAAGTCCAGCGCTGTAAAGAGCGATATTGCATAGGAACCTGGAATGTTAGGCCCATGAATCAAGGTGATTTGAAAGTGATCAAACCAGAGATGACAAGAGTGAACATAGACATTTTAGGAATCAGTGAACTAAAATGGACCAGAATGGGCAACTGTAATTCAGATGACCATTGTATCTATGACTGTGGGCAGGAATCCCTTAGAAGAAATGGAGTAGCCATCATAGTCAGCAAAAGAGTCCAAAATGCAGTACTTGGATGCAGTCTCAAAAATTAAAGAATGATCTCTGTTCATTTCCAAGGCAAAGCATTCAATATCACAGTAATCAAAGTCTATGCCCCAAACACTAATGCCGAAGAAGCTGAAGTTGAATGGTTCTATGAAGACCTACAAGATCTTCTAGAACCAACACCAAAAAAAAGATATCCTTTTCATTATAGGGGACTGGAATGCAAAAGTAGGAAGTCAAGAGATACTTGGAGTAATAGGCAAGTTTTGCCTTGGTGTACAGAATGAAGCAAGGCAAAGGCCAACAGAATTTTGCCAAGAGAACACACTGGTCACAGCAAACACCCTCTTCCAACTTTATTACTCCTGTATATATTCCAAATATTTTCATTTTAACGTGAAAGAAATATAAAAATTATTAACATATGTTACATTTCTTTTTTCATTCTGAGGCTTTGAATCTAGTATGTATTAGATCCTTACACAGCCCACCTCAATTTGACTGGTCACATATTAAGTGCTCAGTGGCCACACATAGATAAGGGCTACTCTATTGAGCACTGCAGATTTAAAATACACATTAATCAATTTTTGAGAAATGTCAAATATGCAATAAAAACTATGACTATTGCTTACTCTTCTATAAATGATTAACATAATAGGGGAAGAGAAGAGAAATTGAATATCTCAATATGCCAGCATTCTACACACAGCATCTCATGTCTCCTCAAACAACTCATGCAGGTAAATGTCATTATATTATACTATATTTACTGAAGATGAAATTGAACACCAAAGGGTAGATAATTTTCCCAAACCACACAGAAGCATTTATACATCTAATGGATGCAACTAAGTTGATGAGCTTCCAAATCCTTTTCTCTGTTAAAACCTTCAGATTTTCACTGAAAGAGAGAAAATTCTAAAGAAATTAATCAGAGATGACATGAGCTTGGCATCAACTAAAATAGTTTTATTCTCATTTATATTTAATGAGATCATTGAAGCTTGAACATGTGATGATCAGAGGCAAGCCCCCATAGGAGATGACTTCAGATCCACGACTCTTTAAAATATTCATTGAAGAAGGAACCCTGGTGCCATTTTCCCCCCAGAACTAATTAGTTTTAGAGCTGAAGTTTCTTTATTTATAAAATAAGAAGTGTACTATCTGCTCTACCTGTTTCATATTTCTTTTTAAAATGAGGACAATAAAAAGAAAGATGGAAAAACATTTCATTTCAATGGTTTTTATTCTTCTTCATTATCAGGAGTTGTTTTAGCCTGGAGTTTATATTTCTGGATAAGGTAATTATTTGCTGGTAGGCTTTTAGAGCCTCTAGCCAATGAATCATTCTGTGACCCAGGAATGGGGGGCTGCATGTTCCAGGAATCTATATCCTAATCCATCTCTTAATTTGGAGATGTAGGCAGAAAACTCTGATTGTTACTATTCAAACGCTGCTGCTGCTGCTGCTGCTGCTGCTAAGTCCTTCAGTCGTGTCCAACTCTGTGCGACCCCATAGACGGCAGCCCACCAGGCTCCCCCGTGCCTGAGATTCTCCAGGCAAGAACACTGGAGTGAGTTGCCATTTCCTTCTCCAATGCATGAGAGTGAAAAGTGAAAGTGAAGTCGCTCAGTCGTGTCCGACTCTTAGCGACCCCATGGACTGCAGCCCACCAGGCTCCTCCGTCCATTGGGTTTTCCAGGCAAGAGCACTGGTGTGGGTTGCCATTGCCCTCTCCAATTCAAGTGCTAGTCATGTCCAACTCATTGCGACCCCATGAACACAGCACACCAGGCTTCCCTGTCCTTCATCAGTTCATAAAGTTTACTCAGACTCATGTCCATTGAATCAGTGATACCATCCAACCATCTCATCCTCTGTCATCCCCTTTCCCTCCTGCCCTCCATCTTTCCCAGCATCAGGGTCTTTTCCAGTGAGTTGGCTCTTCACATCAGGTGGCCAGGATTGGAGCTTCAGCTTCAGCATCAGTCCTTCCAATGAATATTCAGGGTTGATTTTGTTTAGTTTTGAAAAACTCTGATAAGGAAAGATATTTCAGGAGAGAAATCTTGCAGCTAATGAATGTTCTCTTCTCCTCAGGGTTTTTCTGCAAAATGGTGGAATAACCGGCACTTCCAACACCATGTAAAAACAAACATCTACCCCAAAGACCCAGATGTTGATGTAGGCCCATTTTTTGTTGTTGGAGATTTACAACCTGTCAAGGTATGTTTACAAATCCTAAACACTAGATAAATGTTCCAGGAAGTGGTTCTTGGAAAGGTCTACACCTTTGTCTTGAGGAGATCAGGCTGGAGATTCTGGCTTCAAGCATGTTTTCAGAGCATCTCTTCTTTTAACTCCAGGATATAAATTTTAAATAAGTGAATCTGGTGTTGTAAGAAAAGAAGAAAATGTGGAATGAATAACTCCATGATCTTAAAAGTCATTCAGGCTAAATCACTCATAGAAGGCATGGCAGTACATTCAACAAGTGCTAAATCATGAACCATCTACATATCTAGTTATGTCAACTAATTCTAGCTGTTGGAAAAAAACTAAGCTGTTATTTTAATTTAGGTCCATTTTGGCTCATTTATACATGAAACTCCAGAGAAGGCAATGGCACCCCACTCCAGTACTCTTGCCTGGAAAATCCAATGGATGGAGGAGCCTGGAAGGCTGCAGTCCATGGGGTCGCTGAGGGTCAGACATGACTAAGTGACTTCACTTTCACTTTTCACTTTCATGCATGGGAGAAGGAAATGGCAACCCACTCCACTATTCTTGCCTGGAGAATCCCAGGGACAGGGGAGCCTGGTGGGCTGCCGTCTATGGGGTCGCACAGAGTCGGACATGACTGAAGTGACTTAGCAGCAGCAGCATACATGAAACTCAGCTCAAATGCTTCATAATCCACTTAGGATCTTGCCTCTAGTTCAGACTTCTTAAGGAAAAGAAAAAAGAAGGCAAACTCCAGGATGTTTCAGCTGTTGACTTTCTTAAACCTCAGCTTAAAAACTGGCATGTAAGGATTATTACCAAGATTTTTAGAGTCTGCTTTCAACACAGAAGGTATAAGGATAATCACAGAAAGGTATCTTTTCTTGAGAAGAAATGATGGATCCTGAGAATTAAGTGCTTAGGAAGAGGTTCTATCTCCTTCTGGAAGAATTTAGGAGCTTTCTAAAAACAAGGGAGTATAGCTTGGTCACTTGCTGCATGGACTTTGTGGTAACCAGAATTGTGCAACTTTCTCAAAATAGGTTTTCCCAGTTTTGGAAGACAACCTTCTTCCAATTAGGGAAAAGTCTCCTGCCAAAATGTAAGGAAAATAAAAGAAAGAAAGAAACCTTGACTGTAGTCTTCAGTCAGTTGTCCTTCACAATGACTCCACAAACAAGTCAGAGCTCTCTGAAGTTTGCAAACTCCTAAAGTGAAGTCGTTCAGTCGTGTCTGACTCTTTGCGACCCTATGGACTGTAGCCCCCCCAGGCTCCTCCACCCATGGGATTTTCCAGGCAAGGTTGTCATTTCCTTCTCCAGGGATCCAACCTGGGTCTCCCACATTGCAGGCAGACTTTACAGTCTGAGCCACCAGGGAATCCCTGTGAACTCCTCGGCTGATCACTAAACTTATGACACTTGACTTCTCTCCTCAGTCCCTCACAGCAATGGAGACTTGTCTCACGGGAGTTCATGAGGCAGCCTGGCCCCCTCCAGAAGCCCCTTCTGTAGAACTGTATCCAGTTCACATGCTGCCTCTTCACAGAGGATGGAGACACCATCACCTCTCCATCGTTCGAGAAACATATCCCGTGAGCCTTAGGTTTCTGTTTACTATAATTTCAAAGCCAATGTGCACCACTTTACTTACAATCATTTAATCTCTAAATTCAGTTGTTTTGCAACAAAACTAATTCTGATAAGCCCTAAATGTTTCTGTTCTTCCCATTTTACTGTCAGTCTTTCTACCACTTTCTTTAAACATTCATTCCTTTAACAAGTATTAATTTAATTCTCTAGGGCCAGGTCCTGTGCTCATACTCTGGAAAAGTTAGACTTCTCGTTTGGAGCCATACTCAAAAATCAGTCCTTCACCTACATTTGGCAAATCTCGGAAGTTTCCCACCAACTCCCTCTTTCAAGTTTCCTACCGCTTAAATATCCAGAAGCTTGGGAGTAACTGCAAATAACTATCATTACTTTATAACCATGGCATTTATTTTTATTTATGAGAGTAAGAGAAACAAGGGTCAACTCTTACATCCAAATAACAGAAGAAATATGTAGAAGGGAAGGTATCAAAAGAATGGGAAAAGCAAAAATCAAACACGGCTCACAGTGTTTTAACTGACTGAACATATGGTAAAATTATACAGGAGATTTGAATTATCATTCATTCATTAATTCCTTCAACTAAACATGTATTAAGTGTCTCTTAGGAAATAGAGATAAACCATTATGTCTATGCCTCCTCTCAAGATATTTGCTGCATTTGTGCATTTGAGCACTGACTAAATTAACTAAGAAGACCCCTAGAAAATGACTCAAATTCCCAGTGGTAAGATTATATGTTCAGTTTAGTCACTCAGTCGTGCCTGACTCTTTACGACCCCATGAACAGCAGCACACCAGGCCTCCCTGTCCATCACCAACTCCCGGAGTCCACCCAAACCCATGTCCATTGAGTCGATGATGCCATCCAAGCATCTCATCCTCTGTTGTTGAGGATGAGATCCCTTCTCCTCCTGCCCTCAATCTTTCCCAGCATCAGGGTCTTTTCCAATGAGTCAACTCTTCACATCATGTGGCCAAAGTATTGGAGTTTCAGCTTCAACATCAGTCCTTCCAATGAACACCCAGGACTGATCTCCTTTAGGATGGACTGGTTGGATCTCCTTGCAGTCCAAGGGACTCTCAAGAGTCTTCTCCAACACCACAGTTCAAAAGCATCAATTCTTTGGTGCTCAGCTTTCTTTATAGTCCAACTCTCACATCCATACATGACCACTGGAAAAACCATAGCCTTGACTAGACAGACCTTTGTTGGCAAAGTAATGTCTCTGCTTTTTAATATGCTGTCTAGGTTGATCATAACTTTCCTTCCAAGGAGTAAGCGTCTTTTAATTTCATGGCTGCAGTCACCATCTGCAGTGATTTTGGAGCCCAGAAAAATAGTCAGCCACTGTTACCACTGTTTCCCCATCTATCTGCCATGAAGTGATGGGACCAGATGCCATGATCTTACTTTTCTGAATGTTGAGCTTTAAGCCAACTTTTTCACTCTCCTCTTTCATTTCCATCAAGTGGCTCTTTAGTTCTTCACTTTCTGCCATAAGGGTGATATCATCTGCATATCTGAGGTTATTGATATTTCTCCCGTCAATCTTGATTCCAGCTTGTTCTTCCTCCACCCCAGAGTTTCTCATGATGTACTCTGCATATAAGTTAAATAAGCAGGGTGACAATATTCAGCCTTGACGTACTCCTTTTCCTATTTGGAACCAGTCTGTTGTTCCATGTCCAGTTCTAACTGTTGCTTCCTGACCTGCATACAGGTTTCTCAAGAGGCAGGTCAGGTGGTCTGGTATTCCCATCTCTTTCAGAATTTTCCACAGTTTATTGTGATCCACACAGTCAAAGGCTTTGACATAGTCAATAAAGCAGAAATAGATGTTTTTCTGGAACTCTCTTGCTTGTTCAATGATGCAGCAGAAATTGGCAATTTGATCTCTGGTTCCTCTGCCTTTTCTAAAACCAGCTTGAACATCTGGAAGTTCACAGTTCACGTATTGCTGAAGCCTGGCTTGGAGAATTTTAAGCATTACTTTGCTAGCATGTGAGATGAGTGCAATTATATGTTATCATGCCTTAAAATGAGTAAACCACAGCATGAGATCCACTGATAAAAATAAAGGAGGAAAGATGAAGTAGATACTAGAGGTTATGACTATGTATTTTATAATGTAACCATTCAACAGATATCTGTTAAATAGATAAGTGGATTCAAGCAGACTGAGCTTCAAGCAGAATTCTAAGCACATAGGTTGAAGAAGACTTTGAAAACTTATCAGAAATATTTCTCCTCCATCATCATTCCATTCCACACCAGGAAAAAAATTGAAAATGGCTCCCATGGGAATAATAATAAACTATCACAATCCCTGGATTCAAATGGAATAAACCATACCTGCAATAATTACCCACATTCAAATAAAGAAAAAGTCACCAAAATATTTCCTCCCCCTTCAGTTCTGGTTCCTCAGTGCCTTCAGTTTGACAATAAATGAACTCTGACCAGATGGTCCTTTCTATAAAGTCTCTACACATACACACATGCACACACACAGACACACACATGCGTGCACATGCACACACACACACACACACACACAAACACACGTGCACATACACAGACACACAGACATATGCACATGCACACAGACATACGCACATGCACACAGACACATGTGCATGTGTGCACACACACACGGAGACACACATGCACACACACAGACACACATGCACACACAGACACAAGTGCACACACAGAGAGACATACATGCACACACATGTGTACACACACATGCACACACACAGACATATACACATACATACACACATGCACACACACAGAGACACATACTCGCACACACAAAGACACACATGCACACACCAACACACGTGCACACACACAGACACACACATACACACATGCACATGCCCCCACACACACAGACATACACGTGCACCCACACACACACACACACACAACCTTGAGTATGATAACAGAAGTCTATATTGTTCTTACTTTGTTTTTTTCTCTCTTCTTTCAGTATGGCAAGAACAAAGTCAAACACATCAACTACGAGAAGCAGCACCTGTACTTCTGCACGGGTGAGTCACCAGGGAGCCACGATCCTTGTCATCCTATTTCCTTGAAGCAAACAGTTGTCAAGCCAGAAGGCATGACTGAAATCCTCCCACAGAGAGACGATCTCAGGTCTTGTGCCTCAAAAAAGCAGCATGTTTTATTTCAGACTTACTTGGATGAAATCTGAAGAGGAAAACAGAAGAGTGATTAGGCATTCTTAATGGGCATCTCATCACTCTGGCTACTGTACAGGGAAGGAGATGCTCCAAGAAGGATGGGAGGCAGGATGCCAATCAAGGGGTCTGGTATCTGTGACTCTCGTCCTGGATAAACTAAATACAATACTTATCAAGAAGAAAAAGATAGTGGTGTATGGATAGGGGGAAAATTAGGAAAAGAATGCTCAAGCACTAACAGTAGGTGCCGGAAAAAGCAGAGTCGCATGATAAAAGTCACCTATAGAGCTTCTGTGTGGAAGAAATTTGACTGTTCCCACAGCTTACATACAGCTGTAGAAGGTATTTGAGTGGACAGATACACACACACACACATAATAAGACAGGTCTGGATATGTTCTAGGCTTGAGAGAAAATAGGGTAGCTGAATAATGGTAATATCAATAAAAATATTAGAAGCAAAAATGTTTTGCTCTTAACCAAGTCAAACTCATGATAGCCCACAAATAAAAGTTTAGGACCCCAAAATATGCTCATGCAAAACATACTTATTCATTTGGGAAAGAAACCCAAATTAGGGAAGATTGCAAACATTTCCTGTAGATCAGTGGTTCTCACCTAAGAGCATTGCTGCCCCCAGTGGGACATTTGACAGCGTATAGATCCTTTTTTGATTATCGCAACAAAGAGGGAGGAATGGTATTGACACCCATGGGGTAGAAGCCAGGGATGTTATGAAATGTCTTATAGTACACAGAACAGCCCTGAACAATAAGAATTATCTGACCCTAAAATGCCAACAGTGTTAAGATTGAGAAAGTGTTGCAGATGTTCTGGCTTGCCTAAACATTGGCCACCAGTGGTCATCTGTCTTGTGCCTGACTGGGATGACCTATGAGTCCTTATTCTGAGACATGAGGCTCAACCACCACTGCAGCCTCTTCCAGAGCTAGAATTCTGAGGACTTATCCTAATTCAGTTATTCTCTTTCATGACCAAAAAGAGTGTGGAGGACATTGGTGCCCCAGTTTGGAAGGGAACTCTTCCGGCCCAGACAGATGTGTATTAACATAAGAAAAAACTGCTGGAGTCTCTTGTCTGAACTCTTTTCCTGTGTGTAGTGAAACAATACAGCCTTAACTTATGAGGAATGGATGAATATTGTAGCTTCACTGCAGAATGCCCAGCTTACAAACCACATCATCCTCAGGAGCTGTTTCATTTTGTCATTTTCTTTCAAATGTCTTCAGTGTAGTATGACAGGTACAAATGAGTCATACTCAACCTGTCAGAGAGAGGTGAGGCTTGACATTTCATAAAGGTGGTGAGACAGCTTTCATGCAGATTGCTGTAGTAGGGAAAGGTAATTCAGTATAGGCTGAGCTCAACTCACCAGAAATGAAAGGTGGGAGACTTTTAAAACACAGGAATATGCTAAAGGAAATTAGTGAAAGAGGATAAAGGGAGGGGAAGCTGGTCATGTGGTTAAGCCACGTGTGTCTTCTCACTGGTGCTTATCAAAGTCAAACTCCTACCCTCCCAGAGGCTTCAGGACAGACCCCAATCCTCAAGATTGTACTTCAAAGGGATGACTCCCAAGTCCTTGAGAAAGACACTCTGGATCAGGGACAATCCATCCCAGAGGGACACAGTAAGAATTTTATAATTGTAAGTTTTCTAACAAATGATTGAAGAAAAGGAGGTCAGAAGCCTACTGAACAAGCAGTAAGTTCTCTGGACAGTCTTGAACTTTCTCAAGAATTTTAAGGGGGCTGGAGTCATCCCAGGAGCACAGCCTTGAACTGTTCTTAGAAACTATTTCTAGCATTTTTGCGAGTCTCTTAGTGTGTAGGGTGGACAAAATCATTTATGCTGACAGTTCGCAGACTTTGAAAGTTTACAAGTCAAGTTTGAAGCCTCGTCAGGAAGGGGGCTCCAGAGCATCTGACTCAAGTTTGATCAAGAAGAGAGTTGTCAAAATGTGAAGGGACTCCATGAGACTCCTACCTGCTCCAGGCAACTTCACTGGTCCTGGGGGAGATGCAGGTAAATAACTATCTGGCCAGACTCAGTATGCCTGCTCTGTATCTGCCACCTCGACATATTGTGACAGGGCCCAACGCAAAGGATCGTGAAGTATTGAAGGATTCCAGGGACCTTGAGAAAACTTGAAAGCTCACAGCAGAAGCCCTTCCAGGATGCCTTCATCAGGAATGACTCAGATCTTCAAACCTTCCCTAATCTCCTTAAGGGAGCTTGAACCAAAGTCCCGGTTCACCCTCAGAGACTCTAAAAGCCCAGCAGCATCCAGGATGTGGTTGTGGATCTCCACCTTGCATCCTTCTCAGGGGCAATATTTCAGGGGTAGCATGTTAGGAGATCAACTCCCACTAGCTTCCAGTAATATATCTGCTCATTTGTTCGCCATCTTCTTGTTTTTTTTTTTTTTTTCAGTTGGGGCCGCCCTTTTCGTGCCAGTATATTTAAACCTGGATTCCATTCGAGCAATGTACTGCAGAAGGTCCTGGGAGGTGAGCAACTTGATTGTTTCTCCAGAGCTAGATCAGGCTGGTAGAGAAGGTTCCTCTGGTAAATGCTTGATCCTGTCCAGACGTAGCTACCTTGAGTAGATCCTTTCCAGACATAACTTCAGGATATAAGGTTTAGCCAGTTTTATTTCCACTAGCTTAACTTTCAAGCACTTCTTTCCACAGGACATTGCCTGGGTCAGCAGCTTTTATATCCGCTATTTCATCACATTTGGCCCTTTCTATGGAATCTTCGGAACCCTGGTGCTCATATACTTAGTCAAGTAAGAAAACAATAATATCTCCTACTCTTATTACCTGGATGTTCCTCTTACCTTTTTTACTTGGTCTATTTATGATTAGCAATGATTAGCAGATTATGACACCAGAGTGCATTCTTGTAGCTGAGACAGTTCCAAGAAAATGTGGGATAAAACAGCTGAAATAGTTGAATGAGTTTCTTGGAAACTGCATTTGCCCAATCTTGCCTTTTTTCTCACGTGATTAATTCCCAATTACAGAAGGCAATGGCACCCCACTCCAGTGCTCTTGCATGGAGAATCCCATGGACGGAGGAGCCTGGTGGGCTGCAGTCCTCAGGATCGTGAAGAGTCAGACAGGACTAAGCGACTTCACTTTCACTTTTCACTTTCATGCATTGGAGAAGGAAATGGCAGCCCACTCCAGTGTTCTTGCCTGGAGAATCCCGGGGACAAAGGAGCCTGTTGGGCTGCCATCTATGGGGTCGCACAGAGTCGGACACGACTGAAGCAACTTAGCAGTAGCAACAGTCCCTTACCATCTGAGGAGGATTAGTCCCTGGACCCACCTCAGTTACCAAAATCCAAAGATATTCAAGCTCCATAGTCATCTATCCATATATGTGGTTCCACTACTGTGAATTCATGCAACCAGTAATCTTGTAGTACACTGGGTTTACTTAAAAATATCCACATTTAAGTGGACCTGCGTGTTTCTCAAAGGTCAACTGTATTCTGCCAGATCACCAAGTCCTTCAAACTGTAAGCCAGCTGGACATCATAATTCTTACCAAAGATAATAGGATGCCAGTTTTTTAAAAAGTTATTTTATGACTAGAGATTTTCCCCAAATCAAAATGACTTAAAACTGAATAACCCTCTTCAGCTTCCAATTTATTCCTTCCTCATTCATTTGCATTACTATTTATAACAATAATGGTAGCTACTATGCATCAGGCAATTTGCTAAAGGCTTTACATGCATTATCTTATTTGATGTAATCAAAAATGCAGAACCAGGAAATGGAGATAGTAGCAATTTCATTTTTCTGATAAGAGAACTAAAGTTCAGAGAAATTAAATCACTTACTCAAGAGCAAGTAAGGGCCAGTGTCAGTGCCAAATCAGAACTTGTACCCAGTTCTATCTAATGACAACAGCCAAGTTGTTAATCACATTGCATATATCCTTAAATTGTTGTTGCTCTAGTCACTAAATCATGTCTGACTCTTTTGTGACACCATGGATTGTAGCCTGCCAGGCTGCTCTGCTCTGGGGATTTCACAGGCAAGAATACTGGAGTTGGTTGCCATTTCTTTGTCCAGGGGATCTTCCCAACCCAGGAATCAAACCCAGATCTCCTGCATTGGCAGATGGAATCTTGACCACTGAGCCACCAGGGAAGCCTGACCTTCAGCTATCTAGGTATCTTCTGAGCCTTGTACCAATGCCTACAGAAAATACTGGGGACACTGCTCTGGTACAGTAGGCTGCAAGACAGGTAGTGTGACTGAATACCTAGTATATCATCTTTAGATATAAAAGGTCTGCAAAGATGAAAAACAAACAGCCACCACATGATTGGAACCTTTGAGTCACTGCCATTTCCTCTACTGCTCAGCCAGATCTGCCAGTGGTTATGCAAGCCCAGTGAGTGGAACTGAAACTCCCCAAGGAGTAATCATATCTTCTTCTTATTCTCTTAAAGGCTTCTTGAAAGTCCCTGGGTTGCATATGTTACCCAGATGAGCCACATACCAATGAAAATAAGCATAGAGGAGAAGCAGGACTGGTTCAGCTCTCAGGTAATAATGCTGTTCCGGGAAAGCATCCACCAAAGCATCTGATTACCTTCTGCTGACCTCAAATGATGTTTATTGGAGGCTTGCCAGGGGCCAGGCACTGTCAACTGTTTTGCATGTAGCTACATAAGATGTAGCTACATGTGCCTACAGGCTCGGAGTATTCTCACTTTGCAAATGATAACACTGAGGTATGAAGAAGTTGCACAATTTGTGCAAGATCACACAGCTAATAAGTGGTAGAAGCAAGGTTTATTTATTTATTTGGCCACACTGTGTGGCATGCAGGGTCTCAGTTCTCCTACCAGGGATCAAACCTGTGTCAGCACACACTCTTAACCAGTGGACCAGTGGGAGTTCTCTAGAAGCAGGTTTTAAACCTCGGCAGTTTGATTTCAGAAGCTTTGCTCTTAGCTAAGGCTTAATAAACTACAGTCCAGGGGCCAGTCTAGCCCAGTCTGTGTTTTTGTAGTTTTATTGGAACACAACCACACTCATACATTACATATTCTCTATGATAGCTTTCATTCTAAAACAGCAGAACTGCGTAGTTGTGATGCAGAATTGAAACATTTACTGTGCGGCACTTTACAGGCAAGGTTTACTAAACCTGCTTCAACATTGTACAGTCTTTCAACAGATCTCACACTCCTAGAATAACAGAAGGGAGAACCCTGGAATCCCCCTCATTTCATTGTATAGATAGTGGGGCCCAGAGAGGAGACTCAGCATTCTCGGCAAGTGTGCTGTTAATGATTAAAAGATTCATGACCCATGCAGAATACCACTGCCTCTTAAGCCTGACAATGGCTATGCTGTGATTAACTGGAGAATCCAGTCATCATACTGCTTCCTTCTCCATGCTCATTTCCAAATTCACTGGACATTCCACACAGTAGTGGTTCTCAATCTTTTTGGTCAAGAAACCATTCTTTCTTTTTGGTCAAGAAACCACTCTTAAAACTTATTGAGAACATCAAAGAGCTTTCGTTTGTGGAGGTTATATCCACTGATACTTACTGTATTTGAAATTGAAACTGAGAGCTTTAAAATATCTATTAATTAATTTTAAAATAATAAGATAAATCCAATAAAGGTTAACATCAAAGTGATGACATCACCCCATGCTTAATAGCCCCTGGAAAAACCGATGGTATAAGCATGCATGAATGAGAATGAAAAAGCCAAATACTGCCTCTGAAGTATTATGGGAATAATTTTGACCTTGAAGATCCCCTGAAAGTGTCCTAGGGAACCCCAAGATGCTCTAAAGCACACTTCGAGGAACCCTGACATAGAGCAACTGCAAAAATAACATTCAAAATGGCAACAACCCTAACAAGAATTAAATCTTAGAAAGGCACTGAATAAAAATCACATTCATAAGCATTCTAAGTAGTCTGGAGAATCCTATGAACTTCTTCTCAGTCTGTCTTTGTACAAAATAAAATACATTAGATTAAAAAGGAAGCTACTTGTATATATTAATAAATGTATTTGAAGAGTCAGACATGACTGAGCAACTGAACTGAACTGAATGGATGCGCAAAACCCTTGATTAAAGCCATTGCAGGCTTTATTCCCCATTTAGAAGTCCTTTACATCTATTCTGTGGTAATAATATTCAAACTCCTATCATTTCTACCAGAGTCTTACAATCCTGCTTCCATTTGCCAAAGTCCCTACTCATGATAACTTAGTCTTCTGATTTTGAGGGCTGATAGTGACTTAGTCCTGTCAAATCCTATTTACTTCTTCATATCTATTGCTTTATCTATACTTCTTAGCAAAATGCCTTATTTCCTTCATAATTGTAAGGTCCCTAAGACCTGGGACTTATTTTTATCCCTCATGGTTTGTTGCACAAAATATATACTCAATCAGTACTTGTTGAATGATGGATAAATAAAAGAGTAACAATCTCTTGTTTGACATGGGTTGATTTACATCTAATGTAAGCTTTTTCTTTGCAGGTCTTGGCCACCTGTAATGTTGAACAGTCCTTTTTCAATGACTGGTTCACTGGGCACTTGAACTTACAAATTGAGCACCAGTAAGAGAAATAGTTTATGATAAAGGGCAAGGGCTGTCACTAACAGCTGTCCTCCATATAGTCCAGAGCACTTGACTTGCGATCTTAAGGGAAAAAAATGAACCAGGATTCTCTAAAGGATGCTATTTTTCAATTAACAACAATGATAAAGAAAGGAAGAAAGAAATGAAGGAAGTGTCACAATTGCCAGTTCAGTTCAGTTCAGTTCAGTCGCTCAGTCATGTCAGACTCTTTGCAACCCCATGAATCGCAGCACACCAGGCCTCCCTGTCCATCACCAACTCCCAGAGTTCACTCAAACTCATATCCATCGAGTCAGTGATGCCATCCAACCATCTCATCCTCTGTCGTCCCCTTCTCCTTCTGCCCCCAATCCCTCCCAGCATCAGAGTCTTTTCCAATGAGTCAGCTCTTCGCATGAGGTGGCCAAAGTACTGGAGTTTCAGCTTTAGCATCATTCCTTCCAAAGAACATCCAAGACCAATCTTCTTTAGAATGGACTGGTTGGATCTCCTTGCAGTCCGAGGGACTCTCAAGAGTCTTCTCCAACACCACAGTTCAAAAGCATCAATTCTTCAGTGCTCAGCTTTCTTCACAGTCCAACTCTCGCATCCATACATGACCACTGGAAAAACCATACCCTTGACTGCTGCTGCTGCTGCAAAGTTGCTTCAGTCGTGTCCAGCTCTATGCGACCCCATAGATGGCAGCCCACCAGGCTCCTCCGTCCCTGGGATTCTCCAGGCAAGAATACTGGAGTGGGTTGCCATTTCCTTCTCCAATGCATGAAAGTGAAAAGTGAAGGTGAAGTCGCTCAGTCGTGTCCAACTCCTAGGGACCCCATGGACTGCAGCCTACCAGGCTTCTCCATCCATGGGGTTTTCCAGGCAAGAGTACTGGAGTGGGGTGCCATTGCCTTCTCCTATAGCCTTGACTAGATGGATCTTTATTGGCAAAGTAATGTCTCTTCTTTTGAATATGCTGTCTAGGTTGGACATAACTTCCATTCCAAGGAGTAAGCATCTTTTAATTTTATGGCTGCAATCACCATCTGCAGTGATTTTGGAGCCCAAAAAAATAAAGTCTCGAGTAAATGGAGTGAAATCTTGAAAAGTATCAGTGACTCAGGTTCCAGATTCCTATGGGCTTAGGAATTGGTGATTTCCTTGCATTTGCTTTGTTGGCAAAACCTAAGAAAAATCAGGACACTTGGGTAGCCAACTTGTGTTCAAACTTAACTATGCTATAATTCAAATATTTACTTATCTGTGTCTTTAGAGCCAAGTTTACAAAATAACTAATGAGGTGGAGTCCCTGCTGCAATTTCTACATGGCATCTGGAAATCCTTTACCAATGTGTCAGTTACAGAGAGGAAGTGGGTAGTTCACACTTTGATGCAAGTGAAAACACTGAGAGTCAGTTTCTCCAGAGTGTCAGGGGAAAGGCTTTCCACATTCTCTTTGTCTAACCATGTGAGTCTATGATAGTCAGAGAAGGAACAAGACCTGTATTAGTTCAAGGAATTTTTTTCATTCTATTTCCCTATTCATATTAGGGCTTGAAAATTCCAGCAAAACAAACAAAAAAAAGGACTAATAGTTTTACTAAAGGAGAGGTTTACATCCAAGACGGTCATCTGGCTGACTAATGAAAACTTGGGATTAAAAATCCATGTCTCCTCACTTCTTATTCCTTTCCTAGGACTTTTAGCTATTTACCATGACTTAATATACGTCCATCTATTCTTGCTAAGGAAGTTAGAAAGAGAGACTAAGACAGAGATTAGCAGGAGCAGGGTGGGCGGTTCAGTATCTCTAGTTCTCTGGGTAGTTCTAAAGAGTGGGTAGTTCTAAATGGTAGAAAGTTCTAAATGATATACTTTCATTGGATCAGGCCAAAAATAAACAGTTGATGGAGCTAAAACATATTCCCTTAGTTCTTCCTAAACAACTGCCACCCACAAAGCTTGTAGTAGGTTAAGGGATAAGATGAGTCTGCCAGCAAGTTTTTTAACTTCCCAAAACAAAAATATTGTGGAAGGGGAAGGTTGGGTCTGCATGGCTAATACCATTTTATTTTGTAAAAGGGGAAAGGGGACTTTGGATTTCTCCTTAGGTCTGAGAAGTTTTACATCTCCTTTCTCTGTTTCCTAGTCTATTTCCCACAATGCCACGCCATAATTATCACAAGGTGGCACCTCTGGTGAAGTCACTGTGTGCCAAGCATGGACTACCATATGTGAATAAGCCCATATTGAAGGCATTTGGAGATATTATCAGGTAATAACAGTCCCTCAACCCACAGCTCTCATTTCCCTTCACTCTTGGTCCCCAGACTCTTCACTGCTTTATGAATCATTCAGCCAACAGCTATTCATTAATGAGCATCCACGTGCCCAGGATGGACATGAGGCTCTATACGGAACACCACTAACCCAGAAATGATAACAGTCATTCCTACCATTTACCTGCTGCCTTCTGGGTACTTCTTAATAAAAATACCTTGATGCCCTACTAAATTTCAAGCTTCTTATAAACCAGAGTTCTGTATTATTTGTCTGTATCACCCACAGAGCCTTGACATGCTTTAGAACTTAACCAGTGGAAGGGACTCTCAAATCATCTGGTCCAGGGTTGCAAACTAAGATGCTTTCAGGCTCTGGTGGAACAGACAGGGGTGACTCTTCCTACAGGAACTGAGAATCCATACTCATTCTGAAGCATTCACAGTTCCCTGGAGGATCCTTTGCTCCTCAAATTAGCAGCCAAAACCTCGGTTGTATAATTTATCTTAAAATTAGGAAAAAGAAAAGCAAGAGTATCTTTTTAATATGAATAAATAAACCAGCAAGCCTAGAGCTGGTCAGATCTGACCCCTGAACAGTGACCCATCTTCACTCTCCACCACTGCCCTCCTCCTTTCCTGCCCTCCCGATATCTGGCCTCCCTTCAGCCACTACATAACTCCCTGCCCCTTGCCATGACACATCCTTGGTCACTTTTTCTCCTACCTAGAAAAATCTCTCAACTTGCCAACCCCCTCCTGTCACCTTCTCAAGTTCCATTCACTCTCCAAAGCTCACCTGAAAGGTCTTTTCTTCATCTCGGTTCTCCCTTGCCCCCAAGACTAAACCCATCATGTGCTCTCACAGCACCTGTTTCTCTTCATTTCTGATCCTTATTACAATCATAATTTAATAGAATATTGGGTAATAAACTATGTAATATGTGTATCCCAATATAGACCACAGCTCCAGGTGGAAAGACTCTCACCACTCCTACTCACAGCTGTATCACCAGAGCCTAGAAAAGTCTTTAACTTTATAAAGTAGGAGAGGTAGGTGGATACAGGTTAGGTTGGTATAGCTATATGATTTACCTTGTAGAGATTCAGTAGAGATTTTTCTTTTAATATGGAGAAAAGAATAAGTGATGCTTTGGAGTACAGAAGAAAAATAATTGAAAGAAAAACTCAATCTCTTCCATATAGAAATGCTGATGGACTGTGGACTGCCAGGCTCCTCTGTCCGTGGGATTTCCTAGGCAAGAATATTGGAATGGGTTGACATTTCCTTCTCCAGGGGATCTTCCCAACCCAGGGATAGAAACTGCGTGTCTTGCATCTCCTGAATTAGCAGACGGATTCTTACCAATGAGCCACCTGGGAAGCCAGAAAAGGTGGACTCACCTTCTGATACATAAGTCAGTGTATTTGATTCTCCACACTGGCAAGATAGAAAGACATTTTTGAGATACAGCTGAAAATGACAATGTTGCCCTGAATTAAGTAAAACAGTAAGTGTTCCATGAAGTAGCTCCTTTGACCTGGGTCTCGCCTACTCACAATTTTGTCTGCTCCTCTCGCAGGGCCCTGAAGAAGTCTGCAGCCCTCTGGATGGATGCTTACTACAGCCATCCAGAAACATAATGTGGATGTGCATGAGTCTGTGTTAAAGAGAAAGCCACAGGCCCCAAAGTGTCACTTGTGCTAAAGCTCATGATACCAAACCTCTCTAATGCCTGACTTACTTGCAGTTTCAACCTTCCCCAAAGTGAAATTTTAATCATCTGTAATTCTTCTGATCAACTATCTTTATTTTTTTTGGATCAGCTATCTAGGAGGTAATCTGTTGTTCTCCATCCCTGACCCCAGCCCAGAGGAAGAAGAGGATAAAACCCTTGTCATCCCCTCCCCATCATCAAAAAATTGTCTGCCCTAAATATACTTTGCTGAGAGCTTCCTTCCCCCTCTCTTCTTCTGATAAAAGCCTTCCATTTTCCCAACCCCTCAGAGCCCCATTTGATTAACTTTGTTCATAAATCACTGAATAAAGCTAATTCAATCATCAAATATACTCAGTTGAATTTTTGTTTTCTAACAGCTTGTTCAATAATCTTCCCAGAGGAGAAGACCCAAGGCCTGCTACTTTCACGACTCCCCAGATCACTGAGCACTGGTTAGAATTCAGATGATCCATCCTTCAGATCATTTCTGCCCTCTGCTCTTTGGCCACAGGAATAAAGATGGCTTGATTGGCCAGACCTCTGTCTCTGTAACCAAGCAGGACCCGATGGGGCCTCCTGGCAACAGCTTCCCCCAAAAGGCGATCTTGGCACATCCTCTGCTTTATTTCCTCTCTGAGGCACCAGAAAATAGTACCTGATGCAAATTTCCTGAGCTGTTTTGCATATAGGAACCTATACCCCGACCCCCACCACCAAAAGGAGGAACCACTTTTTGACCATGAACACATAGTCCAAGGCCACCTAGAGCCTAAGAACTGAAGATGGGAACCCCTGTGCCTCACCATCAGCCAGTCAGAGAACTGTACACAAGCTGATCCCAAACCCCAGGACTTCCCCCTCACATGCCCTTACAAACTGCTTTGCCAAAACCCTTCTGGGAGTCTAGACTTTTCAGGGCATGAGCCACTCCTCTCCTTGCACAGCCCTGCAATAAACCTTTCTCTGCTCCAAACTCCATTTGGGTTTCTTTGGCCTCACTAGGCATCAGGTACAGGAACTTGTGCTGACATCCCTGTACACTAAGCAGCTCATGAAAGTTATGTTACAGCCCTACCTGCAGCTCTTCAATGGACTCCCATGGCTGTTCTTGGAATGAAGATGAAACCTGGTGACTGCCAACAGACTATACATGTCAGTCCTCCCCCACGGAGCCTGCCCCACCTTAGACTACTTGCCTCTTCTTCAGCCCAGGTGGTTTCCTTCCAGGCTCACACACTCTTCTGCTAAAGGGTCTTGGCTTCTGAATCCAGTGTCTGAACTACTCTGACACCATCCCTGCCCTTACTCCTCACCTGGTTAGCTGCCACCTATCTGCAATCCTGGAACCACAGAATCACCCCTAACTGGTTCTGTTTCTAACAAGTCACTGAGACTTTTTCAAAGACAAGAGAACCAAATGCAAGCCAGGCAGCCAAGGTGAGTGCAGAGGAGAGAATTGTTGACCTCAAATAATACCCGGAACCAAAGGAACCACCACAACCCCCAGAAAACCAAAGGATCAGGGCATGGATGAAACTTGAATGCCAGAATCCTTTTAGAAGTGAAGGGCCCATGGTCCTTGAGGATCCCATGTTGAAGCCTGAACCACATTTTACCATAGATGACCATGTTCTGAAGCTCACTAATGGCAACCTGCCCCACCAGCATTTGTGCAGACCAACCCAGCCACCATTAATTCATAAAAGCTTAACCAGACCCCAGATCAAAAACACAGATTTGAGCTCTGCCCCCATCTCCTTGCCAGTGAGCCTCAAAATAAAACTTCTCAAAAGCTGGTACCAAAATGGAAACCCACTCCAGTGCTCTTGCTTGGAAAATCCCATGGACAGAGAAGCCTGGTGGGCTACAGTCCATGGGATCACAAAGAGTTGGACATGACTGAACAACTGAGTATATATAGTATTGGCTTTTATGCACATCAAGCAGTGAGTCCTTTGCTTGGTAACAGTTTCAGGGAAGCTTCCCTATTAAGTCAAGGCCTCCTGTGATATATTGTGTAGCTCTGTAGTAATTACTAGAGATATAGTCTTACATCCATTTGTGTAATTACTTTAATAATTTGTCTTCTATGGTAGCCTGCACCATCCATGAGATTAGGGACTGGCTCACATGATAGAGATGCTCAGTAAAGACGTGAATAAGGGAGGAAGGAAGAAAGGGGGTGGGTGAGGATAGGAAGGAGGATAGGAAAAATGAAGTGTCAACTTCTGGCACTTGCCTGCTACCTCTACAAGGAATAAATCATGAGCCATTGCAGCCGCTGACCTTCAACATCCCCTGAAATGGGTTCAGGGAGGAGATAAGGAATCAGGCACTGTGTTCTGAGAAAAATTGGCAGAAGCGTTACTCAGATAGTTAGATATTTCCAGGAGAAGATTTTATGAGCCCAAATCTTGCATCTCCTCACATCTGAGAAAAACACTAAGATCATTAATGGTGACATCTGCTCCCTGTGACTATTAGCAAGCTTCCATCAAAATGTGTGCTTGATGGCATGTACCTTCTTCACTGAAATCATGTATATACTCACCCCCGTGCTTTCTCTTTGGCGCAGTTTCTCAGAGCTACCTGAAATCCTGTCTCCAGGGCAATAGTCCTCATTTTGCCACCAGTAAAACTTAACTCACAGCTCTCATGTTCTGCCTTTTTTTTTTCAGTCTACAGGACAGAAGGAAAGAGGGAAGCCTGGGAAGAGGAGAGATGGAGGTGGGGAGGGAAGAAACGAAGAACAGAAGAGGGAGAGAAGGGGGAAGGAGGAAAGGAGGGAAGGAAGGAGGAAGAAAAAGCTGTGTGTAAAAGTTGTTCCTTCTAATTAGAGAGTAAGATTTCTTTCTCCAGGGAATTTTCCCCACCAGAGATTGAACCAGTATCTCCTGCATTCAGATCATGAGCTCAGTCGTGTTCGACTCTTTGTGACGCCATAAAGTGCAGCATGCCAGGGCTGCATGTCCATCACCAACTCCCGGGGTTCACTGAGACTCATGTCCATCGAGTCAGTGATGCCATCCAACTATCTCATCCTCTGTTGTCCCCTTCTCCTCTTGCCCCCAATCCCTGCCAGCATCAGAGTCTTTTCCAATAAGTCAACTCTTCGCATGAGGTCGCCAAAGTACTGGAGTTTCAGCTTTAGCATCAGTCCTTCCAAAGAACACCCAGGGCTGATCTCCTTCAGAATGGAATGGTTGGAACTCCTTGCAGTCCAAGGGACTCTCAAGAGTCTTCTCCAACACAACAGTTCAAAAGCACCAATTCTTCGGTGCTCAGTCTTCTTCACAGTCTAACTCTCACATCCATACATGACCACAGGAAAAACCATAGCCTTGACTAGATGAACCTTTGTTGGCAAAGTAATGTCTCTGCTTTTGAATATGCTATCTAGGTTGGTCATAACTTTCCTTCCAAGGAGTAAGCATCTTTTAATTTCATGGCTGCAGTCACCATTTGCAATGATTTTGGAGCCCGGAAAAATAAACTCTGACACTGTTTCCACTGTTTCCCCATCTATTTTCCATCAAGTGATGGGACCAGATGCCATGATCTTCGTTGTGTGAATGTTGAGCTTTAAGCCAACATTTTCACTCTCCACTTTCACTTTCATCAAGAGGCTTTTTAGTTCCTCTTCACTTTCTGCTATAAGGGTGGTATGATCTGCATATCTGAGGTTATTGATATTTCTCCCAGCAATCTTGATTCCAGCTTGTGTTTCTTCCAGTCCAACATTTCTCATGATGTACTCTGCATATAAGTTAAATAAATAGGGTGACAATATACAGGCTTGACATACTCCTTTTTCTATTTGGAATCAGTCTGTTATTCCATGTCCAGTTCTAACTGTTGTTTCCTGACCTGCATACAAATTTCTCAAGAGGCAGGTCAGGTGGTCTGGTATTCCCATCTCTTTCAGAATTTCCCACAGTTTATTGTGATCCACACAGTCAAAGGCTTTGGCATAGTCAATAAAGCAGAAATAGATGTTTTTCTGGAACTCCCTTGCTTTTTCCATGATCCAGCGGATGTTGGCAATTTGATCTCTGGTTCCTCTGCCTTTTCTAAAACCAGCTTGAACATCAGGAAGTTCACGGTTCACATATTGCTGAAGCCTGGCTTGGAGAATTTTGAGCATTACTTTACTAGCATGTGAGATGAGTGCAATTGTGCAGTAGTTTGAGCATTCTTTGGCATTGCATTTCTTTGGGATTGGAATGAAAACTGATCTTTTCAGTCCTGTGGCCACTGCTGAGCTTCCCAAATTTGCTGGCATATTGAGTGCTGCACTTTTACAGCATCATCTTTCAGGATTTGGAATAGCTCAACTGGAATTCCATCACCTCCACTAGCTTTGTTCATAGTGATGCTTTCTAAGGCCCACTGGACTTCACATTCCAGGATATCTGGCTCTAGGTCAGTGATCACACCATGGTGATTATGTGGGTCATGAAGATCTTTTTTGTACAGTTCTTCTGTGTATTATTGCCATCTCTTCTTAATATCTTCAGCTTCTGTTAGGTCCATACCATTTCTGTCCTTTATCGAGCCCATCTTTGCATGAAATATTCCTTTGGCATCTCTCATTTTCTTGAAGGGATCTCTAGTGTTTTCCCATTCTGTTGTTTTCCTCTCTTTCTTTGCATCGATCGCTGAAGAAGGCTTTCTTACCTCTTCTTGCTATTCTTCGGAACTCTGCATTCAGATGTTTATATCTTTCCTTTTCTCCTTTGCTTTTTGCTTCTCTTCTTTTCACAGCTATTTGTAAGGCCTCCCCAGACAGCCATTTGGCTCTTTTGCATTTCTTTTCCATGGGGATGGTCTTGATCCCTGTCTCCTGTACAATGTCATGAAGCTCATTCCATAGTTCATCAGGCACTCTGCCTATCAGATCTAGGCCCTTAAATCTATTTCTCACTTCCACTGTATAATCATAAGGGATTTGATTTAGGTCATACCTGAATGGTCTAGTGGTTTTCCCTACTGTCTTCAATTTCAGTCTGAATTTGGCAATAAGCAGTTCATGGTCTGAGCCACAGTCAGCTCCTGGTCTTGTTTTTGTTGACTGTATAGAGCTTCTCCATCTTTGGCTGCAAAGAATATAATCAATCCGATTTCAGTGTTGACCATCTGGTGATGTCCATGTATAGAGTCTTCTCTTGTGTTGTTGAAAGAGGCTGTTTGTTGTGACCAGTGCATTTTCTTGGCAAAACTCTATCAGTCTTTGCCCTGCTTCATTCTGTATTCCAAGGCCAAATTTGCCTGTTACTCCAGGTGTTTCTTGACTTCCTACTTTTGCATTCCTGTCCCCTATAATGAAAAGGACATCTTTTTTGGGTGTTAGTTCCAAAAGGTCTTGTAGGTATTCATAGAACCATTCAACTTCAGCTTCTTCAGCGTTACTGGTTGGGGCATAGACTTGGATTATTGTGATATTGAATGGTTTGCCTTGGAAACGAACAGAGATCATTCTGTCGTTTTTGAGATTGCATCCAAGTACTGCATTTTGGACTCTTTTGTTGACCATGATGGACACTCCATTTCTTCTGAGGGATTCCTGCCCGCAGTAGTAGATATAATGGTCATCTGAGTTAAATTCACCCATTCCAGTCCATTTTAGTTCACTGATTCCTAGAATGTCGACATTCACTCTTGCCATCTCTTGTTTGACCACTTCCAATTTGCCCTGATTCATGACCTGACATTCTAGGTTCCTATGCAATATTGCTCTTTACAGCATCAGACCTTGCTTCTATCACCAGTAACATCCACAGCTGAGTATTCTTTTTGCTTTGGCTCCATCCCTTCATTCGTTCTGGAGTTATTTCTCCACTGATCCCCAGTAGCATATTGGGCACCTACTTACCTGGGGAGTTTCTCTTTCAGTATCCTATCATTTTGCCTTTTCATACTGTTCATGGGGTTCTCAAGGCAAGAATACTGAAGTGGTTTGCCATTCCCTTCTCCAGTGGACCACATATCTCTTGCATTAGCAGGCGGGTTCTTTACCAATAAGCCACTGGGGAAGCCCAGATAGTAAGATGAATTTTATCAAGTATATGAAGAGTACTTTCATATTTTAACTCTGAATTATTAAAATTCTTACCAATACTTATGAGCATCTACCAAGCAGTAAGTACTGAGTTGCATTCTTCATGTGTGGAATGCGTGTTATTCCATTTAACCCTCACAACAGCTCCACAGGGCAAGTTCTATGATTAATCTCATTTTATAGATAAAAAACATGCTACTTTGAGAGGCCAAGCAACTTGCCTGATAGCACAGGTAGGAAGGGGTGAGTAGAGTTTCAGACCCACGGATCTCTGATTCCATAGTCAATACTCATTAATATTCATATAAAGAAACCAAAAATAAAGAGAATTAAGTGGTAATACAAGTCATGAGCAGTGGACACACTTGGAAAGGGCACACCCTTTCCTACTTGTTCCATGAAATTGGCCATGTCTCTCACACATTGCCTCAATCTGTAAAATAGGTGGGGTGCATGATATTACCTGGCCTATTTGCATCATAGCTTTGTTGGGAAAGCTGAATAAATTAAGCAAATAGAAATACTTTCATAAGCCAGGAACACCCATTCAGATGATGGTTGTTGTTATTAATGCAACTAGGGTTCCTTCCATCCTGGCCCCATCAACAGCAAGAGCAGCCACAAAGTCAAATAGACTCAAGGGACAGAAAGACACTGAACCATTTTAATGACGACAAGGGCGCATTTCCTTAGATGAGAGGACTATGAGTCACAAGTGAGAAAATTATTTCTCCTGTTACAACAGATAACACCTGGGCATCACCTTCCACTTCTGACTTTACTCAGTCCCCTG